>NW_005842308.1:310749-330749 GCF_000455745.1 Alligator sinensis | reverse complement strand
GCAGGTGGGGTACGTCTAGGAATTCTATCGGCGACGGGGAGAGGCTAGAGATTGATCAGATCTCCGTAGCCTGCTTCAAATGCACTGGGTCCGTGAGGATCCGCAGCGCTTAGAGATCTTCACACAGCGTGAAGTCTCTTCCTCCCTTGTTCGTGGAGTCCTCCAACTTGGGCGGAAACCACTCAAGCCTCTTATACGGCTAGCAAGCCAATCACTAGCCGCCACGTGTGAATAATTTAGAACTGGCCAATAATGGGACTCAAATTAGCATACCAATGGCGTGAACTCTTTGCAACGAGCATTTCTGTGCTGCAACAAAGAAATGCACCCTGCAAAGAAAGCTCCAAATTGGCGGGAAATTCTCCCTTGCACCGGGATTCTCTTTTGCAGCAGAAAACTCCACCGTGCAAGGAAGCTTGCAATTTAGCGGTGACAATTTAGTAGTGCCGAAGCACACACAAATAAAAATCACACCTTTTGGGTTGTGACAGTACTTCATACATATCATTTTTTAATTCCATCCAGTTCATTTCAGATAATTTTTCTAACTGATGACGGTCATTTTGGGCATGTCTACAACTATTTACACATGCCTAAACTTCAAGTGCTTGTGCTGACAGGAAGGAGACTGGGGGAACTGGGCTTATTTAATCTAGAGAAGAGGAGAATGAGAGGAGATTTAACAGTAGCCTTCAGCTACCTGAAGGGGGGTTTAAAAGAGGATTCATAGATTGTGAGGTTGGAAGGGACCTCGGAAGATCATCGGGTTCAGCCCCCTGCACCAGGCAGGAAAGACAACTGGTGTATTAAACCCCCACACATTTAAAAATGGCTGCAGGATGCTTTAATTAAAGCTAATTCAACAAACCTTAGTTAAAGCACCCCAGCAACCATTTTTAAACCTGAAGAGGTTTATATACATGACACTGTGGTGGCACTGGGGTGATGTAAGAGTCCTTTAATTAAAATGTGGAGCAGACTCAATTAATTAATCTGTTCCATTGCATTCTAATTGGAATGTGTAGGAGCACATGTACAGGCACCTATTGATTTTAGTTTCCCACACATTCAAATTAAGGGACTAAATTAAATCACTATACGGTATACGTGTGCCTGTCTGGATAATTTTGCCTAACAATATTCATCATTGCCCAAAAGTCAAACTGGGAGAAGGTCCCAAGTGTGGCTTCCTAGTCGGGCATGCTGGCTCCAGTACTGTTCAATCTTAATTAATAACTTGGAGGATGGAACTTGAGTGACACTTACTAAATTTGTAGCTGATACTAAGCTGGGAGGGAGAGTAAGCACTTTCCAGAACAGGATTAGGATTCAAAGGGTGCATCTACATGTGCCTCTTTTAAGAGGGCTTAGATTAAAATTGACATTTTTAGGCTACATAAAGCAGGTATCAAATTTAGGCGTGAATAGCTAAGTTGCATTAGCGCACGTACCGATGCACTAGTGCACATTAACACAGTGTGCATCAATGGATGTGCACTAATGCAACTTATCTGTGCCTAAATTTGGCTCAATTCTTGGTGTCCCCCAGTCTGGCAGCCAGAGCATCTCTAGGGAAGACCAAGCCTTGTACCTCCCAATGCATTCTCCTCTTGTGTACGCTGTGCTGCTTTGTTCATCCATTTTTTGGACAGTGTTGGGGACAACTTCCCAGTGTAAGGGTGAGAAAGACCAACTAGAAGCCATGCTCTTTTTGACCTGCTGCTCATAAACAGGGAAGAATTAGTGGGGAATATACAAATGGATTGTAACTGGGACAGCAGAGATAATTCAGGGGTGGGCAAATTGTGGCCCAGGGCTGGATGCGGCCCACCAGGCCATTCTATCTGGCCCTTGGGTCTCCTAAAAAAATTAGAAAATTAATATTTATCTGCCCCTGGCTGCCTGTCATGCAGCCCTCGATGGCTTGCCAAAACTCAGTAAGTGGCCCTCCACTAGAAATAATTGCCCACCCCTGAGATAACTGAACTAAGGATCCTAAGGAAAGGAAGAAAGGACCCTGGACTTCAGAAAAGCAGCCTTTGACTCACTCAGGGAATTGTTATACAGGATCCTCTAGGAGGCCAGTCTGAGGGGGAAGGGAGTCCAGGAGGGCTGACTGTATTTTAAAGAAACCTTACTGAGGGATCTGGAATGAACCATCCCAATGAGCAGGAAGACTAGCAAGCATGGCAAAAGACCAGCTTGGCTTAGCAGGGAAATCTTCAGTGAGCTAAAACACAAAGGGAAGCTTACAAGAAGTGGAAACTTGAACACATTTCTAGGGAGGAGTATGAGAGTCTTTGTTAGCTGATTTCAGAAAATGTGCTAATTTGGATCAAGAAATAGTTAACCCCACCTAGAAAGTTGTTAACGTGATCTTGTGAATACCTGCATGCCTTCAGAGCACAGCCCTGGGTCTGGGAAAGCCCAAACACTTGCCCCAGCCCCAGCCCTAAGGCTGTCCTATTCTCACCTGCTTGACTCTGATAGGACAATTTTAGCCTCCTGACCAGGCAACCCCGCACTCCTTCAGACCCATCAACCCAACCCAAAGATATGTCAGCCCTCCTCAGGACTACCTACCTCCTTCACTGCCAGACCCATCATATCCCCCTCTCACCCTAAGTTATCTCTCTCCCCGTCTCCCCCTAAGTTACCTTGGGCTGCAATCATTGCTCTCAGCAGCAGAAAAAAGGTAGTACATGCTGTTCCCAGGAGTGGCAAATGGATGTACGAACTGCGGTCAGTCTAAGTTTAAGTGGCTTAAAATAAGCTGCCTAAATCTAAATGAGGTGTGGTGAATGTTTGTTTGCACCCAGAGAAGTTAGAAAAGCTTAGAATGAGGGAGAAACTAAAGTCAAATCCACACGTGGACTTAGGGGTTATTGCATGGCCAGATTTAACTTTTGAGCACACTGTACCTGGACACTATTAAGCCTAAATTTGGGGTGCCTGGTTGTATCTAAGGCCAGGAGAGAGAGAGACATGCCATGTCAGCAATTCTATTGGCTTTCTCAAGCATCCCTCAGCTCAGTCAGCTGGCTGTCCTGAGTCCCATTCCTGGGTGTCTCTCTCCATCAACTGCATAGGAAAAATGTAGGTATCTGATTTGGTATAAATTCCACTCTGGGAGGTGGGCATCTAAAAATTAAGTAAGACAATGCTGAGCATATCTCCACTTACGTTGATTTATAGACCTGGCCCTAAATAAATCAGCCTTTTTTTCTAGGACAGGGGTGGCCAACACGTGGTACATGTGCCACAATTAGTATGGGCAGCCTGCATGTGTGGCATGTATCAGGCAAGGAAGGAGACAGGCAGAACAGTGGCAGATAGGACAGGAATGAGAAAGCAGAGCAGCAGATTAGGAAGGGAGCACAGGACATGAAGTGGGAAACAAAGCATCAGACCAGGCAGGGGGCACAGGTCAGGGAGCAGAAAGCAGAACAAAGTGGTTTGAGGTCAGGCATTCTGTTAGTGGTGGGATCTTGGCTTCAGAATTCACCCTGGTGTTTTTCATGTAAGTTCTCATCCATCATTTGGGTATTTATTGTCTGGCTGATTAAAACAGAAACCTTTTTTAGTTACTTGCTTTGGAAAGCATATAGTACATTTTTTTACTATGCCACTATTTTTCTCACCCCGTCCTTTAGCAGCTGAAGAGGCTTAGTTTCCATCCTGTCAGCTTTAGCATGTGAGTTGCTGCCCCACATCCTTGTGCTAAAAGTGGATATGAATACAACTCCTCCTATGGCATCTGAACCCCTGCTGTTCCAGCCCAGCCATACAAGAGCTACCAACTGAATCATGTTGAAAACCAAGCTATTCCACTTGCTTTAGAACTGGCTGTCGATTCTGTTAAGCTTGTATAAAACTGAAGCTTGTTCAAAGCTGCCAACATCCTCAAAAATCAATCTCTCTGAATTCAGCCTTTGGAAAGCACAGTACTTATTTGAAGGTTGATTGAATACAGAATTAAATACATACGGGATAAATGAGAATGCAGCAAAACTACAAAGGTGCTTTAATTAAACAACATAACACAATACATACTTCCCTTAGTAATTCTGCTATTAAATCATAGTACAGAGTTCTGATTTTCTAATGTAATAAACATGAACATGATAGATGTAACAGCCTTTTCAAGCTGTTCATTGTTTTGTATGTTTTACCCTTGTTTTCTATTTTACAAAGAAACTTACAGTTATAATGTTAAAATGTTCAGGGACCAGGTTAATTGCTAGTTACTGTATAAAGACAAAGATAATATCAGGGTCCTTGGGTTATGACTATCAGTGAGCATTGGTTTGAGACCATTTACAAAAGAATACTAGTCATGCACTTAGCGCTCTTTCCAACTGAAAAGGGATACATGAATTATATCAAGTCATCATTACGAAAATGCCCATATTGAATTCCTTATTGAATCTTCCATCTGACATTCTGTGCAACTCCATGACTTTTTTGTCTGGGAAGTTGTGCCTGTCTTTATTTTGTATTATGCAAATCCCGAGACACTGTACTTCAGGGGTAAAACTGTGGCCCATATCATACAGTATGAGCATATGGGTCTTTGAAATGCATGCAAGGAACATAGGTGAGATTCAGAAACCCTGCTCCCCAAAAGTTTCTGTGCACTGGAGCACAGGAAATCTACACACAACAGAACTTTATGTTGCAAAAGACAAGTCTTTTAAAATCACTGTTCCCCTTTTCTCTTCTGCTGTCATGGTACGGTGCCAGTTAGGTAGCTCTGAAGTCAATAGATAAGGAAAAAGGAGACTGTTTTGGTTGTTGGCTCCTGATAAAATAGAAATTAGTTTCTATCAATTGGCTCATAATAATTTTATGGGTCTTCTGGGTTCCACAGTTACTGAAGTTAACTGTAACTGTGAAAAGGAATTTGTTTCTCATCTGTAGTCATGAAACATGTCTCCCTTACCCAAAGATGAGATGTCATGTATCAGTCACTTGGGAATCATGCTAGAAGCTCCAGAAGTTCTCCAAAATGGGAGAATTTCCACAAAGATGAGTTTTTTATCAATTGATTGAATGACTCTCAGCAGAGAAGCTAAGGAAAAAAAAGTTAAAACATGTTTGGCTCCAAGCTAGAGTAAAGAACAAGAACTGGCTTGGCCAATTCAAAGAATCAATGGTCCTATCAAACTCCAGACACTTAATGACAGGGCTTTCCAGCATTACTCCCACAAATATTATTTGAAATTATAAGGAGTAAAGAATTGGTCCCCTGGGGCCTGGCACTTCTCTCTCCTGCCTTAGCATGCTAGAATCAGATCCTGCGGGCCTGGGTCACCCTCTGCTGGCCTTCTGCATGTCAGGATTGAGTCCTGGGGTCTGGCACTGCCCCAGCCTGGCCCAGTACACTAGCAGCGTGTGCCTGATCCCAGCATACAGTGCCTGGGGCTCACCATGGGTCCAGAATTTTGGCTGTGGAGAAGCGGTGCCAACAATCTCCTGATGCCAAATTTCCAGACCTGTGGGGAACCCCATGGGCCAGATAACAGAGAGCCCAGGGTCAGATCTGGCCCACCAACTAGGGGTTGAACACTCCTGTGTTAAGCCTTTTATTTTAAAGTCTGTTGCTCACTGTGTGATCTTACTGGGACAGAAAAACCCCAACACATAAAAACTATTGTGTACTGCATACGCATAGGGGAACAGAAATAGGGCACTCTTACCTTTGGAACTGTGTGATTTTTCAGTGCTTTATTGTATAAACTTAATGTCCATCTAAAATATTTTTGGTGGAATTTACTAGTTAGTTAATACTCCATACCCAGTAGCTGAAGAACGCCCTGCCTTGCAAGATATGCCAACCTAGTATGGCACCAATTCATCTTTAGTTTAAAAATCAGAAAGATATTGGAAAGTCTGTCTCTCCTTGATTTTGGAAATGTTTTCCTCTTCTGAACTAAATTAGTCAAAACTTACTAACTTTCAGAAACATTCTCTCTGGGAATTTGGGGAAGAGAAAGGCCAAAGATTTGAGCTATGACTGTGTGTGTTACATTTTGATTTGCATTGGCAGAATTTGTTTAAGTCTGTAGGCAGTTTATTATATTGTATTGTCATTGCACTTTTTAACAGTAAGCTCTGATATTACCACAAAAATATCAAAAGCAATTGGATGAACATTTGTTATAAAAGACAAAAAGGAGAGAAAGACCTCAGTTTCCCCACTGAGGAGTTTTGTAGCTTTTGACAAGTCATTTACTGCAAGTCTTTACCTTAGTTTCCTTTCCTCAACTGAAAAATAGGGGATAGTAACTGTCACCTTTCTGTCTCACAGGGCTATTTTAATGAATTGTTTGAAGGTGAAAAAGTTATTGATTAGCTTTATTATTAAGTGACCATGTTTCATGTTTAGGAACCAAGAGGAGTCTTTTCTGCTGAGTTATCTATATTGCTCCATTCCACGCTGATAACCCATCTCCATTGTTTCTTCCTTTAAACAATCTACATAAATTATTCCTTCTCAAACAAACAGACAACATGTAGGATGAAATATTCCTGGAGGGCTACTGTAATATTAATAACAACAACATTTTGCCTGAATCACTGTAGGTACACTACATGGAAAAGATGCAGAAAAAAAACATTTCTCCAATGCATACACCCTGGAATAAGGGTTTATACCTTGAAGTAAAGGCATAAGAGGCAGGCCAGCAATACCTACTTTTTCATAATACAAAAGGAGCATGGTTGGGAAGAATAAAGTGTAGCCGGGCTCTGATCACAGGCAGGTGCTGAAAGGAGTACATGACATGCTGTTAAGCCCACTCATCACAACGCCCATCACCCCCAGGCAGAACGCCTCCAGCGTCTGGTAAAGAACAGATTTGACTGCACAGCTCCAGCTGTAAAAGCTGCAATAGAACATTCTGGGTTTTCATAAAAGCAACCCTTCTTACTAGTCAATATAATCATAAACATCAACAAGATCTTATTTAAGGACCATTTACGTACAATAATGGGAAAATGATTACATCCCCCCAAATCCGTCATCATAAATAATAGATGCTCCCACTCTCAGGCCATTGTTGCCAACCCTTAGTACTGAACAAAGAAATGCATGTTTACAGTGAGCATAAAAAAGCCCTAGAAGTGATTGACTTTTATGGAAATGAAAATGATACTTACTGGTGCTGTCATTTGATTTAGTTATTTTATCTGATAATATGGCCACATATATGAAAGGAAATGATTACAAAGTAAGAGCTTTTTTTTTTTTTTTTTTTGTATTTTGAGATCTTTTCTTTGGCTGTAAATAAGCTCATCATGGGCTAACAGGTTTGGAAAGAATGACCAAGAAAGAGCTCCACATCAATGTGTTTTTGGCAGCTGCCACAGCCATAACTATTTATTCATCTTGATTTTTCTGTTTCCCTAACTGATCCTTCAGCAACACTCCACTGCAAGGGTTTCCCTGTAATCTTTAAAATTTTCTGATAGTACTGGAAGTCATACTCAGATCAAACTTATTGCAAAAGCATAATTATCCAAACTTACAGAGACCCTTGAGGCAGAAGCAAAAACTCATAGATTTTCATAAAGCTCATACATAAATGAGTCTAAAAATCTTGTAAGATGTTGAGCGCTCTGAGTGAGATTTCTGCCACTTTCTCATCCTTTGTACTCCAGGTAAAAAGGCAGCATGGAATGAAGAAGGCCTTAAAGCTCTGGTTTCACTTAGAGACCTGAAATTTCCTTATATGCAGATACTGCAGACAAAGCCAGGTGGCTGATTTCCAAGGGTCCCTTGGAAAGCCCTGTGGAAAGAACTGCCCAGCAGATTGACAGTCATGGGGGAAACTGCACTCTGAAGTGTCAAATAAATTCCAGAGTGGCATGGCCCATACGGCAGCATGAGTAGGCTGCTGTAACCAAGACAGGCCTTTATGGGCTGTCTTACTTGTGGCAGAAGCCTCTTCAGTTCCTAGAACAGCCACCTTAACCCTCTGTCCCCATCCTCTGCAAGTTCTGTCTGAGTCTCTTACAGAACTTCGCCCCTCTCCCTGATTCAGCAAGAATTTAAATGCATGTTTGTATATAAGCATGGGAGCAAGGCCACAGAATTTGATTTAAACATTTTTATTACATAAGTTCAATGAGAAAATGCCAATGAAAGGCTTGCCTGGAAGGTGAATGACAGATGGCCCTAGACTGAGAATTTATGTGCTAAACGTTAATACATTTTTAACTGTTTATAAACAATACGATCAAAGAGCACTGAAAAATCTACTGGTCTTCTTCCAAGTTTTCTACAGGGCTTTTTTCAGTATTTTGCTCTATTCTAGTAATGGATAGAGAATAAGAGGCCAAGACCAGAAACATGTTATTGGTATTAAATCAAATCTTTTTCCTACCATAACAATTCTAGCTTGGTTTAGTGCCAAGTCCTATATAACTGAGGCATGCCTTTCTGTCAGCCATAAAGTGACTGCTAATGAAGCCCTTAAGGTTAGCTATTAGAACAGTCTCCAATTGTAATGAATACATTAGCTTGGTAATTAAATATTATTATCTTTTCTACACAGCAGGCAGAATTGAAAGCACCTTTCTCTTCTTGAGACTGCCTAGTAATATTACTGTAAAAAAGCAGATCAGATAGTCTGACGGTTCACACTACTATAGGTAATTTGAAATCAATAGTGCTACAGAAATCATTTACTACCTGGAGTATCTGGGTCCTGATTTCTTTTCAAAATGTTAAGATCCAGTCAAATTTTACAGTATTATTCAAGAGCTAATTATGGTTTAAAAATGGTTCAGAAGGACTGCCATATAGGGTCAGACCACGTCACTCCATGGCTTGAAGTGTAAAAGAACATAGTCAACAATGCCTTGGCTCCTATTCACTCCCCTGCTCATCAGCCCTCTAGTGGTATGTTAGAGAAGTGCAGGGGATTGACGAAAGTCACTTCCATGTAGTGATCCCTGGTAACGTCTCTGACAGCCAAGAGCTCCCAAATCGACAAAAAAACCAAAGCAAACGAAGAGAAAGATATGGACACCATTTTTGTCATTTGAAAGAAGAGATGTGCAGGCAAGAGATGGTATTAAGTCTAAATGTGTGGCTGTTCACAGCATGTTCTACTTTAACAGTGCTTAACATTTGAAAGATTTAATATGGTCAAAATGTAACATGTAGCTCTACTCGAAAGAATCAAGACAAAAGTAAAAACCAAGGAATAGATCTTCAGATGGTATAACTGAGGATAGCCTCATCAAATTCAATGTGTGCCTGAGAAGTGTTTGTGTGTGCAATTTGCTATTTTATGCAATGTTAATTGATAAATGATACAAGTCAGGACTGTCCAGGTAGCCTGTTGAACAGCTTGCTTAACTTGTGTCTCACAGGTTCTTACTGCTCTTATATTCTTGGCTTCTTGTGCCTTCCCTCATGAGTCTGGGCAGCTTCCCCTTGGCCATTTCCATCTGCTCCTGCTGCTCTTGCCACATCCCCTTGGGCTCCTGGTATCTTTGGACTCCCCTTCCTTTCTCCATTTTATGCTTCTTGCTGCCTCCTGGTGATGGCAATGAGACAGTGAAGCCCACAGCTGCCCAGAATTTGGACAGCCCTGCTATATGGGATAGGTAGGGACGTCCCTAATTCATGATGGCTGCATCCAGATTTCACAGTCCTGGAATGGTGCCAGTTGCCATTCCTCTGATTGGCTGAGGGCCCCCAAAAGTCCCCCCCCCCATTGATAGAGCCAATCAGAGGCACAGGCACGGGAACACCATGCTCTGGTGCGAAAATGCCCCTCCCTCCCCCTCCCCCTCCCCTCATGTTTCAGGATACCAGGGCTTCTCACCTGTGTTTTAATTTCCTCCCCACCCCCACCACTTGGTGGCTGTTTTTTTGCTTTTTCAGTCCCCACACTTTTTGTGGGGACCGGGCCTTTTCATGGGAGACCTACTAAATTCACAGTTTCTGCAAAATTCACAAAATCATGAATTTGGTAGGTCCCTAGGTACAACAATTCCTGTGACATCACTGGGAGCTTGAAACAGAATAGGAACTCGAAGTTGTAAGATGAGATAAGCTATGATCTGGATACTTTGTCAGTGTTGCACCTTACAGAAGAAATCCATTCAGTACCAAAATTAGGGATGGTAAAAGGTGAAACAGCCCCAGGCACCAACTTAGGAGGGAGGCCAGAATTGTCCCTTACTCCCACAACGTCCATGCTCCAGAAGCAAAAGGAGCACCAGGGCATTGCTTCTGAAATAGCAGCAACTGGTACATGGACATTAGGACTGTGCAAAACAGCTATGTTTCATTTTGGTTTTGGATTCAGCCATTTCGGAGAACAGTGATTCATTTCGGTGTTTCAGATCACTGTTCTGTTTCGATTTGTCTGAATCTGTTTTGGAGTTTTGATGCTGTTTTGGAGATTTGGATTGGTTTGGGAGAAGCAAGCACAGCCGGGTGGCTGCAGGTTCTCCTTCAGCTCCTCCAGCTGTGCATGCTTCTGCTCCAGTGGGGAGAGCCATGGGAGAAGCTCCTATGGCTTCCCTGCCCAGCCCCCATCCCCTGCCCAGCCCCAGGCTCCTGGCACTTAAAAAAAAAAAGCCCCACATTCACCAGCTGCAGCAGTGGTGATTGGGGTGTCTAAAGGCTCATGGCAGAGGGCTCATGCAGTGTAGGCCAGTGGGGAGTAGTGGGGATGCCCCCCCACCACTTGGTACCTGCACAGCAGCAGTCACATTGCGCGGGTGCAGCTGTGCCTCACTCACTCAGAGGCCCCACTCACTGCTGCTGCAGCTGGTTAGTGCAGGACTTTTTAAAAAAGCCCTGCACTCACCAGCTGCAGCAGCAGCAACTGGGGCAACTGGGCACTTGTGGCAGAGCCCCCATGCACAGTACGGGGCAGCTGGGGACAGCAGGGATCTGTTGCATGGCAGCTGTTGCATTGCTCAGGTGCAGCACGATGCAGGTGCCACATGGGTGCCAGGTGTGGGGGGGAGGGTGGAATCCCTGCTGCCTCACACTGGATGGAGGGGCTCTGCCAGGAGCCCTCAGAGGCTCCGATCACCACTTTTATTTTTGGAGTGCCAGGAGGCTGGGGCCGGGCAGGACAGTCATGGGGGCTTCTCCCGCAGCTCCTCTGGCTGCGCCTGCCTCTCCCTGGGTGGGAGGAGCCACGGGAGAAGCCCCCACCGCTGTCCTGTCTGGTCCCACCCCCCCACCTGGCCCCAGCCTCCCAGCACTTTAAAAGGAGGGCTGCGGGGCTGTTCTGTACTATTCCCAGGGGGCACCTCCGAAACATTCCGAAACATCCAAAACATTTCCAAAATGTTTCGGATAGTTTTGTTTCATTTTGGAGATGTTTTGGAGCCTTCCATTTCATTTTGGATTTGGTGTTTCAGGCACCAAAATGGGCCAAATCATCTCCGCAACAAAATGGCTGCTGAAATTTCACACAGCCTAATGGGCTTTCTGCTGCTGCTTTCAGAGCAATGCCAAAGTGGGCAGAGACTATGGTAGGAACAACAACACTGCAGCGGAGGACTGTTTTGGAGTTCCTGGCAGGAGCAACACTCCTGCATCTCCCTTCGTTCCACTCTCAGAACCTGTGCAACCCATCTCCATCCCCAGCTCTTGGAACCCTGTGTGCCCTCCCCACTCTCCCACAGCGTTATCCCTACTTTTTACCCCTTTGAATCTGTTGAAAAATAGGATTGTGTTGATACTGCATATAAAAGTGAGGATTAGCACTGAACATTCTCAAGTGGCCACTATTCCTTCCTTCAGACTTTCCAATTTGTTGGTAACAAAACCACAATAAAACAACTGGATATGCGATAAACAGAGTGCTTGTTCCATGCTTTTGCTGACAGTCATTTTTCATGCACCTTTCCTGTTGCCTGTTCTATTTCAAATGTCTTGAGAGGAGAATTCATTATAAAAAGTAAAAGAAAAACACAACTAAAGAACACTTGTTTTTAGTGCTCTCCTTTCCTTATTCTATCCTTGCATAGTTCTAAGGCTGATTTTACATCATGTCAGTCCCTGTAAATTCATCACTATGTAAATACAAGTGAAGAAACCAGAAATTATAAGCCACATAGATGAGGATACAGCTATATTTTGTCTCCCTTACTCATATTAGTGAAACCAAATTCATCCTGCAGATACAAAACCTAAGGCAGAAATGTACAAACCTTTTCTTGAGATTTGCATAAAGTCAGTTTTCTTACTTTATTCTACAAAACCCAGAGGCTGAATTGATAGACTTTGATGGGCTGCTTTTTCAATGAAACTCTAACTAACAACAGTGATTTCTTTTGGTCCTATGAACATGTCCAAAAAACATATTATTCTTTGCTTCTCTGAAACATTTTAAAAGGTAGTTCTCTCCTATGCATTTCTTTAACTAAGTAGAACTATTGTATAAAGAAATTAATGGAACCAAAGTTCACAGAAGCAGATGGAGATAGAAACTGCCCCCTATCTGGATCAGCTTCAGTATGAAGGGACACGACAAAACCACCCAATATTAGTTTCTAGTCTAATAGAAGTCTCCCTGAAAGGTGGAAAATATAGTTCAAATATCCTAAGACACAGGAGGGACTAGGATTTTGCTTTCCTATATCCTGATGGGAGGGGGGCCAGAGCGGACCATCTAGGTGTGGGCAGGTGTTTGACATTTTTCCTGAGTGACTGCAACAGAGCTCTTGGGTAAAAGGTGGCAGCTCCTCCAGCCATGTTCTGTGCAGGTTTACACATGATCTGAGAATGTCTACCAGGTCTGGCCTTGCAAGTCAGACATGCAGGCAAATGCTCTATTTTATGATTCCTGCTAAAAGTTACGGGAAAGCTAGCAGTTCAGTGGTGTTAGAGTTTATGTGGCTGTCTAAAAGCAGATGGCCAAAACCTGAGTAATAATGGTCTACAAATTCAAAACAGAAATGTACTGAATGCTAATGGTACCTTCAGCTCCCTTGTGAATCTATCTTACTGTGACTTTACCAAAATCACAAGCCTATGAGTAATACAGTAATGCAGCAATCAGAACACAACCCCAATCACATTTGTAGTATTTTTACCCAAGCAAGCAAGAAATTAGTAGAATTAAATAAATATAAGAGGGCAGAAGCAATTCATTAGTGGGGACAAGAATGGTGGAATAAAGGGAAAAGAGGGAGTGGAAGAGATTCAACTGCAATGAGTTAAGGAGGGGAGAACTTGTAGGGTGGAATTTTAAAGGGTGGGAGGAATTGTAAAACACTGGTGTCTACTGGGAACAGAGTATGCCAGGAGAAAGGAAAATACAGGTGAACCAGAAGTCATTAGAATGTGCTGGGGCTCATGGAACAGGCCTGGGAGGAGTAGAAGGAATATTAGGGTATCCCGTTTAAGTCGGGCAGAAGGTTGTAGAGGCTGGAATATATCATTCAACATGACTCATTTATTTAAAGAATCATGCCTCTTTTTCTTTTCACAAGCAGTTTTTTTCTCAGAATTCATTTGCCTAGTTCTAGGGCAGAGAATGTCAGATGGTACTGGATACAGGAGGAGGCAGGAGGTACTGCTAGACTGCCTTGGGCAGGAAGGACTGGGACTTTCTGCAAAGTACCAGTAGGAAATGTAAAAGAACATTGTTGCACAGTTTGGAGATGGAAGACATCATCCCTCTCCAGAGGAATCTGTCCCACTTAAATAATGAACATTTTCAAAGGCAACTGGTGCATGGGGGTACACATGCCCCTTCCCTGAAGGGGCCGATGCCCCCCCTGATGGCCAACACTGATGCTGTCAGTATGGCTGGTGCCTCCCCTGACAGGGCTGCTGCTGTCAGCAGCTTCTGCGGGTGCTGCCCCAGATTCAGGAGGCGTTCATTAACATTTTCTTTTGATTTCAAGCTAAATTTTTATGTGCACACAGAAATGGGCTTCAGGATCCCTTCTCCTGAGAGGGCAAAATTAGAAATTAGACTTTAAAAAAATCACTTGACTATAAATAAATAAAGATCTAATTATAATAGAGTGAGAGGCAAGGATTTATTAGGGTGGTATCTTCTATTGGAACAACAATGTAGTTGGGATAGTTAGACAAGCTTCTGAATGCAAGATATTCTTCCTCAGGAAGATATTGAAGGAAGAAAGTCTTGCATTCAAAAGCTTGTCTAACTTTATACCAACTACTGGACCCAGTTGGTCCCATAAAAGATATAATTCTAAGGAATCCTTGTCACACAATTTCTGAACCAACGTGGCTACTGATGATTTCTGGACCATCATCAATCTTATGCTATGATTTTAATAATTGTATTTTGGCATCTCCCTCACAGCTTTTGAACTTTAATGTTAGCAACACTGAAAATATTTTCTTTCCTTTAATGATCACTGTACATGAGCCCAGGGGAAAACAGAACTGATCTCCTTACATTCAAATTCTCAGAATAAGTAGAAGATACTACTGACAACTGGAGCCTGTTCTTCTCAAAGAATTCAGGTGTCATTCTGTTGATGCTCTTACTGATAGAGAAAAAGACTCCAGAGTAATGCTTCTTTCTATTCAAGTTGGCCCTAACAACATATTTGTTAAGAACGATTCAGGTGCACCCAAATGTTCCAGGAAGGAATTGAAAATGGAACATTGTTGCTGCTGTAATTTAGTAAACTGTGTACTCTTTTGTGCTTTCCATGCTAATTACTTATAATAAGTGCCAGGAATTAAAGGACTTTAGTATCTATTCATTAATAGTTTAACTGTAATTGTAATAAACTTGGGAAATTGTGCAGCTGGCTTTAAATTATTCACCACAGTTTATAGACACGTACGAAAAAGTTAAAAAAATTAAAATGTTATGACTAATTTTCTATCCATTGAGTTTCAATCCTTTTATAGTTCTGGTGTCTGTTACCATTGGACATGTTTATGTGTTAATTAATGTGCCTTTGCTACTGTGCATTAAGTTTAGTACCTCTAATATGACATACATAAAGGTACATTAGCCTGCACTTACGCACAGTACCAAAGGTGAACTGTTTTTCTGTGACATTTAATGTGCAGTAGACTAATTCTACTGCGCATTAGCAAGTTTTTTGCTATGACGCGTTAATACGCAGTAGAATAGTCTACTGTGCATTATGGCATCTCATGTAGATGCAGCCACTATGTAGTACCTGTGGGCAAGTGCCATCCTTCAAATGACAACCTTTCTTATACCTTTCTTTGACAGACCCAAACACTTTTTACTACTTAGGCAGCAGGTACTCAATTACAGCAAGATTTTAAGCATGTGTAGCATATGAGCCACTTACATAATTTATGTTATTTAACAATTTGTGGAGTCTTATCTATAAACACAGAGACTTCCAAATGATTTACAAAGCAAACATGTGTCATGCTTTAGAGTAATTTGCCCTTGATTGGCAAAATGTTTATCAAAGAGCACGAGTACTATGGCTTAGAGTCTGCAGAAATGAGACTTTGGAGACACAACCACAAACATACACATTTCACTTCTTATAGTGGTGGGCTGCATAGACTAAACATATTATCAGAAGTGGTTTTGGTAGGAATTTTTTTTGAGATGAAGACTGCTGACTGGCCTGTCCCCTTCTGTTCTTTTAGCAAACTTTCACATAGCTATACTGACTGATTGATACACGGCTACAAAACTGTTTGTTTGTATCTACCAAGGTTTTTTTTGGCAAAGGACAAACCTGAGGTGTTATATCTGCCCAGGTATTAGGGGTGTGTGAAACGAGCCACATTCAATTTGGATTCAGCCCAAATCGGAGACAGTGATTTGATTTGTTGATTTGGATCACTGTCCCAATTTGATTTAGCAAAATCCAAATCTGAAGATTCAATGCTGATTCAGACAATCAGCGATTCGGACATAGACACAGCTTTAAATGTTTTTTCTACATACCTCAAGGTAGCAGGCGCGGCTCGTGAACACTGCAATGGTGGGGCAGATGGAGCATTCTACAGGAACACGGTGGGGGGGGCCCTGCATGCTTGACAGCGAACCCGGAAATGGACTGGAAATATTTCCAGTCCACTTCCAGGTCCGCCGCTGAGCGTGCAAGGCCCCCCCCCCCGCCACGCCCTCAGCTCAGCGATCGGCCACAGGGGGACCCCGGGTGCCCCCCTGGACCTAGGAGTCACTAGTCACCGAGCCGAGGAGGCATGGGGGGGGACCCAACGTGCTCCCTGGCGGGCCTGGAAGTGGACTGGAAGTGCTCCTGTGGGATGCTCCATTCGCACCCCCATCTCAGCATTCACAAGCTGCCTGCTACCTTGAGGTATGTAGAAAAACCATTTAAAGCTGTGCCTAAGTCCGAATCATCGAATCTTTCTGAACCTCTCCAAATCGATTAGGGTTCTGATTCAATTCAAAGAGATTAAAGGGTCTCCCAATTGGATTCAGATTCAGACATTCGGCCACCGAATTGGGCCGAATCTCCACTGAATCGAATCAGCGACTGAAGCGTCACACAGCCCTACCAGGTATTTCTATTCTATATGAAATAACTCCGTTTCTTTAGTCTGCAGGAGTGAAAGGTTCAGAAACAGGATTTCAGGAATCATTAAAAGCGTATCTGAGAAACTGAATGCAAATTCTACTCTCTGGAGCCCTCATACAGGGTACTTCAGACTTTTGAGAAATATTACTGGTACAGAATGTCAGAAAAATGAATTACTGCTCCACAGGAAATTCTAAATTTTTAAGTTGAGTATTTGTTCCACATCCGATCAAAAAACTGAAAATGCCAGCAGACTGGAAATTCTGAAAATGTTCCATTCGAAACCATCACAACATTTTGTTTTGAGAAGGTTGGCTTGCTTTACTTTGAAATACTGAAATGTAAAAATATTATAATTTATATCAAGGGTTGACAACCTGCAGCCTATGGAGAGATTAAATGTAGCCCACCAAACTGAAGTGGCAGTGGCAACTGGCAGTGGGGAGGAATGAACAGTGGCCTGCCTGAGGACTGAGCTGCATGAATTTGTCCTGTTATCACTAAATGGTTACCACTCCCGGATATAGGCATTAAGCATAATATATAAAATATAACACAAAATTAAATAAAACAATAATCACACTAAAGCTTTTTACCTTACTGAAGCAAAATGTTTTGATAATTAAATGAAATGAGGAAACTGAAAGCATTCATTTTGAGTTTTTGATTGTTGCAATCATTACATCTCTGAGAAATATTCCAGTTTCAATTAAGATACATTTTCTATGGCAAACTCTTTCACTGAAAAATTTTCAACCAGTACCAGTTACAATTTCTACCCTAGTATCACAGAGGCATTTGTTACTCTTGTTTGTATCACATGTATTCAGACATTTAAATTCAAGAAAGGCCTCAGGGACAATTAACCCATGCCGTTCGCTGGCAACCTGAATAATCCCAGCCTGTCATCTGAAACAGAACCTGAGGATAAGGCTTCTGTCATCTGCTAGATAGGACATATCTCATTGTAAAGGACCTGATTCTGAGAGTTGCTGAGTTCCTGCACCTTTTAAGTACGAGTAGAAGTGATAAGCCATTCCAGGATCATAGAATCATAGGATTGGAAGGGACCTCAAGGGTCATGTTGTCCAACCCTTCTACACAGGCAGGATTTGTCACCTTCAATTATCTGAGACAGATGCCTGCACAGCCTCTTCTTGAAAACCATCAGTGAAAAAGATTCCACAGCTTCTGGTTACCAGCTTGTTCCAGTATCCTACTGTTCTTATAATTAAGAAGGCTTTGCTGAAATCTGATTTAAATTTGCTCTGCAATAATTTAAATCCATTGCCTTGTATGTTGCCCTCTGGAACAAAGTAGACACAATGGACAAGAGGGAAACTTTGAAACAAATATTTAAAAACTATCATGTACTCTTCAGTCTCCATTTTTCCAAACAAAATATACCTAAATATACCTAATTTTACCTAAATATACCTTCAACCTCTCCTTCTACAGCTTGCTTTCTGAAACCTTTATAATTTTTGTTTTTCACCTGTGGATTCTTTCTGCTTTTTTCTACAGCCTTGCTGAAACATGGATATAATGGTCCCACTGTGGCCTAACCAGTGCTGAGATCAAACCCAGGGTATGTTATGTGCTAATTCTATTCATTCTATATCAGACTAGGAGTGTGGCAGCCACTGCTTGATGCCCCATTAATCCAATTAGCTGTATTTAGTAACCCAGAATCTGGTGGGTCACATCCCAAGCTCTTTATTTACGTTCCAGTTCTCTACTACATCTAATCTGGTCTTCAGTCTAATGGAAACTGAATGCTGCTTTCTCATATTCAGACACATATTTCAAACTCAAGTAGCGGGTAGTAGTAGTGACTATAGTAGTAGTGACTATAATTTCTATTGCTACTTTTCTTAGCCCAGCAGAGTATAAGGCATAATGGACTTTAGCTCCCTCCTGTTCTGCCCTCAATACACTTTGCCCATCTTATCTTGTGTGACACAAAGTAAAGTATAGGGACTGTAGCATCCATCTACTAACACATTCGTAACCCACTTAGAATAATTCTTACTGGCTTCACCAAGTTAGGCAAAGCAAGAAGTGGGTAAACACTGAGTATGGAAAACATATTAAACAGACCGTTAAGTTAGTGGCATTAAAGCCAGGAAAGGATTTCTATATAACTCTGAAAAAATGTGAGAGCTTGCAGCTGCCTCTTATTTATTTGGTGCTGACCAAGCTGAATAAGCTGCTAGGCCAAATGCCAAGAGGTTAATAGAATGTAAACACTAAGGAAAAAGCCTGAACTATTTATTAGCTTAGGTGTTCAGGAGACAGTTATCAATTAATTACACAAACAGCACCAACTTGCTATTAATGTTTCATTGAAAGAAATAATAAAATGTAACCCAGGTGCACCCAAGTATGTGTTCCCCTCGCCAGATAAAAGGGATGGGTGACTAGGCAGGAGTGCTGTGAGAGGGATCTGCAAATGTAAACCAGTTCCCTCTATTCCCTATAGAGTCAGGCCAGAGCAAGGAATGCCTTAACTATGTACTGCGTACTAACATATACAAAATCTAAAGAAATCGATATTGAGGAATATATATACAAAAATATACAATTGTCATATTGCATTATATCCCTCAAATGAAGACTGACAGATTATACCACCTCAAGAAGCATCGAACAATGCATGGGTAAGCAGTTGATCTGAAATAGGTAAGCGCAGGTAAGTACAGGTAAGCACAGGTAAGTATGTAGGAAGGGGTCCCAGCAGAGCCCTGGCTAGTCTCTATTAAACTACCAATATACAATTATAAAAATACACAAAATATAAGACTCTGTGTTACAAAATATGAGGTGCTCTCTCACAAAATATAAGGTGCGTAAACATAAAAAATAAACTTAGATTCATAGATTCATAGATGTTAGGCTGGAAGGGACCTCAATAGATCATCGAGCCCGACCCCCTGCATAGGCAGGAAAGAATGCTGGGTGCAGATGACCCCAGCCAGATGCCTATTTAACCTCCTCTTGAAGACCCCCAGGGTAGGGGAGAGCACCACCTCCCTTGGGAGCCCGTTCCAGACCTTGGCCACTCGAACTGTGAAGAAGTTCCTCCTAATGTCCAATCTAAATCTGCTCTCTGCTAGCTTGTGGCCATTATTTCTTGTAACCCCCGGGGGCGCCTTGGTGAATAAATACTCACCAATTCCCTTCTGTGCCCCCGTGATGAACTTATAGGCAGCCACAAGGTCACCTCTCAACCTTCTCTTGCGGAGGCTGAAAAGGTCCAGTTTCTCTAGTCTCTCCTCATAGGGCTTGGTCTGTAGGCCCTTAACCATACGAGTGGCCCTTCTCTGGACCCTCTCCAGGTGATCCGCATCCTCCTTGAAGTGTGGCGCCCAGAATTGCACGCAGTACTCCAACTACGGTCTGACCAGTGCCCGATAGAGGGGAAGTATCACCTCCTTGGACCTATTCGTCATGCATCTGCTGATGCACGATGAAGTGCCATTGGCTTT
>NW_005842308.1:287118-309947 GCF_000455745.1 Alligator sinensis | reverse complement strand
GCCTTGCTGCTGCCTCTCTACAATCCCAGTGAGAGCCTTGTCTTGCCCCTCTCTTAGGAACACTGAGGCAAAGAACTCGTTGAGGAGTTCAGCCTTGTCCCCCCTGTCCGTCACCAATTGTTTCTGCCCATTTAGCAGGGGTCCTATTCCTCCCTCGGCCTTCCTTTTACTCCCTATATATCTAAAAAACAATGTCTTGTTGTCCTTTACTTGGGATCCTGGTGGGATCCCAAGCTTTGGTGGGGTCCCAAAGGTGAGCTTTAGGACGGGCCAAAGCTCCATGGTAGCTTTGGCCCGTCTAACTGCCTCCCTACAAGCACGAGCAGAGGAGGTATATTCGTCTTTGGTGATCTCTCCTTGTGTGCTCCCCTTTTGGCCCTTAGGCTGCCCTGGATTTCTGCGGTCAGCCAGGGAAGCCTCCTGGCCCCTTTCCCTCTTTTACCCCGCATGGGGATTGTCTCACTTTGTGCCCGAAGGATCGTTTCCTTAAGGCACAGCCACCCTTCTTGGGCTCCCATCATTTCAAAACTCCTACTCTGCAGTGCGTCCTTGACTAATCGCCTGAGTTCATTTAAATCAGCTTTCCTAAAGTCTAGTACTTTCATCCTACTAGTTACTTTACCCACTCAAAGTCTTATGGTGAATTCTATTATTAGGTGATCACTGTCCCCCAGATGGCTACCAATCTGTAGGTCCCCTACCATGTCATCCCCCATTGCCAATACCAGATCCAGTATGGCATTCCCCCTAGTGGGACCATGTACCTCCTGTGTCAGGTGGAGGTCCTGTACACAGGTTAGAAACCTGCGTGAGCGGTGGGACTTTGCCGTCTGTGTCTCCCAGAAGATGTCTGGGTAGTTTAGGTCCCCCATGACTCCTCTTTAGCTTTTATGGCCTCTGACAGCTGCCTCAGGAGCCCCGCTTGACTCTTCAAAAGTCCCCAAAGATCAGGCTGTTTAACTCTCTGCCTCCCAGCTTCATCTTCCTGCCTCCCCCCCAACCCATCTCTTATACACCTCCACCTAGAGCAGGGATAGAAGCCTATCCTGGCTTACCAGCCCTTTAGTGGCAATTCAGAGCTGTAGCTCCTAATATGGCCCCTACTTATCAGCCCTCTAGTGGCAAGTCACAGTTGAGTAGGTCAAGGACATTCAGAAAAGGTTAGTTTAACATTTAGAAACTGTTGTGGGAACCGTCGATCCTCCTGGATCACGGTGTATAGTCTTAACATATAACTGCTCCAAACTCAAGCTAGCATTAATGCCAATGAGCATTTTTTTTTTTTCATAGTTTTAGGGTTGGAAGGGACCTAATAGATCTTCTAGCCCGACCCCCCGCCAGGGCGGGAGAACAACCCAAAAACACAAACAAAACCACTCACCCTAAAAACAAAAACGGGACTCAAATGAGTCCAGCCAGGTAAGTATCCAGCCTCTTCTTAAAGATCCCCAGGGTAGGGGCCAGCACCACCTCCCTTGGAAGTTGGTTCCAGCTCCTAGCCGCCCTAACTGTGAAGTAGTTTTTTCGGATGTCCAATCTGTACCTCCTCTCCATCAACTTGTGCCCATTACTCCTTGTTATGCCAGCGGGGGCTAGGGGAAACAGCGTCTCCCCCAAACCCTTCTGGTTCCCCCTAGTGAGTTTATAGACGGTCACCAGGTCCCCCCTCAGCCTTCTCTTGTGGAGGCTGAATAGGTTCAAGTCCCGCAGTCTCTCACTGTAGGGTCTGCCCTGTTGTCCCCGGATCATGCGGGTGGCCCTCCTCTGGACCCTCTCCATGTTGTCCACATCCCTCCTGAAATGGGGCGCACAGAACTGGACACAATACTCCAGCTGCGGCCTGACCAGCGTCGCATAGAGGGGGAGGATCACCTCCCTGGCTCTACTCGAGATGCACCTGTGGATGCACGACAAGGTCCGGTTAGCCCTGCCAACCATGACCTCGCATTGTCGGCCCATGTTCATCTTGGAGTCAATAATGACACCAAGATCCCTTTCCGCCTCCGTGCTCTCAAGTAGGGAGTTCCCCATCGTATAAGTGTGCTGCTGGTTCCTACTACCCAAGTGCAGCACCCTGCACTTGTCCGTATTGAAACGCATCCTGTTCCTGTCTGCCCACCCCTGTAACCTATCCAGATCCTTCTGCAATCTCTCTCTCCCTGCTAGCGTGCTCACCTCCCCCCAAATTTTGGTGTCATCAGCGAATTTAAACAGGTTGCTCTCCACCCCAACATCAAGATCGCTGATGAAGACATTGAACAGCGCAGGGCCCAGGACCGAGCCCTGAGGGACTCCACTACCCACCTCCCCCCAAGTCGAGTATGATCCATCCACCACCACCCTCTGAGTGCGACCCTTCAGCCAATCTGCAATCCATCTGACCGTGTAGGCGTCTATGCCACAGTCGCCTAGTTTATTAATTAGGATGGGGTGAGAGACGGTGTCAAAGGCCTTGCTGAAGTCCAGAAAGACTACATCCACCGCGACACCTGCATCCATGGCCTTTGTGACCTGATCATAAAAGGCAACCAGGTTGGTCTGACATGATCTCCCCCTAATAAATCCATGCTGATTGCCCCTGAGCATCATCTCGGATGCCGGCCCATCACAAATGTGCTCCTTGATGATCTTCTCAAAGAGTTTCCCCAGGATTGAGGTAAGACTGACGGGCCTATAATTGCCCGGGTCCTCCCTTTTCCCTTTTTTGAAGATGGGGACCACATTAGCTACCTTCCAATCGTCTGGCACCTGGCCCAAGCACCACGATCGCTCGTAGAGCCGTGCCAGGGGCCCTGCAATAACCCCAGCCAGCTCCCTCAGCACCCTGGGGTGGAGAGCATCCGGACCCGCTGACTTGAACGCGTCCAGCCCCTCCAGAAGCTCTCTAACCCGGTCCTCCCCAACCTGAGGTCTGAAGGCGATCCCCTCGCGTCCGGCTTCTATCACAGCAGGGAAGTCCCGGTCCCTGCACAAGAAAACGGAGCTTTCTTGTGCAGGGAGTGTAGTGTAGGCTGTGGCTACACTCCAGTGACTAGTAGAAGGGGAAAACCCTAATGTCCTTGGGCCTTTCACAAATCCCAATGAAGCCTATAAACTCAGAGGGGCCCTCTCCCCCTGGGACCTCCCCTCCAGAAGCAACTCATGACTCCGGCGTCCAGAGTGAGTGGTCCTTGGCTCCTCCAGCATGTTGCTCCTCGCTTGCAGGAGCCTCCTGGGCCTTGGACTTCTTCTGGTCCGCTTGCCTGCTTGGAGCCCCGAGCACTGTCATGTGCTCTCGGGGGCTTTGCCTTCTGCTAAGGGTTGGAGGACCGGGTCGCCTCGTGCAACACTAGGGCTCAGCCTGTTCGTGGACCTCTGTCTGCATCAGGTTGTTGGCTCTGTGCCAGGCGACCCAGACCCAAGTGAAAATGAAAAATGCTGGCAGGAATACTTTAACTAAAACTCGTTCGATGAGCTTTTAGTTAAAGAGCCCCCACAGCCATTTTTCAGTGCGTGGACACTGATACACTGGACAATAAAGCACCATGTGATTTAATTAGTGCAGCTCTTGGAGCAGTACTGATTAAAGCACCCTCCCTCCCAACCTCCCTTCCCCCTCCCTCCCCCCCTCCTGCAGCATACATATAAACACCCAAAGGCAAACCTCAAAAGTCTGAAAATGATAGATGACATTTTCAAAGCTGTGGCTGTAACGTTCGTCTCTTAAATTCATATTTAAGTGCCAAACTAAAGGATAATGTTTTGTGGAAACTGGATCACTCACTGAAATCATTGAAAATAACACTTCTGAAAAATCAGGTTAAACACAGAGCCCTAAATTTAGGCTTTAACGGCTTTGGGTAGCTAGGTAAGTGGCCTGAAGATGTTTCAAGTATGCTAAGTACCCTGTTCACTGAGGAGCCTAGCTTCAGATATGAAATGCAAAACTCTAGTACTCTTGGTTCAGAAATGATACCTTTTATTAGACAAACTAGGAAACTGCAAAATCAAAATCTCTTTTTCTGCCAGCTTTCAGGCCAAAAGGCCCTTCATCAGGCTCTCGTAAAATTAAAGAAGGTAAAGTAAGAAGTCCCCATAAGGTAGCAAATGGACTTCATTTTTGCACAGGGGGAGCTGGAGATGGAAAATCTGCAGGGCTCTGGCAAAGGCTCCAAACCCCACACATACACCCATGGCCCCCCACACCTTCACAAATAACACCCCCCACACACAGTTAAAAAATAGCCTCTCATGATTTATACATGATATATCTTCATTTTTAACAGTTTGTCTCATGGTTTTTGACAGGGTGGGTTTGGCAATACTTCATTGATTTTATAGTGCCCCCCCCCCCTCCCTTGTGGTTGACATCTGATACCTACAGGTACACCTGCTGTTCTCTGGAGCCCTCCTAAATTTGCATTCCTTTAAAACAGGCTTCTATGGACTGTTTGTTTGTTTTTTCCATACCTGAGGCATGTCTCACCATTTTTAATTTCTTTTTTTTTCCCTGAGAGAGGATGTGAGTATCCAAAAGCTTGCAAATGGCAACTTTTTGCAACTATTTAGTTGGTCCAATAAAAGATAACACATCTACTCAAAGACTCCAGCTACAGGTCAACATCCCCATCTTTCCATGTTCCTGGATCATCCAGGAAAAGCACAAAACAACTGCAGAAGCCCTCTCTGCTTGAACAAGGGTGTTTGTGCCTGAAAGCTTGCAAAAATATTTTTTCCAACTATTTTAGTTGGTTTCATAAAAGCTAGCTTGTAGTGGTGGTTTTACCAGTCTGACTGCATTTGCTATGTACTGAACTACAAGGAATGGAGCCTGGCTCCTGGCCAGTTTCATTTTTCTTTCAGGATGGTTTATCCCAGAAGCCAATATGCAAGAATGCCAGTCAGTGAAAATGCCATAACACAATGGGTGAGAAACAGGTAGGGGTGGAAGGAGGGGAATGTTGACCTGTAGCTGGAGTCTTTGGGTAGATGCAATATCTTTTATAGACCAACTAAATAGTTAAAAAAAAATGTTATTTTCAAGCTTTTGGATACCCACATCCTCTCTCAGGCAAAAAAAAAAAAAAAGAAATTGAAAATGGTGAGAGATACGAAAGATGGTCAGACATGCCTCAGGTCTGAAAAAAAAAGTCTTTAGAAACCTGTTCTATAGGAATGCAAATTTGGAATGGCTCCAGGGAACAGCAGGTTGTTTGCCTGTAGGTTTTGCCAATCTCACCCTGTCAAAATCATAAGACAAGCTGTCAAAAATCAAGAGATTTGGTCAAAATCAAGAGATTGGTATGTAAATCATGAGAGGCTATGTTTCAACTCTGTGTGTGTGTGTGTGTGTGTGTGTGTGTGTGTGTGTGGAGGGGTATTTGTGAAGGTGTCAGGGGCTGTGGGGGTATGTGTGGGGTTTGGAACCTGGGGAGGGGGTGAGGGGTCCCTGTACACCATGGCAGGATGCGGGGTACTGTGTCAGTGTGTGTGCATGCATGAGTGTGTATGCATGTGTCTCTGTTCCTGGCAGGGAAAGTGTGTTTATGTCAGTGTGGACATGTGCAGAGAGAGAGAGTGAACAGAGTGTGCACCCCACTGCATATGTGTGTGTGTGTATCTGTGTTCATGGCAGAGAGTGCACTTGCGTCTGTGTGTCCATGTGCAGAGTGAGTGAAATTAGTGTGCGCATGTCTGTGTGCATGCCTGCGTGTGTGTGCCTGTGTGTTTGGCCATAGTGTGACAAGGGGAGCAGGGAGAAGAGGTAGGCATGTTCCCCCCACCCCCAGTCCGGCAGGGTCCCCACCACCTCCCAGGCCAGCATCAGGTGGGAAAGGTGCCCTGCCACCCGCTCCCTGCAAGCCCAGCTCCCATGGGGGGAGGGGGACTCCAATTTTGTGTTTGCCCAGGGCCCAAGTACACGTTAATCTGCCTCTGCCTCCTGTACAGGAGCGGTACCCCCATTTCAGGGCTGGAGTGACTACATGGTGGTTTTACAATACATATTTTTATGCTCTTAACTTTCCCCTCCCTCCTAGTTCTACTTCCCAAATGCCACGCTTCATATGCTGCTCCCATCAGGCACAACAGGCAGAAGAGAAAAAAACAAGGCTGAGACAGTCGCCTGATGCCACTTCTGTATCCAGTAAAAATGCTGGCAATGTCACTGTCAGGTGCCTATTCACTACTCTTAATATCCTTTTAGACTCATTCATAATAATGAAAAGGCGTATGGGAATTCACCATTAGCCTCTCTCTGCCACGATGTAGACAAGTTCCTCGCATAGTGTGAATACATCAGCAACTAAGTTTGCATTTTATATAATCATTTTAGAATTGGGCAGGAGCAGGATAAAAAGTTGGGGGGCTATGGCCAGTGCCAGTGGCAGTGGCAGCAGAGGAGGGGATGGATTGTCACATGCCACTGCAGGGAGAGGAGAGTCATGTGCTCTTGGAGAGCCTCCGATGCACCCAGCTCCGGGCTGTAATGGCCACATATAACAGTGTATGGTGCAGGCGGGGCTTGAGCTTGCACGCGGCGCTGCCACTTACCTGGAGGCCCATTATGGCAGTGACGGCCACTGCCTCCAAAACCTCCCGCTGTTGCCATGGAGCCGTGCCCGGAGCTGTGGGGCCAGCCGCTGGGCGGCAGTGGCAGCGTGGTGGTGGCCGGGTGGCACGCAGCCATCCCCACCACCACCCCGCGCTACGCCGCTGCTGCCAGCTGCACAGCTCTAAGCATGGCACCGCATGCAAATTCAAGCCCCACCCCCCCTCCCACCCCGATTTTCACCGATTTTCACCTTACACAATTTTCGCTTTATGCCCTGACTTCAGCACCTAACCCCCACATAAGATGCGACTGACCTGTATATTATATATTTCAAAGTAAAAGAAATCAAAATGTCTCAGCACTGTTACACAAGCATTTCAACCTCTTCCCAAAGAAAATGTTATTGTGATCAATGTTCAATTGCAAGCGTGTTATTGCAAACACATTCACAAAATGTTATTTTAAAAGAAACTGCATTTTTCAACAGAAAACTGTGCCATCAATGAAACCATGACTGATTATTCATAAATGAGCTTATCCTCATTAATAAGTTGGTTCATAAACTGGCTCTCTTGGGTAGAAAGAGGATGGTCTAAGAATATGAGGGAGCAGAAATAAATTTATACATCTCATCAAGAAAGACTTTGAATTTGAGGCAATTACGAGTGGGGGGAAGGATAAAAATATTGGTGTCTACCGAGACTGTAACTGATAGTGAGAAAATTCACTGAACTGCTGCAGAACTCTACCTTTAAATGCCTTATTAGAATTACAGGTAACACTACATTGAATTAAACTGCCAAATAGTAGAGCCTGCTCCATCCTCAATGAAGTTAAATCTAAATGTTATTTGACTTTGAGAGCAGGACTATTTGAGAGCAGGACTAGGCTCCAAGGTAATGTATCTCCATAATAAAATCTAATTGGTTAATAATAATCGGAGGCCATGACACTTCCTACCAGCTCAGAAAACTACCTGTTCTTAATAAACCCATCCATTGGATTCACAGAGCTAAGCCAAGTGAGCAGCCAGAATCCCAATTCTAACCCTTATGACCTGCTGAAGTCCATAGGGCCTCTCATGTGAATGAGGATCACATAAATGATTGTAAGATTTGCAGGAAAGGGTTCCATCATTCTATAATAATCACAGACAGAACCAGGAACACTGCATAACAGCCTGACTGGCACATTTTAACAAACACTGACTGATTATTCATAAATATGCTTATCTTCATTAATCAGTTGGTTCATAAACAGTTTTCATAATGTGTTCTCTTGAATAATTTTCTTTAAAAAGATTTTCTGGGCTTTAAGACACAATATTTACTCTAAAGTCTACATGAAAGCTCTGTGGATTTTGTTTAGGATTGACTGTTTTTATATTGTTAATAGGCTTGACACCAACCCCCAAAAGGCCTTTTCATTCTCCCAGCTCTTGAAATATGAACTATGTTTATGTTCCTAATCTTGTTCAAACTCACCGATCGATACTATTTCCCAAATGACCAGATACTGGCTTCCTCAACCTTTGCATGTGGGTGAATTGTTCCTTTTTGACTTTTAGGCTGCTACTGGGATATTGATTTTTCTAAGAGTAGGTGTTGTAAAAAAACATTGTCTTTATATAGAGAACATAGCTACATCAGAGAGAAGTGACCCTAGGCCAGACTGAAACATCCTGCTGCTGTTCTGTGTATAGATGACAGAACTGGAAAGGGACAGTAATAATGCCCTGAGAGATCAAAATGGCAAAATGAGTTGTCTTCTCTAGACAACCAAGATAGGGTAGTGTATTACTGAAAAGGGTGAAGAGGCTCAGCCATACACACAAGAGACAGGAAATAATAAGATGAATATAAAAGAGAAGTAGCAAAGAAATTAGGATTTATTCATTTGGGAAATAAAGACTAAGAAAGCTCTTTATAATTCCAAATTCTTTCCGTGTTGAAACATAATTGTTTCCTAACAAGATGAATATTATGGAGCACAGAGATAATTCTACTGATTATGACACAGTCACATTCTGTCCTAGGTGCACGACCATTAATGAAATCTATGACAACCATAACTAACAGTGAAATAGGGCAGGTTTATTTAGTTTCCGATAGTGGTGTAAATTGGGATTTGATGTACAGAAATCATGGAGTTTATTTTAGTTATTATATATATATATTTAGATTTATACTTCACCCTATCCAAATGACTCAGAGACGCTTCCAATAAGCAAAGAAACCACAGAACAATACCTCAAAACCCAAGAACTCAACCCCCGCAGCCCTCAACCACCATCCCATACCTGAACCTCTGCATGTGAAAACCCTCCTGCCAATCCCAGTTCTGCCTCCCAACTGATACAAGAAACCTCTTCCCATTCCTCTATACTCATTCGTACCATCCTGCCTCATTTCCAGAGGAGATTCTCCACCCTCCCCAATTTACTCTCCAAGCCTGTATGCTCTCTTCTGTCTGCACCCTCTCTCCTGTCTCAATGTCCCTTCCAAGCTGCCCCACCCTACCTAACACTTCCCATCTTCCCCCAATGAAGACAACACTAAATTCAAAACATTATAACCAAAAAATCAAAAGAAAGACTCCCTATTCTTGCCTTGCTCACTGCCAAAGAGCAGTGTCAAAGGGTGCCCCCAGAGCAGCACCTGTCCAAGGAGCCCAGCCAGCTTTGTTGGACCCACAGATCCTTCTCTCTCCTTTTGGGTGGCCAATAGGGCTGTACAAAGCTTCGGTCCCTGATTCAATTCAGCAGAGATTTGGCATGATTCGGCAGCCGAATCTTCGAATCTGAATCAAATCAGGAGACCTATTAATCTCTCTGAATCAAATCGGAACCCTCCGAATTGATTTGGAGAGATTCAGAAAGATTCGACCATTCGGAAACAGACACAGCTTTAAATGTTTTTTCTATATACCTCAAGGTACCGGGTGGTTTGTGAATGCTGAGATGCTGAGGTGGATGGAACGTCTCACAGGAGTATGTGTGTGTGTGTGTGTGGGCTTGGCAACAGGCCTGGAAGTGGACCAGAAGCACTTCTGGTCCACTTCTGGGTCCGCCGGGGAGCGCGCAGGGTGGCCGCTCTGTGCCCTTCCCCCCCCCACCCCCAGCTCAGCAACTGGTGCTTCCTGGGTCTGGGAGGGCACCTGGGGCCCCCTGCAGCCAATCTCTGAGCTGAGGGTGGGCACAGGGAGGCCCCCCTGCACACTCAGCAGTGGACCCGGAAGTGGAGCAGAAGTACTTTTAGTCCACTTCTGGGTTCACCACCAAGCACGTGGGAGGAGCCCTCAAGCTCCTGTGGGACGCTCCATGCTCCCCACCATCACAGTGTTCACAAGCCATGCCTGGTACCTCCAAGTACATAGAAAAAACATTTAAACCTGTATCTATGTCTGAATCTCTGATTCTCCAAATCAGCAGTGAATCTTCAGATTCAGACAAATTGAATCAGGACAGTGATCTGAATTAACAAATCAAATCACTGTCCTCGATTCAGCCCAAATCCGAATTGAATGCAGCCCATTTTACTCACCCCTAGTGACCAGGCCAAGATGCTGCCTGGGCTAGGACCTAGTCCTCTCCCAAAGGAGAAGGGATAGTGGGGGAGGGAATGATGACCACAGTTCTTCAGCACAGGGTGACTGGCTGGCTTTTGTAAAAAAAGCTTTTGCAGAGGATATTGATCCAACCTTTCCCCCCTTTTTCATATATGTTATTTAATACATTTTCTCAGATGCATAGATAACAAGCTACAATCCCCAGATAAAACCACCATGGCAAAATAAAGCTAAAACTTAGATTAAATATCAGTAATTTAAGTGGATATTATAAGAATTCTGCAGTTCTCTCTCCAATAGCAAACACTACAAACCCAGACAATTCAGAGTTAAGGCTACAGTGCAAAAAAAAAAATTAAATATGTTGCATTGTACAGTTAAGGGAGCCAAGCAACACTAACGCAGCCTGAAAGTTTTGCCAGAAGGAGAAGAAATAATTTATCTTTAAAAATCTATCTATTTAAAGATCTATTTATCTTTAAATTTATCAATCTACTCTGAAAATATAAACATGTAGGTACCTTAACCAATACTGTAGAGCACTGGTAAAATGGACTCAGGGTAAAGAGGTCGGAAAGGTGGATTATTCTGTAATAGAATTTAGCACTGTCAAAAGGAACATGTCATGGCATTTAAACTCTATAGATAGGCTAATGTTTGGATAGATAACAGAGTTTCTCAAAGGTTACCATATTTCCCATCATTTTCACAGTCCCATTTTAAGAATGTGACAGCATATAAACAAGAATCAGTGAAAAAAGTAACACAAAAGTAACTATTTTTCCAACACAGTACATAAACACATATACTTCAGGTCTCTAATGGGCTTTTTGCAGTCAATGCAAAGAAAACTAACTGACTGACCTTAGTATGCATTATAATTAATTTATTGATATCCCATAATCTGGGCAGTTTATAATCTACATTAATTCAGATTTACTATAGGGACTGTTGATAGAAAAAGCTTTGGTCTGTAAATTATACATTAAATTGTGGAGTCCCTAATGCATTCATGAAAGGAATCATATTTGAATATAGTCAAATTTACATTTGATTCAGGAAAACAGGAAGCTTTTTGGTGTTGCCCATCAAGAGGCACAGTTAGAATGTAAATGACTAATAACCTCTCAACTATTTTAAATAAATGCTTCCTACATAGAGGGGATATTATATAATACCGAGGCAGACAATGAAATGTTCATTACACAATGCTGAGCAGTTACGGGGCACTGGGGAATTTCTGATGCATGTCGCTAACTGTAACCTAGCAACAGCAGGTGTTGGGAAGAGCTGAGCGGAGGAAGGAAGGGACAAGTGCTACACTACACCTAGAAGCAGTCTCATTGCTTATAATCAGTTAGTACCAGCTGTGAAAAAAGCAGAGGAAAAATACACCTTGGGGGTTCCTACCTGCATAGTTTGGTTAAAATGAAACTGCAGGTAAGCACTTTGAAAATGCAGTCCGATATTCAAATCACCTACATTCATACCCACCCTAACTGGTGCAGCTATTCTGCAGTGTAATCTTGGAAGTGTAAATGCCCTTCACTTTTTTATTTATTAATTAAACAAAACAGGCAGGTTTTATTAACTAGGCTGTTCACTTGGCAATACAGAGAGGATTATTTCTGAGGCAATTCCAGGTACTGAAAAGAGATTTTGCCGAGACACTTTCTGACAAAGGATGAGTGAACTGATTACAGTATTGTGGCAGACAAGAAGAGAAGATGAACACCTTTTACCACAGAGTTTTTAATACAATTTACATACACTTCTGAAGGTCTTTTAAGTTCAGAGGGAGTTTGATGCTCAGGAAGGATGGAGCAGGACAGCAAAGAGAATGGATGTTCATTATTTATCTTCAGAGAAGACAGTATACAGGTACGAACAGTGGCTTGCAAACCACCACTTTGGTTTTCACCATTGTGTTTTAACATCCATTGCAATGTTCATTCCGTGAAAGTGCCTTTTCTCATTGGGGGACACTTCTTCCCTCCATACTTATGCTGTTTTGTGTCTTTTTGGTACACCCTTCTTAGCACAGCCAACAATGAACTTTTCCTCACCTCTTTGTCTATTTCTCTCCCTCTGGTGTGAAACCATAAAGTCACAATCCTGACACACTTCAAATCCTTCTCAAGCCTCATTTCTATATGATGTGCATGATAAATCACCTACAGATATGCTTAGAAATTATTACTATCCAGAACAGTTCTTGTTTATTTGTCTCTTAAAGGATAGCTAACTGGTCAAGTAACTACCCAGTACATTTCCCTGATTCTCTTTGTTAGGTTGATTACGGCTCCTTGACTTAAACCAAACTTGAGACTCTTCAGGGCAAAGACTGTCTCTTATGGTATATTTATAGGCTAACATATTTGGATCTCAATTCTACTATCATATGAATTATGAATTGCAAAAGTAGTGAAGACAGAGATATGATTTGGTTAGACCCTTTTCTCTAAGCACCAATATAAACAGGCTGAATGGGAGTCTGCACTGCTTCCCAAAAACTTTAAGGCCACAATTCAAAATGCTAGCTTTGAGCAAGAAGCCAACATCTTTCTGTGCTAAGAGACAGCACATTAAGTGTCTACGACTTGTAGATTCCCAGATTCACAAGCCTCTCTGGGAAGGGTGAGATATAAATCAAATAAATACATTATATTTGTTGTCAGTCTCTGGAAACACACAGCTGGAATTTGTCCAGAGGAGTCCTGCATGCTTACACTGTGTGCTTACAAAGAGAGGGAACTTCTCAAATATTTTCCATTGTCATACGTCTGCTCAGGAGCAGAGAAAACCAAGAACTTACTTTGCTGTTATGGGACAATTTAATTTATTTTAGGCTTTCCAAAACTGGACCTAACACAGCATCTTCCATTACTACAATCATAGAATCATAGAACCAGAAGGGACCTGTAAGATCATCAAATCTGGTCTCCTGCCATGTGCAGGAAGTTATTGGGCTCAGACGAGCTCAACAAGGTGCCTCTCCACTTCCAGCCACTTCTTGAACACCTCCAAGGAGGGTGACTGTACCACCTCTGGTGGGAGTGTGTTCCAGATTCTGGTGACCCTTACAGAGAAAAAAGTTTTTTCTTATGTCTAGCCTAAATTTACTTTCTATTAGCTTATGCCCATTGGTCCTTGTCCTCTCTTGAGGTGCCTTCCCAAAGAGATGCTCCCCTAGATATTGGTGTTCACCCCTGATGTACTTGTAGGTGGCTATCAAGTCACCTCTCAGCCTTCTCCTACTTAGACTAAATAAGCCCAGTTCCCAGAGTCTCCCATAGGGCCTATCCTCCATGGCCTTAACCATATGGGTTGCCCATCTTTATACCCTCTCAAGCGTATCTATATTGTTCTTGAAGTGCAGTGCCCAGAACTGGACACAGTACTACAACTGAGGCCTCACCAATGCTGAACAGAGAGGGAGGAGTACCTCCCCGGATCTATTGGCCAGACATCGGCTGATGCACACCAGAGTTGTATTTGCCCTTCTGGCAACCTCATCACACTTTTGGCTCATGTTCATTTACAAGTCAACCATGACCCCCTAGGCCTCATTCAATGCTGTGCCATCTCGTGGACCAACACAATGGTCAGAAACAGAATAATAAGTCCATTGCGGGTGACATTATTTGTTCCAGCATGTAATGGACAAATACATTAAGGAATATAATGAAGGAATCTTATGAACCCAGAGTCTACTTCAGGGGCTATCAGGAAATATTAGAAGAAATGGGAAAAATGTAGACAGAATTTGGCATCAGGTAAAACATTAATGTGCATCTTTCTGTGTATATCTGGGCCTCGTTAGTAAAAAATTAAAGAGTACAAACTCCCAGGGCCAAATTCCAGCCTGGTGTATGCCAGTAGAACTCCATGTGAAAGATACCAGCATTACTTTAATGTTTGCCATAATAGCATGCTTTCCTCTTTGAATACTCTAACAAGGTTCTTATGCTGTAATAAAGCACATGATAACCTTTTAGATTTTAAAGACACTAAGACATTAGTCCAGTCCTCCAGTTATTGACTCCCAATAACTTTCAGGCCACAATTCAAAGTGCTGGTTTTGACCAAGAAAACCCTAAATGGTCTAGTCCTTGCATACCTAAGGAAACACCTGCCTTATGTTCCATGTTAATTCCAAAGGTCCTCTAAAACCAACCTCTTGCAAGTATCATTAATGCCCCAGGTTCACTTGGCAAAACACATGGGAGGCTGGTTTTGGGATAGTAGCTCCAGTGCTCTGGAACAATTTCTCTGGTGTATCCCACCAGAGACTAAGCCTAGGCATTTTGGCTAGGGACAGATATTAGACATAAAATGGTTTAAGTGATCAGAAACTGGTTTAAACCTGTGACAGAACAGATGTTCAATATACATAAACTGGTTTGAAAATGGCTGAAACTGGTTTGAGATAAACCTGGTTGAATGTAGTATCAGATTAACTGATTGAGTCAAACCGGTTTATGCAATGTCTGTCCCAGACCCCTTCCTGGTTTAAGTTAAATCAGAGTCCCCCAGATTTCTAGGTGCTTTGCAACGCTGGGTGGGGCTCTGATCCAGCCCAGCAGGGCTGGCCCCTCCCCTCTGCTCCCTGGCTGCAGCTCCAGCAGAGACTACAGGTACAGGGTGTCTGCCTGGCTACCTCCTGCTCCCATCCCACCACCACTCAAGCAGGGATTCCTCCCTCCCCTCTGCCTTACACAGATATCTCTCGGCATTAGCTAGCGTACCACATGCTGGCTATGGTCTGTGATGTGGGAGACAGGACAAAGGCAGACAGGACCTTGTTGGCTTAGGGCTCTTTGGAGTTAATCAACAGGTAGCTGGTAATGTCCCTATGTTCCTTCCTTAGAAAAAGTTGTTTAAGAAGAGTTTGAACTAATGAGAGACCCTTTTGTTTTGCCGATGGGTTGATAAATGCTATGTAACTCCCTGCTGTGTAACTAAATGCTATGTAAATCCCTGCTGGCTCCCTCGCTGACCAGTGAGGGGGTGGGGGCAAATCCCTCCCTAATCAGAGCATCCTGCTGGGGCCTGGACATGCCCCCATCAGCTCAGCACTAGAAAGGGGAAGGGAAGGCTACTCTAGCACCCCCGGCTTCTAGCCTGAGCCAGTGCAGTCATATGCCTGCAATTTTCAGTCCAGAGGGGATGTCTGTGCAGAAAATTTTGAGGAATTGTTTTCAATTTTGATCCAAACACCAAAGAAGAGCTTCAATGCTGTGTTAGTGACAATGTCTGTTGAGGTACAAAAATGGTAATCTTCCTGGAGCTATGATATAATAGCATATTTTAGATTGTAGTGTTATTAAATCTTAACAACTTCTTAAATATGTCTAATTAAAGGGAGGAAAAGAGAGACCCAGTAGAACAAAAAAGGTAAGCAGCAATTTGTCTCACTTAAAAGGACACATTCCAGACTATTATCCATCAGATTACTGCTATTAAATAAGTTTAAATATTCTCCAGCACACTCACCTCTTTTTGACGGTACTTAATTGCCAGTTTCAGTCTTGCAAGATCATTACCACTCTGTTCTTCTATCAAGCTATTATCATCCCTGTAATTAAGAATAATTTCCAATTCCCTGGAACTCCGTGTCTGATCCAAGAGATCTTTTGCAAATTGCTTACACTGCCGTGACAGTTCTTCATATTCTGATTTAAACTCATTTTCTACCTTGCTCAATTCCTGAAGCTCCCAACTTAGTTGAAATGCTGTAAGAAAAGGGTCCTCACTAGACAATGCAATCAAAGATGGGCTTGCAAGAGCCTTGTAGATGTTGAGTCTGGATCGAGAATGGCGTAGGCTGTCCACATCTGAGCTTGACACACATTCAACACAGTTGCAGCGGACTTCGTGTGGTCTGGGTACAGAAACCCCTTTCTGTACAAGAAGTTTTATGATCTCATAATTGTTTGTGTGAGCAGCCAGAATAATGGGTGTAATGTCTGGTGTGAATTCCGAGAACTGCTTATCCAGAAGTATGGGTGGCACCTGTAAGAAAGAATGAAAACACTCAGATAGTATATACTCCTACTTGAACAGCAGCAACAGAAAATCAAGCTACAAAGCTTTTTCATACAGCTTATAGACTAGTGTTGATGTTTAATAAGAACTGTAAGAAATTATTTATAAACAATATTTTGTTTGGCAAATTTAGCCCCTTTTTGCTTCATTTATAGTCAGGAATAGGGTGAAATATTATAAAAAAAACTGATTGTTTCCAAACAATCCATAAGTAATTTATTAAAGAAAATGACATTTAAATCATCATTTCTCAACCCATGGGTCACAACCCAAAAGTGTATTGCAAGAATATATGGAAGGGTTGCAAACAAATGTTAAAAATGAATTCTCCTTTAAAGTAGAAAGATGTGGAAACTGGCTTTTCCCTTGCAGGCTGGCAGAGTTCCAGCCTTCAAGGGGCTGCTTGGGGCCCCTCATTGCCCACAAATACCTCCCCCCTGCCCCTCACACCCACCCTCTTCCCCACACATGGGGGCTGGGGGCTGGAGCCTGGGTGTGGGGAGCAGTAGATCCGGAGTGAGGGGCACTGGGTCAGCACTGGCCATTAATGTTTACAAATGGGTCCTGATATAAAAAATGTTGTCATCCACTAGGTTAAATAATATCTACCACGAATTTTAATTTGGCTTGCAGGGTAGTCATGTAAGATAGACAGTATTGTTCCCCATCTCCTGATTAGATAATGTAAGTTTTAAAAAGAGGCTGGAACCCTGAAGAAATCACTGTCTCTCTGGTTTTCTCATGGGGAGTTGAATAAAAGAGTGGTAAACCACAATTATAAACTAAAAAGAGAGAAAATACATTTTTTAAAGTGTCAATGAGAAAAAAAAGAAAAATTTGAATGAGAGAATGATCTAGGACATGAATGTTTTATTATTATTATTATTATTATTATATGTGTATACATTGCCACAATATGTTTTACATTTTAATTTTTTATTATTCTTTTTTTTTTTATTATTTCACGGCTCACTCCTGTACTTTATTATTGCGTATAGTGCCATGATTAATCTAACTACAGGAAATGGTTTGTAAGATAGAGTCATAGAATCATAGAATCATAGAAGTAGGGTCGGAAGGGACCTTGTAGATCTTCAGGTCCGACCCCCTGCCTGGGCAGGAAGAAGACTGGGCTCAAATGACCCCAGTCAGGTAGGCATCAAGCCGCTTCTTAAAGACCCCGAGGGTAGGAGCCAGCACCACTTCCCTTGGAAGTTGGTTCCAGATCCTAGCCGCCCTAACTGTGAAGTAGTTCTTACGGATGTCTAATCTAAAGCTACTCTCCAACAACTTGTGGCCATTATTCCTTGTTATCCTGGGGGGTGCTAGGGGAAACAAGGTCTCCCCCAAACCCTTCTGGTCCCCCCCTAGTGAGTTTATAGATGGTCACCAGGTCCCCCCTCAGCCTTCTCTCGTGAAGGCTGAACAGGTTCGTGTCTCGTAGCCTCTCATTGTAGGGTCTGCCCTGCTGTCCCTGGATCATGTGGGTGGCCCTCATCTGGACCCTCTCAATGTTGTCCACATCCCTCTTGAAGTGGGATGCCCAGAACTGGACACAGTACTCCAGCTGTACTCCAGTGTCGCGTAGAGGGGGAGGATTACCTCCTTGGACCTACTTGAGATGTACCTGTGGATGCACAATAAGGTCTGGTTAGCCCTGCCGACCGTGACCTCGCATTGTCGGCCCATGTTCATCTTGGAGTCAATGATGACTCCAAGATCCCTTTCTGCCTCCGTGCTCTCAAGAAGGGAGTTTTCCATCTTATAAGTGTGCTGCCAGTTACTACTGCCCAAGTGCAGCACCCTGCACTTGTCAGTATTGAAATGCATCCTTCTTTTGTTAGCCCACCCCTGCAACCTATCCAGGTCTTTCTGCAGTCTTTCCCTCCCTGCTAACGTGCCCACCTCACCCCAATTTTGGTATCATCAGCAAATTTGAACAGGTTGCTTTTCACCCCATCATCCAAATCACTGATAAAGAAATTGAACAGCACAGGCCCAAGGACCAAGTCCTGGGGGACTCCGCTGCCCACTTCCCCCCCAGGTCAAATATGACCCATCCACCACCACCCTCTGAGTACGACCCTTCAGCCAATTAGCAATCTATCTGACTGTGTAGGCATCGATGCCACTGTCGCCTAGTTTATTAATGAGGATGGGGTGGTCGACAGTGTCAAAGGCCTTGCTGACGTCCAGAAAGACTACATCCACGGCGACACCTGCATCCAATGCTTTTGTGACCTGATCATAAAAGGCAATCAGGTTCGTCTGACATGACCTGCCCCTAATGAAACCGTGCTGGTTGCCCTTGAGCATCATCCCCGATGCCGGCCCATCACAGATGTGCTCCTTGATGATCTTCCCAAAGAGTTTCCCCAGGATTGAGGTAAGACTGACGGGCCTATAGTTGCCCGGGACCTCCCTCCTCCCTTTGTAAAGATGGGGAAGTCCTAATAAAGTACCTAAGACAGAAGTGAGGAGGGAGTTTGAAAGGCTTCTTCCTTCTGTTATTATATTTTTAATGCCTTGATCATTACTGTTCTTTGACCCTTGCCAACTTCATTTTAATACTGTTCTGCAAACCTCAGCTATAGGCCTTGTTTTATCGTGATTTTGGGTGGCTCCTGGAGCAATTAATGCCTGGCTTGTTCACACAGTAACACCTAAAACTAGTTTTAAGCACTCCTTATGCTACTCAAAGTTAGGCCACTGCAGGGAAGGATTATCTCTAATCCCTGTTACCCAGCTCATCTTACACTAAGGTGTAGTCACTCTGGGCTACACCTAATAGTAAACACTCCAACCACCCTCCCTCCCCCTCTTGCCTGGATCAGGCTCACTGCCCCTCCCTGCCCCCACCACTGGACTTACCAGCACTCCAGATCCCTGCTCATTGCCCTTCCCCACCCCTGGCTTACTTATGGTTGCGTGCAATGTCTGTCCACCCCTAGGGGCAGTCAGGGAAGGGTTAACCTACCTGCTTGGTTGCCACTATCACTGCTGCGCTCTGGGCTTGGGTAGTGGCAGCAGTGAGGGCCAGATAGGCAGGTTAACCATTCCCTGCCTGCTCCCTTGGAACAGACAGTGTGGGCAGGCATAAGTAAGCAGGTAGGGGGGGAGCTTTGGGGGGAAGGGAAGGAGCCCCAGGGGCAGTGTTTCCTCTAAGCTGTGTGGCGTGCCTGGCAATGTGCCATGAGTGCACCTGCACGGCCACACAACACCACACAGTTTAGAGGGAACGCTGCCCATGGGTGAAGGAAAGTGGGGAGTGCGCCAGGCAGTAGGGTGCAGGGGGGAAGCCTGGAATGGGAGGGGAGGAGTCTTACATTTCAGGCCTCCAAGTCCCTGGTAACCTGAAGTGCGACTGCTCCAAACTGGAGCTAGCACAAACACTGATCAACATTTATGTGGCTCACAGTGTAAGGTGTAATAAGGTCCTATGTTCTTTGTTTTCTTCTTCCTGATTTCAGACCAACATAGCTAACTGCCTCTCTATTTTACTTTGGAAATTCTAGCTTAACTCCCATTTTTCTACTGCAGCCTCTGATGTGTCATTTCAATTAAAGAAATAGTGCTATAAATCATGGCTGGAAAAAATACGGCCCACAGGCCAGATCCAGTCCACCAGGGGGTTTTATCCAGCCTATGACAGGTCCCTCAGCCCTGCCTGGCCCAGGTGAGGGGGGCAGCCCAGACCACGGAGCATTTGGCCAATCCTGTTGCCTCTGGAAATGCAGCAGGGCTGGGGCAGTATAGCAGCTAGACTCCACTTCCCTGCACCCCCAGTGGCAGGAGCTGCCTTCCGCTCTCCCAGCGGGGCTGGGGCAGTATAGCAGCTAGCCTCCCCTCCCCTGCCCCCCCAGTGGCAGCAGCTGCTTCCGGCTGCCACCACCAGTGTCGCAGCTGCTGTTGGACCAGGCCCCACTGTCTAGGCACCCCCACTCTACCACCCCCATGCCCCCACTGGCAGGAACACTGGACAGAGCTGGCAGGTGGATGGAGTCTCCAAGGAGACCAGCCTAGGACCCATGCAGGCAGGGCATGTTCACACAGGCAGATGGGATAAGGCTACAGGCAGGCAGGGAGTAGCATCTGGGAGCAGGACAGGAGGGCAGGACCAAGGCCAGGATCTTGGGGCACTGACAGCATGGGGCCAGGGCCCAAAGCAGAGCCACAAACTGCTTTGCACATGTCCCTGTGATGGGCACCAGTTCCATGGGCAGGGGCATGGTGGTAGCAGATTGTGACCCTGCCCTAGGTCCTGCACTGTCACCACCCCAAGATCCCAGCCCCGACCCCACCTGCCCATCCCACTCCCTGTTACCATTCCCCACCTGCCTGCAGCTCTGTGGAGACCTCAGGGCTAGGGTCACTGGGTGGTAATAGCACAGGGCTGGGTCCCAGGGCAGAGCCCCTTAGAGAGTTTTGGTGAGTAGCTGTGAGTGGGGGTGATGGGGTGTGCCAACCTGGCTCAGTGTGGCAGGGGCTGGGGAGTGGGGGGGATGCTGACCTGACTCACAACAGCTCACAAAAATCAAGTGGCCTTTCAGCCCAAATAATTGCCCAACCCTGCTATAAATATTACACTCTTGTATTCCATGTTTGCTTGTCTTTCCCATAATGAGTAAGAATACCTTTTCTCTTTTGCTCTCCTAGAACAGTGAGGCTGTGGGATAGACTGCCTAGGGTAGACTGCCTGCTTTACCTGTGGCAGGTTATTTCTTGTGTTATTTCTTGTTATTCCTTGTGTTGTGTCGAGGTGGTGGCAGTTTTACTAAGAGATTAGATTATAGATTTGCATCGGATGGTTTAGATAGGTATGATCCTGCCTCAGGCAGCGGGCTGGACTAGATGATCTATGGAGGTCCCTTCCAGACCTATGATTCTATGAACTGCTCTCCCAAATTCATACTTTCCAACCCTACCTGTAGTTTCTCCAGTCACTACAACTACCAGTTGATCCTGGAGATCAAGGTGTTAATATATGTGCTCCAACAACCACTCTAATTAAAGCGTCCAAGCATCTCATGTATCAGCATCCCCATGCTTTAAAATGGAAGCCAGGGTGCTTTAATTAAAGCTCGTTCGATGAGCATGGGGATGCTGATACACTAGACGGTAATTACCATGCTCCAGCAGACTCCACAAATCAAGTCTGCTCAAGTATAGGTGCCCCAAGTGCCTAGTAGCCAGCAATTCTACTGAGTGCACAACCATGTAATATAAAACAGACACTGCTTGTTCTCCTCTGGCCTTACAGGACTGCTAGAAAGAAAAAATGTGGCTGTTGGCAGTAAGTTCAGCAAATAAGACTTAAAAGACACATTGGAAGCAGCTATTTTCAGAACCAACTTGCTATGTTTATAGTCTTTGTAAATGAATTAACATGGGATAAGTCCCTCCTCCTTGCCCTTTCTGCAAACAAGCTGAATATTTTGAGTTCTGCTCCTTTAAAAGGCAAAGCAATACAATATTTGATCAGAAAGCTTTCTAAAGCTTGAGGAACAAACCACTGCTGGGTGGAAAGGGGATGCCTATAGAAAGCTCAGTGAGGTGTTATGGCAGAGAATAAACAGTGAGGAAAATTTAATAGTAAACAGGGTAAAGCATGTGAAAAAAACAATGATCTCGAAAAGTAAAAGAATGAACCAAAGCAGAAACCCCGTGGAACCAGAAAAAAAAGTAGAAAGAAAACAAAATTTAGCTGAAAACAAATGTAAGTGTCCCATTATACAAATGGATGCCCTCTCCCCACCCCTCCACCTTCCTAGAGAGCATGATTTTATTTCTAAGAGGCTGATTTTTCAACTCTCACATGCAAAGGAAATTATGTAGGACTATACCTCAATGGGGCTGTTTCTGTGTGTGAGTGGGTGAGTTGCAGAACTGGGCCCTGAGGCAATAATTAATTGCATTCTGGCAACTGAAAAAATGAATCCAAAAAGTGATACTGCTAATGTAATGCAGTGTGGAAATTTAGGATCACATCGGCTGCTCTTATGTGAGTGCATGTCCTTGGGTGAAATGCTTTGTGACTTGAAATAAATTGTGGCTAAATTTAATTTGACCACTTCCAAGATGGAATAAGTAGATCAGATGCTGAGAAGATGCAGAAAGAGGGGAGAAGATAGAAGGAGATCATTCCCATATCAGGCTGTGTAGCAGAGTTCAACACAAAGCCCAGGGCAATGCAGTGGCAGGAGCAGGGCTTGGGAGTGTCTTATATGGTCCTGTCGGTCCTGAGAAAATGCACAGGGGGATTCAAATAGCAGCATCCCCTTCATCATTCATGTCCATCAATAGTGCTGCAACATAGAGGCCCATACAGCGCTTTCTTCTGTTCCAGGACTTCAACCCTGCCAGTTCAAAGCTGGGCTGCTTCTGAATTACCACATTTACTTGAATCTAAATCAATCCTGAATATAATATGCATCCCATTATTAAATTCTATATATGAAAAAAATTATAAATTTGTTATAGTTTTCCAGGTAGAGTCTCTAGTAATCAGGGGGCTATCTTAAATTTGTTCCATTCCTACTGCTACAGCAGGGAAAATAGTGGCTATGGGGATCAGTGGCTGGGGGTAGGTCAGGTGGCCCCCTTGTCCTCTGCTCCCCACTTCTCCTGTAGCCTTCCTACCCCCTCCACTGGCACCCCCCACTCCCCATAATTTTTGCCCCCC
>NW_005842308.1:271979-287087 GCF_000455745.1 Alligator sinensis | reverse complement strand
CCCCCCCCCCTTCCTGTCCAAGGATGCTCCAGCTCTGTTTCCTCCCTGGAGCATAGCAAATAAAAGCTCAACTCTTGTTGGGCCATGCAGCAGTGTTGGTGATGATGATTAGCCAGGAAAGGGACAAAGTTCCCATTTGCTCTGTATCCAGGCTCAAGGCCAATCAGAGCCACAGCAACCACCTGTCCTCCCCCTTCCACTTTACACATGAATCTAAGATGAGGAGCTTCCCACCCATGCTAATTGCGGGGGAAAACTGTCTTAGGTTTGAACAAATATGGTAGTTCTTGGGACATTTTTTTTTTACTCTGAAGTAATGCAGATAATGTTAGCAAAAAAAAAAAAGGAACATGACTATGGAGCACCTTAAAAATATTGGGAGTGCTAAGGAAATTAATGGGGTGGAGGGGGAGGAAACTGCAATTAAGGAAAGATTGGGGTCATTTGGGATCATGTTTATTACCCTCCAGGTCAGACTACCTGGCTTTTGTGGAAGTGAATGTAAATGGAATGGACTCAATTCCCTTGTGTTGGCAACAATTCGGACAGGAACGCAAGCTCTGTGGTAGATGATGTCTACACTTCCAGGAGTCTCCCTCAAAGACTGTTGATCACCTTGTCCTCCTTTGAATCATTTAGGCATGCTGGAGCATCGTGGCTCCAAGAACTCAGGGTCTGCCTATGTGAATTGCCCAAGAATCCCTGGTGGCCTCTGGCCCCTGGGGCCGCCTCATTCTTCGTATCACTTTTTTACTCCCTTTGAACACAGGCTGAAGCTTCTGGGAAAGTCATACCCCTAGACTGTATCAGTGAAAGACCCATATTGTTTTACTAATAAGGTTCATCTGCTCTTTTATTATATGCATTCTTCTATCCCCTAAATTGCATGATCATTCATCCTGCTCCTTGACAGTACTAGAAAAAAAAGATGAAATTTCCAACAGACTAGTGCACAGTTTGTTGCTGTTGAAGACTGTACTTTGATTTCTGAATGCAAAAGCAAGGTGAAGGAACCTGAAGTGATCTAAGTACGTTTGTGGGTCCTGATACAGCAGAACAAAGGCTTACTGTGAAATAAGAGCATTGTTCTTTGACAGCATTTGCTGCAACCGACGAAGTTCTCTTTGGGCATCAAAATAAAAATTAAAAAAAGACGTTAAGGGGAGAGAGATAAAAGGGTAAAACACTAAAGTAGAAAGTCAGAAGTCAAAGTCCAGAGATTGTTCTGAGTATTCATATGTCTTTAGGAGATTATTATTTTTATACTGTCTGACAATACTAAGGTAACATTTGCTGCTATCTTTGCCAGAACCCAAGGCTATCTTAGCATGCTATTAACAGCAATCTTCTCTGAAATGTTAAAGGAGACACTGCTTCAACACTACAGCCTCACAACGATTGACTTGTGTATGTGGCCCATTTACTCAAGAGCTATTTTATCCCTGAGTTATCAAAGTCTTTCATCTTGAAGTAACTCAACTATAAGGCTGATGCATGCATTTGGAATTCTTACCATCCAAATTTACCCAAATATAGAAAAATATATAAATCACTTCGCATTAGCTTGCAAAAACATTTACCCTTAAGTGGTAAACTCTAATGCTTTGGCTTTTATGCCATCAGGAGTTTATGATGGCATAAACTATAAATTCACCCTTGCTACTTTAAGATTCCTACTGATTTTGTATGAAAACTATATGGAATGCCAAAGTGACTGGGTCAAATGTTCCCCCTCTTTACAATTTTATAAAAGACTAATTTTGTCAAGTGTTGATTGGTGACACACCACTTTTTAGTATTAAGCCATTTTCACTGCTGTCAGTGATGCTATGCTGGATTTTTGTTATGCTCTCAGAAACCCTATATGGACTATTCTTGGAGAAATCAAAACAAATTATTTGCGCTCACTGTAGTTAGTCACACACTTGAAATCCTTCACGGAGTTCTCATAAAAAGATATGCAAGGCTTCTTTAATGCTGGGAGGATGCAATGCTAACAGGCCATGCTGTGACTGTAACTTCTGCAGGCTCAGCAGCAGAATGACTATAGGGCATATCTTGGAATTAATCAGTCTTTCAAGTGTGCAGCTGTTTATGGTTACCCAGAGTCAGACAATTTTTGTTTTTTGGTCCCATTTTCCTGAAGGTTTTCCAGATCAATTTTATATATACACAAGGACAAGCAAACAAGTTGCTTATCCAAAAATGCTCTTGCCTACCTACTCATACAAAGAGAAAGTAAGCACAACAAATGTCAATACTCAGTCATGCAGCTTCTTGTTATATTCTATTCCCCAGCCCTTACATGTTATCTTTGTAAAATTTAGCCCTGCTGGAGTAAAGACCTTGTTCTTTCTTACCTGTAAATTACTAAAGACACAAATGCTAGAATAATAACTAAATAAGAATTCAATTTTGCAATCTAAAGCTGTTTGAAATCCATCTAAATCTCTACTAAGACTGCTTCAAATCCCATGAACTAGATCCAATCAGAAATTTTCTGACAGAATGATTTTTCTAAATTACTGAATATAAATTGCACATTAAAATGTGTCAATGTTGATAAAAATTGGCTTTGAAAGAGAATTTTCAAAAACATTTCAATCACAACTCCATTTTCAATAATCAAAATGAAATGCTTCAGTTTTCTGAAATGCTTTACTAGTATTATATCAAATTAAAGCATTGGAATTAAATGTTTCTGTATTGAAACATTTCATTTTAGTGCTTTAATTTGATATGATACCAGTTTAAAACAAAACAAAACAAAATTACATTATGATCAGCCTGAAACAATCAAAATGGTTAACCCAGAGGTTTGGAAAAATAGCATCACATCTGAAGAGTCTTCTTGTTACTTGCCATGAGATATCAAAACTAGAGATCTACTGATGGATTGCCATTCAATAGTCAGCAGGTTGGCTGTGATAATTGGGAAGTAGAAGCAGCACTTAAACGGGACTTAGGAGAAAGCTGGATAAAGTGTACCTAAATCCTAAATTGTGAGTCAAAGTGTCTTGGTGTCAGCACCTTGAAAGCTCCCTGTGTGCCTTTTTGAGACTACATGTTCATGAGTAGACACATGTAGGCATGCAAGTCTCCACAGAACTGACCCCATGCATGCACTTTGATAAGTAATTCCCCGTAGGCAACATAGTGTTTTAAAGTGGCCACAGACATATGCTAAGCTCTATTTATACCCCACAGAGAAAGCTACCCCCCGCCCCAGTTAAGCAGACCAAAATAAACCTCCAAAAAACAATTAATGCCCATCAACAGTACTGAACTGAGCACAACCCATTTTGCCCAAATTCAGGCACTTGCCCAGCACGAGACATAGACTGTAGACCCCCCTAACCCTGACACTTTGAACCAGATCTCCACCTTCCTTAGCTGTAGCTTGGGTAATCATTATGCTATCGAAAAAATCAAATGAGAGCATGCTCCACAACCCTACTGGACAGCAAGAAGAAAAGTGTTATGGAGCTAGATGGAGAACAGCAAGTGAGGACAAAAGTATCCCATTTCCTTACTGTATTGAATACCCAATCATGACTACACTGAGGTCCTTAGACAGAGGAAGTTTTAGTTCCAGATCATGGTTTCCAGTACTATTTATGCATTTTATATAGGACAGCTGTAGCTTCAAAACAGAAATAAATTTAGACACATGCTGAGACAATTTCAACCCTACCCTGGGAGTGAAAAAGGAGGTGATTTAAGTTCAATTATCCACCCAGATGGCCATGTCCACTGTCCCAGGGTAAATCTTAAAAAGGTTCACAGGATAAAAAGTACTAACAGTACTACATCACGTAGTGTGCCTCCACAGTTATCCTAGGATGGTATCAGTGAATCTACAGAGGTCCAGGTTGACATATAGATACTTATGCATAGATCTAGTCTGGAGTTCAAGTTTTCAAGTTTGTTGCCTTTTTCCCTATTATTCTTAAAACAGTAGCCAAAGCATATTGCTGATTATTACTAATCATAGGGGTTCATTTGGAACAGTGTGTGTGTGTGTGTGTATATATATATATATATATATAACTGAGGATTCAGTTGAAGGTGCTCCAAAGTGACTACTGACTTCATTAACTTATGTCAGTCCCTCCATGTGATTGGGGCTAGGCTGATGCAGCCCAGCCTTGTCCCCTGGTGCTGAGCTGGAGGCAGAGGCAGGGGGATGGGAAGGTGGATGGATTGGACCCCCCTGTGTGGCAGGGCACTGATTGTCCCTGCCACTTTAAGGGCCAAGCCAAGCACCCAGCAGGTGCTTAATTGCAGCAGCCATTTTAGATCCATGGCTGCCTATATAAAGAGAGCAGTTTGTTGCTGGCAGGCCAGGTAGTAACATCTTGGAGGTAAGGACAAGAGCTGTAGGGGATGGTTTGGAGGTTCCTGGTCCTGGGAATGACCTAAAAGCTCACCCTGCCAGTTATGGGTGGCCTGGTGAGGCTCTCAGTGGCACAGGAGCCCCCAGGAAAGGCCAGGCCAGTTACCACCCTGGTGAAAGGTGAGTAGGGGTGCCTTAACCCCAGCCCTCATCTTCAATTGGGCCATACACCATAAGAGCAGGGTAGGCCAGGTAAGCTTCCGGAGGCACCTGAGCCTGCTGGGGGAGTGACCCCGCAGGGCCAGGCACACTTCCAGGAGCACCTAAGCTGGGAATGGGGGACCCCAATCCCTAAATGTAAGCAGGAGGCAAAAGCCCAACCGAGGCACTCGACTGGCCAATGCTGGGGCCAGGGCTGGAAGGTTCAAAAGGGCCAGGGGCCTACCGCAAGGGATGCCCATGATGAGCAAAGAAGCTCGGGGTCCCAACTGGCCTGAGATGGGGCCAGGGCTTATTGAAACTGAAGGTCCCATTACTGGGGAGCCACAGCTAATGGGTGAAGGGGACAGTTGAACCACCTGCCTGCGATGCCATCTGTGAGGCTTGGGCTGTGGTGTAGGGGTGGAACGGAGCTGCGGATAGCCCCCCGATACTGGGATGTAAAATGCGCAACCTCCCACCTAATTAACATTCAATTATATTCCATCAAGGCATGGCGGGCGACTCAGGTGGATGGCGTGCCCAGAGGCAGGTGGGGAAACTAGACCTGATGCTAGGCAGGGACCTCAATTCGCCACACCCTGCTTTATGGTCCCTCCCCAGTCCCTTCCCCCTCTAGCTCAGGCTGGGCAAACCCCAGCCCAGAGCTCCCTTCCCTCCCTTCTCCCCCCTCCCATCCTGTAGACACCACTGGAGCTGGGATTGGGGTGCGGAGCTAGGGGAGAGATACTGCAGGTAGGCATCCTCTCTCTGCTGGATTGGCTCCGAAGTGGAGATCAATCCCCTCTCCGGCCTCACTGACCAAACGGCAAAACTGCCATACTTAAGGTGGTGGGGGTCACTTCAGTACAGAAAAATCTCATGATGAGATTGTCATCCATTCTACTCTTCACTATCCCACTCCTTTCTATACCCACCACACACAGGGCATTTTGAGGCACATTGGAGACTGGAGGGGACATGACTGCAGCATGTAGTATTCTATCAATCTTCATCTGATTTAAGGGCCCACAGGAAGCTATTGTAGGCATCCATGAAGTTGCTTTTATTTATACCAAAGGCCAAACTGATCCACAGTAAATATACATCATGCAAGCATCTTGACCAAGGATAGCTCAACTCGACTGTGGGGTTCAGCCTATAATCGCTAGGACTAGATAAATTGTTATAGATAAAATAAGAACCAAAATTTGCATGCAATTCTACATGAACTGATAAAAGAATGAAGTCACCATTTAAAAAAAAAAAAAAAATCACATGTCTGAAATCCCTGATCTGCATATGCAGTGCAATGAGACAGCTTGTGGCTAGGTCTCCCTGACCCAGTTATTACAAAAAAGGGGGAATCTTTCTAGCAAATGAATTGTATAGTTATTTCTTTTTCATCTGATTGGTGTCAAGGGATTTGGTAGCTGAAGGATGTGGTAGCTGAACAAGAAAGCAATGCTATGGAATAAGAGGCAGCTTTTTAAGGGCATTTAAGCATATGCAGTTAGACACCTATGATCTCTTGAAAATCCAACTAGATCTGTACCTGAATTAATATGTATCTTGAAATGCCTGTAAAAATCAATCTCTAAATGACCAGATACATTTATACTAATACATTATCTCACTTGTGGGGTAGTATTATTAGTCTGATTAACGGTACTGGAATCTGGTCATGTAACCTGAACTTATTTGAGCAACATATTACACACCATGCCTGGATGTAAAATAACACAGGAGGTAAAGCACCTGATTAAATCTATCATTTAAGAGTAAACTCAGACTTAAGGGAAAAGATTATAGAATTATTTATTTGGAGGAGGGAGATGAAATGGAAATAAGTATGAAATGACAGGCTCTAGAGAAGGAACACTTAGACTGGATAGATGCTTTTAGTGGAAGCAGTAGGGCTGTGCAAAGCTTCGATCGCTGATTTGATTCAGTGGAGATTCGGTGCCTGGTACCTTGAGGTATGTAGAAAAAACATTTAAAGCTGTGTCTATGGCCGAATCGCTGATTCTCCGAATCAGCACTGAATCTTCAGATCCGGATTTGGCCAAATGAAATCAGGACAGTGAGCCAAATCAACTAATCAAATCACTGTCCCACAAACTGGGCCAAATCTGAATCAAATATGGTCTCCTTCGCATACCGTTAGGAAGCAGGACAGAAAATCAGGGGAAATAATAGATTTGTGCCATATCTTTGGAGGGTGTATGAGAGTGGTGACAAAAGAAGTCTGTAGAATTGTGTGCCTTCTCTTTTTCTTCTTAGTGTTTCTGGGACATGTTCCAAAATGTAGCCTGCATGTAAAAGTGTTCATTTTCAATTAATGTTACTCTGCCAACCTTATTTGTAGACAGGCATATCCTTACTTCAGTCAATGTCAATAGCTTTACCAGGACTATCAATGACCTAGAAGTAGACACTCAAAGTGACAGTTAACATATTCTAAAATTGTTATGAACTACTGCTAACTAAAGCCTGCTCTTTTACAATGTGCCTCTTTGAAACTAGGCAGATTTTAAATGTTGAACTGGGAATGCTGGTCATTGCCTGAGTGCACATAATGAATAATGACAGGTCTAGTGTGTTTTCTCTCACCATATACTAGTGAAAGGAGAAGAAAGTGAAAATGGATTGGAAAATATATCAACTGCAAAAAGAAAAAAACCCCGAAACCTTGATATGGAAAATAGAATTCTTGCTTTCACATCATGACATTACTAGATCAAACTTAAACGAAGGTATCATGTTAGGAAAAATACAAATCAAATTCCTGAATGTTCAAAGTAAGGTCAGCTGAGTCATTTTTAGCTGCATGTATTATCAGTGAAATATGTTTTCTTTTAATCAAAGCCAATATATCCATTCATGGAGACACATCCATTCATTCATTTTGATAAGGTTTTCATAAGAAATAATATTAAGGTCCAGAGTTCTCTGCATACTACTATTGACAAATAAAAAGGTTGGACTTTTTTATGCCAAGAGGGCTGCTCAGGTGAGAATCATAGAAAATTAGGGTTGGAACAAACCTAAGATCGAGGTCTCCTAAGGAGCACAAGGTCTGCTGCCTGCCTGGAGCCAGGATCAGGGACATCATGGCGAGAATTCCTGACCTCATCCGGCCCTCCAACAACTATCCCATGGTCCTCATCTATGTGGGAACAAATGAGGCAGCCAAGGGTAGTCCAGAATATATCATGAGTGACTACAAGGCTCTGGGGACCAGGCTTAAGAAGACAGGGGCACAGGTGGTCTTCTCGTTGATCCTCCCACTCAGTAATCACAGTAAGCATCACGTCACCTGTGTCAGAGAAGTCAACCCGCAGCTTCAGAGTTAGTGCCATCATGCAGGTTTTGGCTTCCTGGACCATGATTCGCACTTCCATGCAAGGGACATCCTGGGACGTGATGGGCTTCATCTCTCCGCAAAAGGCAAGAGTCTCTTTTCTTACAGAATGGCTGACCTCCTATGTCGGGCTCTAAACTAACTATGACGGGGGACAGGGAGGCAGGAGATGGAGAGAGTCTAGAACCTGCAAACTGTGAGACATGCAGCAGTACACCCACATAAGTACCAAGGAGCCCTTTAGGCATCAAAAGTGTGGGGGGGGGAGGGCACCAAAGGCACCATTCGGCAGGCTCAAGTGCCTCTATACTAATGCTAGGAGAATGGGGAACAAGCAGGAAGAACTTGAACTTCTGCTTACAGATAATAACTTTGATTTAGTGGGGCTAACAGAAACCTGGTGGGACCCTACCCATGACTGGTACACACTGACTACTACAGGTTGTACATAAGGGACAGAGTAGGGAAGAAAAGGGGCGGGGTGGCTCTCTATGTAAAGAAGCATTATACATCTACCTTAATTAAAATGGGATTAAAAGAGGAGAAAGTTGAGGTATTGTGGGTTAGGATACATGGAGGTCCAGGGGAAAGGGACTTGGTGGTGGGGATTTGCTACAGACCACCACACCAAGAGGAAAAGCTAGACTTGGAATTTTTGAGGTAGCTCTCAGAAGCCGTACAGGACACGGTTGTCATGGGAGACCTAAACTACCTTGACATCTGCTGGGAGGAGCAGTCAGTCAAATCCAACTGTTCATGTAGGTTCTTAACCTGCGTGCATGACCTTCACCTAATGCAGGAGGTATACAGTCTGTAACAGGGGGCCTGCTCGGGGCCAATCTCGCCGTGGCCCACCCACCTGTTTCTGGGCTAACCGCCCACTTCCTCGCCCACCACGCCTTGATGGTAAATAATTAGTGAATGATGTCATTAAGCGGGAGGCTGCCCATTTCCTGCCCCAATGCCAGGGGGCACTATCTGCGGTTCCATTCCTCCCGTACACCGCAGCCCAAGCCTCGCAGATGGCATCTAAATGTTCTTCTAATCACCGGCCCTCACACTGGGCCCCAGAATCCTCCTAATTGAACCCCGCCTGGATTCCTCCCCTCAGGCAGTCTCATCCGCCTTCATACCAGGCAACATAGTTCCCTGAACCATTTCCCCTTTGGGTGTGATCCCCACACCAGGACCTTCGGCTCACTAGCCCTGGCCCACCTCCAGGCCAGTTGGAACCCCAGGCCTGAAGCTCTTGGACATTCCTCGCAGTGGGCCCCTGGCCCTTCAACCCTTCTGGTCCTGGCCCCAGCATGGACCAGTCAGGGGAAGTTCAGACAGGCCTGAGTCTATGGCCTCTCCGAGGGTCCACCCTCTGGGCCCTCCAAACAAGGTGTAACCCACCTGGTTGTGGGGGCTCGGGGTTAAGGCACCCCGACCCACCTTTCACTGGGGCAGTAACTGGCCTGGCATTTCTGGGGCCTCCCACACCACTGGGAGCCCCATCAAGCCACCCACTCCTGGCAGGATGCATTTTTAGGTCATGCCCAAGACCAGGAGCCTCCTTACCATCCCCTACAGCTCCTCCCTTACCTCCAGATGATAGCAGCCCTCTGGCCAGGTGGTGTTGTTGCCTGGCCCCCAGCAGCAGAACTGCCTTGTTTATATGGGCAACCCTAGATTCAAAATGGCTGCCCTCATCAGGCACCTGCTGGCTGCTGCCTTCCTGCCCTTAAAGTGGCAGGCACAACCAGTGTCCTGCCACACAGTCCCACTAGGGGGAATGCCTTACTGGACTTGGTGTTAGCTACAAGGTAAGATAACTAGTAGGGTGGAAGTGCTTGACTTTAGGAAGGCTAACTTCAGTGTGTTTAGGAATCTAGTCAATGACGCACTGCGGGATAAGAGTATTGGTGAGATAGGAGTCCATGAAGGGTGATCATTTCTAAAGTTTTCCTTTGGGCACAGAGGGAGACTATCCCAGTATGAGGGAAAAGGGGGAAACGAGCCAAAAAACTTCCTTCACTAATCAGGGAAATCCAGGGGAGCCTATTGGCAAAAAAGAAGGCATACAGGTGGTGGAAGCAGGTGCAAGCTACCAAGGAATATACCGAATTGACCCGCACTTTAAGGGAAGCAGTCTGAAAGGCCAAAGCAACTACAGAGCTGAGGCTGGCAAAAAAAAATTAAAGATGACAAAAAGTCTTTCTTTAGGTACATAAGGAGTAAAAGGAAGGTGCAGGGCAGCATATTACCCCTACTGAACAAGAAGGAGCAATTAGTGACAGACAGGGAGGGCAAGGCTATTCAATGAGGTTTTTGCCTTGGTGTTCCTGAACAGGGCTCAAGATAAGTCTCCTAATGGGTTCTTAGATGGGCATCAAATGGACACCAGCTACTGTTGATGCTGACTTGGTGCAGAGTCACTTGGATGGACTGGATGTGTTTAAGTCCGCAGGCCTGGATGAGCTGCATCCAAGAGTACTGAAGGAATTGGCCGGTCACATAGCAGAACCACTGGCACGGCTGTTTGAGCACTTGTGGTGCTCGGGTCAGGTCCCGGAGGACTGGAAAAGGGACAATGTGGCCTCTATTTTCAAGAAGGGAGGAAGGAGGATCCGAGTCAGTCTCACCTCCATCCTTAGAAAGGTCTTTGAAAAGATTATAAAGGATCATATTTGTGGGAGTCCAGTGGGAAAAATAATATAGCAGGGAAACCTGCATGGATTTGTAGCAGGTAGATCATGCCTCACCAACCTGGTTTCGTTTTATGACAGGGTCACAAAATGCTTAGATGCAGTAGAGGTAGATGTCATTTTCTTGGAGTTCAGCAAGGCCTTCAATACGGTATCTCATCCCATTCTCATAAATAAATTAAGAGGCTGTGATACAGATGTTTACATGGTCCAGTGGGTGGCAAATTGGCTTAGCAGTCACACCCAGAGACAGGTCGGTATCGACTTGCAAGGATGTGGGTAGTGGGATACCACAGGGTTTGGTCCTTGGACCTGTACTCTTCAATGTCTTCATCAGTGACTTTGATGTGGGTGTGAAGTGTACTCTGTCCAAATTTGTGGACGATACTAAAGTGTGGGGTGAAGTGCACACTTCAGAGGGTAGGGAACAATTACAGGTAAACCTGGACAGGTTAGAAAAGTGGGCAGTACACAATAGGATGCAGTACAACAAGGACAAATGCAGAGTGCTGCACCTAGGGTGCTAAAATATCCAGAACACCTACTGGCTGGGAAGTGACCCTCTCAGCAGCACAGAAGCAGAAAGGGATCTCGGAGTCATAGTGGACTCCAAGAAGAACATGAGTCGTTACTTTGACAAAAATCATCAGCGGAAGGTCAGTTTACTTGCACATTAGTAACTTCCCCTTTCAGTGTTGGGGAAAGGGGTCATACTGAGACTTTTGTGGTTGCAGGATCCCTATCTACTTTGAAGAACTCCACTTTGGGGCTACAAGGGTATTTAGGTATGAAAGGAAAGTTCCTACAAACACTTCAGAATATGAAATATATCCATTGCTTTACTTGACCACCTAGGTCTCAGGTAATACAAAATGAAGCACTGGCGTTGAGGACTGAACAAACACTCCTCTTACAAGTCAGAACCTGAGGAATAGCCACAACAAGGAAGGGCATTAGAAACCTTTTTCTCACCATGATCTTCTGAGGGACCACCAAGGAAAAATCCAATACATTATAGGGAAAGGAAAAATGATGTCTTAATGCCATGATTGTATTGTCTTTCATTCTATCGTGGGCAGTGTATAGCAACACAAGGTGAAGAATTTGACCCTTCTAATGATTTTTTTTGCGCAAGTATATGGCATCACAGTGCTGGTAGGCAATAAGGAAGATGGGGACTGTTCTGACTTTTTATACAAATAGTCAGCTACAGTCAGGGTTGGAATTAATATGAATAAGAGCAAGGATTTGTTGGTAAAGATTTCAGGTTCCTTATATCCCCTGGCAGAGCACTTATAAACCATGCAACAAATACTTCTGTTTTCAAAGATGAGTTAGGAATTTTACTAATGCTTTGGTAGCAAAATTGAACTGGGAAATTAGGTATGTTTCCTGTCAGGATAAGGTGATGAACTGGATGATAAGCAGCCTGATGCTGGCTGAAGGATGATGTTAGTTGTTACTGTTTTCAGTGGAATAACTTTTGGGGGGGATTAAACTATCATTTTTCCCACAATAGATTAATATTTTCTCATATGCAACATGCACTTTCCCTCCAAACTCAGACCCTCCTCCTATACCTCCAAATTAAGGGACATATATTAAATGAAGAAGTAGATTTTCTGCCTGGGGTTGGAAGCACCTTGAATTGATTCCTGCTCCACAGTGCAGCTGCTGTGTAATTACAGTTCAGGCAGCTGAGGGAGTCAATTGACTTAATGGCTCATTGTTCTTCATGCTACAGGTGTTAACTATACATCATTATTATGATGGAAACATGAACAGATTTCCAGTGACTTGAGAGATGCCAGAATTAATACCATATTCAAGAAAGGAGATGGATAAGACTGCAGCAATTATTTTGGTATCACATTCCTGTACATAGCTGGAAAGATCCTCACCTACATTCTCCTCAAAGCACTACTTTTCCTTGCTGAGGAGATTCTACACAGGTCTCAATGTGGCTTAAGAGGTACAAGAGAGGTACAATATCTATTATATGTTCTTTGTTGCTAGATAGCTACAGGACACATGCTGGGAGCAATACTGAGATATGTACATAACCTTTATTGACCTAAAGCTTTGGATTCAAGCAACAGGAAGGCCCTCTGGAAGATTATGTTGAGATGTGGGTGCCTGCCAAAATTTGTTACCATTACCAGACTTCTTCAAGACACCATGACAGCAACAGTCCTAAGCGATGGCTCAGAATCTGACCTCTACACCATTAGAAATGGAATCAAGCGAGGATGTATGATTGCACCAATATTCTTCTCCATCTATATCACAGCTATTCTGCATCTTATTGCTCATAGCCTTCCATCTGGAGTTAGCTCCCAGTATTTCATGGATGGGAATCTCTTTAACATTAACCAGTCATGTTCAAAATCCAAGGTAACCAACTCCTCCATTACTGATCTTCCATATACTGATTGTATTGTGTGCACCCCCTCAGTTGAAGAGCTCCAGGTCACTATCAATTGCTTCTGTGAAGTGTATGAAATGATAGGCCTCAACTTCATGAAAACAAATATAATTTACCAACCCACCCCAACCCAATCATCTGTTCTTCCACATAGTACAATTAGAGGGTAGTCCTTGGAAAATGTTGAGAATTTTCCCTGCCTAGGTAGCTACCTTTCCAAAAAAATAAATATACACAATGATATTCAAGACCAAATAAAATGTGCCAGTGCAGCCTTTAGACATCTTCAAAATCATGTCATTAATGACCATGACATCAAGACCCAAATCAAACTTCTCATCCACTAGGATTTCATACCTGTAACCTGTTATGGGTGTTAAATTTGGAAGACATATTGGAAACACCTGAAGGCTTTGGAACATTACCATCAGCAATGTCTTTGGCAAATCTTCTATATCAGTTGGAAAGACAAAAGAATGAACACCAACACTCCAGCTCAAGCAAACACCACTAGTATTGAAGCCATGTTTCTATGGCACCAGCTTTATTGGACAGGACATGTCATAAGGATGCCTGACAACTGGTTCCCAAAACAGGCCCTACATTTCTAATTCACTAGTGATCACTAATGGCACTAGAAGTGGCAAAAGAAGAGATTCAAGGATACCCTGAAGGCAATCTGAATAAAATGTGATTTTAACATCAGTACATGGGAGACTAACGCACTGGATTGTCCCCAATGGCACTGTGTTATACAAGGCATTAATCATTTCAAACAAATTCACTTCATTACAGAGATCAATAGACAAGTAAAACAAAGGGAAAGGACTGTGACCTGAAATCACCATGATCTATTCCTTGTTTCCAGAACTATTTCTCATATTTTCAGTTGAACTACACATCTCAGATCAGCCCCCTCAGTCCTCTGTGGATACGCTGATGACTCCCCTATTTACTAGAAGACTGTCACCCTCATATTGAGGGACTGCTGATGAGATTACCATATTTCATGGTGTATAAGTCAAGGTTTGAAGCCCAAATATTGACCCTTAAATTTCCACCTTGACTTATATACTGTATCCAGGGTCTGGCCCAGCCAGCATGCAGCTTCTGGACAGGGCTGCTGTTGCCACTGCTGTAGCCACTGGGGTACTCGACTTCTGTGGCATCCAGTGGCTCCTTATCTCCCTGCTGCAGTGCTCAGGGCATCACATAGGGAAGCAGCAGGGACAGGGGAGCAGCAGCGCACAGCATGGCACTGAGGCTGGTGGGCATACAAAGCTCACACTCAAGGGAGTGGTGGGAGCGTGGAGCTCAGGTGGACAGAGTGTGTGGGGTGTGAGGGAAGGTAAGGGAGCTGGCATGGCCCAGGCAGCCCCAGTCCCCATGAGCACTGCTTGGGCCATGCCAGTCAAGTCCTGAGCCTGGCCCCAGTCCCTGCCCCAGCCACTGTGCAGGGCACCATGCCAGCCGAGCACTGAGCCCAATCCCAGCTGATGCAAGAGCCGAGCCCAGCCCTGGCCCCAGCCCCAGCCCGTGCCCCTGTGAGTGGTGCAGCCTGAGCCAAACCAGGCAAGTTCTGAGCCCAGCGCTGGCCCCTCTTGCAGCACTGATCTCGCATGTGTCTACCCTTCGGGTGTCCTACCTGCAGTGCTTTGTGTTCCTGAGGACACTGGAACGTACAAAGGACTTTTTCTTTCTCCCCCAGCCCCCTCAACACACTCACACCTCACCTAACCAGAATTAAGCAGAAGAAAAGTTTAAAAGCTCTGCGGCCTGGGAGCATGGTTACCTCCCCTTGTGGGGTCTGCTCCCTTTTGGGGTCTCTGGCGCGCCAGCTGGAGGAGCTCCAGGCCACAGTCTAGAGACTGCGTGCCATCAGGGACTGCAAGCAGGAGATAGACCCCTACTACCAGGCCCTTCTCCCCCAGGAGGCGGAGGGTAGACCACAGTCTCCCTCCAGGCCAAAGGAGGACTCCGGGACCTCCCGCTCTGTCCAGCCAGGGGCATGGACCAAGGTGGTCAAGGGCCCTAAGGCCCACCGCACCAAGGCCCCTGCCCCGCCAGAGCTGAGCAACAGGTACGCACCTCTTGC
>NW_005842308.1:260034-268967 GCF_000455745.1 Alligator sinensis | reverse complement strand
GGATGTGGAGAAGCTTGAGAGAGTCCAGAGAAGAGCCACGCGCATGATCAGAGGTCAGGGAAGCAGACCCTACGATGACAGGCTGAGAGCCCTGGGGCTCTTTAGCCTGGAAAAGCGCAGGCTCAGGGGTGATCTGATGGCCACCTACAAGTTTATCAGGGGTGACCACCAGTATCTGGGGGAATGTTTGATCACCAGAGCGCCCCAAGGGATGACGAGGTCGAATGGTCACAAACTACTACAAGACCGTTTCAGGCTGGACATAAGGAAGAATTTCTTTACTGTCCGAGCCCCCAAGGTATGGAACAGCCTGCCACCAGAGGTGGTTCAAGCGCCTTCATTGAACACCTTCAAGAGCAAACTGGATGCTTATCTTGCTGGGATCCTATGACCCCAGCTGACTTCCTGCCCTTTGGGCGGGGGCTGGACTCGATGATCTTGCGAGGTCCCTTCCAGCCCTAATGTCTATGAAATCTATGAAATATGCATCTCGGGCCATAGATTCCCCAATCCCAGTATGGGAGGTCTATTTAAACTTAATTGACTAAAACTCGGTTTCCGGGTTAGGGAATGCTGAGGCAAGAGACTGAGTCAGAGGGGGTATGGGCGACATTTGAACAATGGTTAAAGGTTCATCACAACGTCCAGCCTATTGGAGCCCTGACCACAAAAGTCCTAGCATTTTCAATCTCCTCATCTGGAAGCAGAATCACTATTCAGCCTATTATCAAACATCCAAATATTAAATGAAGCTATAAATGCAGGTATTCCATTGCTGTCGAAGGCTAAAGAAAAGCAGAGGAATTCAACAAAATGGCTGCTGGCACATGGAAGGTTATGATATTAAAATGACCTGTGCGAGGCAAATTGTGTGAAATGCAGGGTATTTGGTTGTTTTCTCTTTGTAGCTGTTTATTATGACTAATCTTTTGGTTACTATGTCAAAGCTTTCATTCAATAAACATGTGCAGAAAGTAAAGGAAAGCAGAATTGAAAATTACTTTTTTCATGAGAAAATTGGTGTTGTGACACAATTCTTGCTTGCAAAAACATGCAAAACATTTTGTTTCTGTTCTAGTCAAGAAGAAAAATAAGTTCTGAAACTCCTTAAGTTGTCACGTCTAGTTCTAAGCTTTAAAAATAGTTTTTAACTAATGTTCACCCCTCCTGTTGTATTATGGCATTTTAATTTCCACTGTCAGTTAGGAGCAGTAGGTGCAGGAAGCCTAAACCTCTCTTTATTTTGACAAAGGTTATAAACTGGGGTGAAAACTTGGTTAAATGTTTATCAGTGAAAAGGACTGATGAACATTATCACTGGGTTATGTGAATGCATTTGCCTAATCACTGAATTGAAAGGCCATAATCTTTTCTGGTGTAAATCAACATCCACATCACGGCTCATTGAGAATCCAGCTATGGCTAAGGCTTACCTTTTCCTTTCATCATACCAATAATGAAGTGACTCATAATTTACATAGATTAAGGATTTCCTGCATTTTTTGCCCTGTTCGCCTCCCCTACTTTTATGACACACTCATTTAGCCTCTCTTGAAATTTAAGAATATAGCATTTAGTATATTGGATAAGGCCACTAGCATATGGCATACAACCCTCAGCAATACTAAATACCAGCCAACATGACTAGCAGACAAAAACAGTTTGGCAGCAGTACAAGAAGAATTGGGAAGATTCATGAATGCCCACAGCAGTTTTACTAGCAGAATTCAAAATCTCACATTAGTTATGATCACAGATCTCTCTGTAGAGCAACCAGAAACAAAAATCAACATTATCAGGCTTACTGACAAGGTGTTATTACACTTATGCACAACTTTTTGCAAACTTCTGAACAGTAGGCATTCGCCTGTAAAATCCTGTAACTCCAGCCACAAACCCAGTTTTCCATCCAGCATATAATTAATCATCTCTATCTTCACAGAATATCTCTTCCTAACTAGCAACTGCATGCCTCAGACGATCAAAATGATTATACGAAAAAGACGGCCCATGGCAGTTGGCTGCTTTGTCTCCTGCATTAACAAACTGAACTAACCCCCCAGCCTCTTACATCCCTTTCTGTCTATCAGGATTCTAAACCTGCCAGAGGACTCTTATTAATCAGATACTACTGGAGAAAATCCTCTGCTTCCACTTAGGCAGCTAGCAAGAAGAAAAATGAATGTGGTGCCCCCACAAGTTTCATCAAGGCTGTCCTCTTCAAGCCCAACAAAATGGCACCTCATGCCTCCTCCACACTCATTAACGGCGAGTCTGCTATGCAGCAGCACACTTGGTGCCCACAGTGTGGAACACAGTTCATGAGTTTTTGTCAGAGATGTTCAAAACAAATAGCACACTTGATCCCTAATGGATAGAGTGCAATTTATGAGTGACTACTGCTGACATTTTCAAAACAGAGTGGAGGAACAGATCATGCTGTTAGTAGGACTCTTGTATACAAGTCATCACATCAGGCTTTTTAAATCTCTCTCCCTGCCTCTGCTATATACTGATAATTTCCTATGGTTTATGGAAAGAACATTTGGAAGTGTGTTGTTAAGAAGTTCCTTCAAAACAGGCAATGTATGAATCCTCCTGTTCTGATGCATGATCAGATTGTGAGAACATCTAGAAAGAAAACTAAGCCCTTTAATATAACAACACAATTAGGTAGTCTATAGCGTTTTTCTGATTACATCTTAATCACCTAGCAGTGGGTGTAATTAGGAACATCCTGCAAGGAAGCAAGAGTTGAACATATGGCATCTCCCTGTCATATGTTCATATGAACTTGATCTTAGAGTGGTTGGTTATGGATTAAAAATATGACAGGACATATTGCTGAAATGGAATCCTCTCAGTCACAACGAAACGATGCTGTGGTGTTATTGATGTACAACTGCAGGGTGTTTTCCAAATCACAGTCTCCAAATTCCAGCAATGGTGTCTTCATGCTGATTAGTTCTGGGCATCTGATTTGAATTATTTTTGTACAGTTTATTCTATGATTGGCTAAAAATAGCTCTCAGGGTCAGTGGATCTGTGTAAATACAGTATGCAGATTTTCTCTGCAATACTGTCTTCTTTGAGAGTCACCAGGTCCTGGGCTGTGATTGCTTTCTGTACTCAGATCAAAGATTTACCAGCAGCAACAGCTCTTTGGCCCTTAACATATTATGTGTTAGAGTGCTATATGTGTCAGAGTGCTTTTAAGCCTTCCTCAGAAGCACTGGGTATTGACTACTGCCAAGCCTGGGGACTTTGACTGGGGTGTGTCAATGCTCCCGTTGGGACCAAAGCCAGAGGTTTCTGGCTAGAGGTTCTTTCCCCTCCACTCTGAATTAGACTGATCACCATATTCGGGGTAAGGAAGGAATTTTACCATACGCTCAGATTTGTACAGACTGGGAGGGGGGGAAGGGGGGGTGGGTTGCTTTCCTCTGTAGTGGGGAGTATGGCCCTCTACCCAGAATCTCTTGAGAATTAATAGAAAACATTCTGTAGGAGGAGAAGGTTGGATGCTGTGGTTCCCCTGCTTTACTTGTGGAAGGTTAGGGTGTTGGGTCTGTGTCATATCTGGCTCAATGGTAGTCTTATGTAGATAGATTATGGTTGTATGGGATGATTTGGATATGGATGAACCTGCCTCAGGCAGGGGTTGGACCACATGAAGCCCTTCGAGCCCTACTTCTCTATCATTCTATGCTAAGATGACCCCCCAGTAATTAGATTATATTTACATATAGAGTCCATCCTACTGCTACAGCACAGAAGATAAATCTAGGGAGGGTCAGACAGCCCCCTTGCCCTCCCCAGCTTCTTCCCCCTGCAGCACCCCCTCCCCCTTACTCTCAGACCCTACTCTCCCTGATTATGTGTAAGTGAGGAGCAAATTTTAAAGCGCTAACCTTGAAATAAACAGACCTGTAGGAATTCACTTATTGGAAAATTACTACAGGTACCCATAGACTTAGTTCATCCAAAATTGATACATTTTACCTTCTTTTGAAACTGCTGCAAGTTTTAGCACAGATACTCCATAAATGTATTTTTAAACAGAACATGGTATGATATTAGTCCAAAGGCAAAAGGCTTATGATTTACCATATAGTTTATTAGGCTGGGCCCCAGAAGAGTCAACAGCATTTCCAGCAATGGTGTCTCCACAGCTCAGGACTGCTCAGTATGTATGTATACTCTTAATACCCACCACCACAAAGGATCCATGTGTTAAGTAGTACCCCCCCCTCCTCCACCCAGTCATGCCAGGAATTGGGTGTTCTTGTCATGAGTCCTGGGATTCTCCAAAAATTTATATACAGACAAGGTGCAAGGTAATCCGGTATGACTCCACCTCATGGAGACCAGAATCACACTAATCATATGTGACAGGCTGAGAGAGCGGGTCAACAGCAGGATTCTGAGTGAACTGTTTGGGGTCCAATTTCATGATGTTTTTCAGACATTATAAGGCTAGTGAAACAGGAATAATTGGAAATGGGAAAGAAAGACACAGCTCAGCTATGGGAGCGAATGGGAAGTCAATATATATTCAATGTAGTGGCTCACCATGACTTGAAAAAGTCTCAGCAGTGAGGGGGACTGCATGCAACAGGCACTAACATCAATCTTATTCAGACGGATTGCACTAATCTATTTTTGTGATAGAGTTCCCATCAGCATCTCAAGTCTTTTGGATAATATCAAATGTGGCATTTTTGGTACCATGGGGAGACTGTGGGGGATGGCTCTGGCTCTTCTAGTGCTGACAAAGTATTGCAGTGTTTCTAGGCCTGGTTCCAATTCCCTGTAGAGAGAACAGCCACCTGTTGTTTTTTTAAAGGGCCAAAAACCCCAAAAAGGCTCCCATCAGTGTGTTTGCCCAATATGGGCCATGTACTTTATAGACATACTCAATGTTGGTCGTATTTAATCAGCGTCATAGTTGGTTTCCATTACTGAAGACATACTGCTTTTGGCAGAAGTTTAATGATAGACAATGTACTTAATGAGGTTTCCTTGTATGTGAATATAAACAAGGAGCTTTTCCCCCACACTGACAGGGGGAAAAACCCTTGTTTTGTATTCAAATAAATATAGTATTTATGTTATTGATGAGCCTATTATAGTATATGCCCATTGGGAAGGTTGCCCCATACTTCTATTCTAGGATCTCATTTTAAGTTGCTTGAATTTTTTTCCCTAAAGTTTAACAGTTTATTGTCTTGACTGTGCTAAAAAATCCTAGTGTCATCTTCACTGGGCAGCTTTAGATTTCTCTTCCTATTAGGAGCAAGGAATTGTACTTTGATAGAGAGATGCCCTCGGTATAAAGGATGTGTTTTTTGCCATCCACATTAAAAGTCACCCAAATATCAGTGAATTAAAGCCCATATGTTGTGCACAATCACACAGAGAGTCTTTGCCATGACGTTAAAAATTATACCTTATATTCTATTAAATCACTTACACACTCTCCACTACATTGTATAGGTAGGCATACGGTCCATAATACAGCATGATACAACATCCAGTTATGGATACTAAGGATGAAAAAAAATGTTTTTTTCTCAATAAAATATTCTGTTATCCTTCAGGATAACAGGGAATAGGATCTTGGCAGCTAATTTGAGACATATGGTTATAAAAAATTGATAATTTAGAAGTACTTGGATAAGCTTTCTCTACCCAGACATCCTAAATCGTGTTATTTTATATTACACGTGCTTCAGCAGCTGGTGCAGCTAACAGTTTAGAAAATATAATGCAAGTGACAAAAATGACCTTTTCCTGAATTGCTCTAATACATGCCGCAAAAGCCTCACTCACGAACTGAATGACAGAAGAAGGTGCATAGAATTCAAATCCATTAAACATATATACCTCATCAGTAGGCACCAGATACCATGGCACTAAATATATTCATGTAATGGTATTCAGTTCAAACCACTGAGATACACATGGTAAATGGAGTCTGCATATTGGATAAGGAAGTGAAGTGGGGTCAGAGACAAAGTACAGCTCATTCTAGGGGTTCCCCAGCTGGCACTGGAGGGTAGGGTGGGTGAATTGGAACCCCCTGCCCCCCTCCAGGGGGCTCAGATACACCCACCCTACCCTCCAGCAGGGACTGAAAGAACTCTAGACCAAACTCCCTCCACTCCTTTTCCCCGCTTCCATTCTGAAAACTGCTCACAGGCTGGCAGTCAGGCAGACACAAGTTACAGAAGATGCTATGTTTTGAAACATCTTCATTTGAACCCTTACGTAACAAAGGTTAAGATTTTCACCCAATTGGCCATTTTAAAGCAGTTTGTAGCCCTGCATTTGTGTTTTGTCATGGATATAGATCTTTTTCTGTAGCCAAATCAGGCAAAAATTGTCACTTCTGTCTGCACCCTTGGTGATAGACTCTGAGCTAGAAAAAAAGTGGGTCAGAAATACTAAAACGTTTAATAAAATGTCCATTTTGCCCAATTATTTATTTTGAGAAACTTTTAAAAATCCCCTTCAAAACCTGATAGAGTTTTTTTTCAATATTTTATATTAAATGTTTTAATTTGGTTTGAAATTCACCCTGTTTCAAAATTCCCTGAAATTTAGTTTAAAAAAACCATTCCAAACCTATTTTTTAAAGTATGGAAATAGAAACAGTTTCTTGGACATTGCAAAATTCAAACCGAAACAAATCTTTTTCAGCTTCAACATGCCCAAGAGATTGAAAAAATTACCTTTCAATCTAACTTGAAATATTTATTTTCACATTTGAAATATAGGAACTAAAAATCCTATATTCACCACTTTCTTCCTTTAGCTGGAGATTTTTGTGGACTTGCAACTTTAGCTATGGAGTTATATGTGTAAAAAAGTATATATGCACAAAATGTTATTCTAACATGTCTGTTGTACCCTAAATTCATAACAGCAAGCTGTATAGTGACTAATCTAAATTATGTGTTATTTGTCTTGCTATATGTGCAATCGCACCGCTATGCTAGCTACTGTATGTCTGTACACAGGAAAATTAGCTCTGGAGATCTTACAGTCTAAAGAGAAAGGAGAGACAAAGAAGTATATGGATGGAGAAGAGGAGATGGAGAGATATGATTCCTCCCAAATTACAGATGGGGAATTAAAGGTCACAGGGAGTGCATCTACACATGATATTAATGCACTGGAACAAACTGGTGCAGTTTGTGCCAGAGTTTATTGTTCCTGGGCTCAGCATTTACATGTATGCCCAGGACCACCACAAGTTGAGCCAGAGCGGTGCAGCCCCACCCGGCAGAGGGTCTGGGGGGTCAGCTTGCCAGCCCAGAGCTGCTCCTCCCTGGCTCAACATGTTGTGGAGGGGCTGGCTGGAATACAAGGGTGCTACAGTACAGGGCTAACCAGCAGGTAGCCCCTGCACTGTATCACCCTTGTGACTCAGCCAGCTCTGGGCACTGTCTACATGTACATTGCAACAGAGTAACTAACTCCACTGTAGGATAGTATTTGTGTTGGACAGTACTATCCTACAGCAGAGTTAATTAGTTTATTGCAGCCTAATAGTGCCACACATATAGACAGTGATGCATTACTGTGGAGCCAATTAGTCAACTCTGCAGTATAGCACATATGTAAATGCTCCCAAGGAGTCTTAACCAGAATGGAGTGTTAAACCCAAACGTTCTAATCCCATGCTAGTGGCTTTACCACAAAATCATCTTCTCTTCAGCAAACTGTATTCCCTGTTCAAATAAGCCATGCAATAGACTGAGCTATAATGAAGAGAGGCAAGCATAAAATGAATCTAGTGTTCATGCACTTTTGTTGGGACAAATTTGTTACTCCATAAAGATGTTATGCTTTTATCAATTAGGAAAGAAAGAAGTCATGAACCCCAACATACTGCATTCTCTCTCATAGAGTTCCTAGTACTTTATTACCAAAAAATATATACTTTTTGCCTATTAACTGCAATTATACCCACGACAAGTAAAGATACTGCAATTAAATGATATTTTATGCATTGTGTAATATTGTACGCACTGCCTGTTAAAATGTTCCACTTGTTTCAACACACTATTCATTTACATGCGTTAATACAGTACCTACAATATATGGATATTGGAATAGACAAGAATAGAATACAATCTTACAATAGAGCTTTTCATGCTGCAGGATTCATAAAGAAGTCAGAAATTATGGGCTACAGCCCACCTATTTCAATAGGGTTTTGAAATGGCAGAAGATTTAGAGGATATTTTCTGTTTAAATACCTACAGTAGCTACAAGCATTCACAGAGGAAGGTATAGTACAGTTTCTTTCCCTTGACTCTTAACTGGTGATTCTTATAATACATACATGATTTTCCTTTTGAAGAGGGGCTAAGATACAAAATATTCTACCACCCATACAAAGATACGAGGTTGAGGTTCTGACAACAGAGGCCATGCCTCATGTTGATTTGGGACAGAGGGACAGATACTTTCCATGATGAGAGTGAACCCCTGACTTTGTGGATATATTATCATGGATTTCAATGGGACTAGAATATCACCACCAGATTTCTCTTTAGCCTGACTGGGAATTCTTTATGAAGCAGAATTTTGCTCTAATATGTATGAAAAACTCTTTCACCACAGAATTTTAAAAAATCATATGTAGAATTAATATTTAAAGATTTATGTGAGTTTTCATGTGTCAGACGTTAACAAACCCACTTGCTCTCAATGGAAAGCCTTCTCACCCTAAACTCAAAATTAGCATCATTTATATTATCTTTTGCTTAAAATAACCGATGGTAAAGAAAAAGACATTCAAACTGAAATGAAAACAGTCCAAGTCATGCTTAGAACACCAGAGGCTAAATTTGAACTTGTCACTTATTTTAACTTTTTTGGGGGGGGAGGGGGAGGAGTACATTTTAGCAATCTTTTGCATT
>NW_005842308.1:256582-259997 GCF_000455745.1 Alligator sinensis | reverse complement strand
TCCCTACAGAAACAGATTTGCAAATCAGGAGCAAGGTAAAATTTTATGCGTACCTGTTTCTCCCCACTGGGCTTTTTGTGGTTTAGCAACAGTTCCACAGCTCCAACTACCTCCTTGCGTATAGCGTGTAGTAGAGCATCTCCAACATAAACATTAAAGCTTAAGAGCAGTTCAATGAGCTCAAGGTTCTCATTTTCAATTGCAATAAGGAGAGCAGTTCTTCCAAGGGGATCAATACAATTAATATTGATCTTGAAATAAATTTCAGCTTCTTCCAGAGCTTTTTTCACACTGGCGTAATCTCCTTTCTCAACAGCATTCAGATAGGCTTTCTCTGCAGGTGAAAGTTCAGACTCTGCTCGCACTATACGAAGAGGGATACGATCTCTGTAGGGGGCATTAACACTTCTCTTGTAGTAGAACTGGGCCATATTTTATGCCATGCTAATACTTTGTCTCTGCAATTCAAAAAAAAAAAAAAAGAAGTATGGATCAGTTACGTATTCCTGGCATAAAGTTTATCATATTAATGAAAATATGTAATACATCAGCTTCTAGAATTCATTGTGTTAAGTTATATACAAAGACATAGAGGCAGTCTGTCTTGAAGAGTTTGTAAAATGCACATCATAGACAAATTGTGGGAGGGGAAAACACAAGTTAGAAAAGAGATGAAGTGACTAACTTAAGGTCAAATTTGACTAGCAGTCAAGGCAAACATCTCACACTCCCTACTTCCAGTCCAGTTACCACTCCAATAGACTCTACTTCTTCCTAACATATTCCAGCAAACCTGACATGGATCTCCAATTTTCACAGTTCAGATCCCTAAGTCTAAGAGTGCTTGGACCTGGGATTTTGAATCAACTGTCTCTCTAGCTACTGAATTACTGTGCTCTAGCAATAGCTGTATGAACCCTCCATTACCAAGTCTGATGCGTAATCTACAGTTAAGACTTAAATGCATTCATTTGCATAATAAGCTTAAATTATGCATAAACCCCAAGGAACAGTACCTAGCAGTCACGGTTATGGTTTATTTTCTCACCTCATTTTGACTCAAAAGCAAATCCCTGAATCTAGGACACCATGTAAAAGTTTTAGAAAGATTACAGAAGACCTGCATAACTCACCCATGTAAGACTGTGTAAAAAGCTGTTCCTTCTACCAGGACAACATGTAATTGGTTATTTTTGTTGTCCATAACCTACCAATGTGTCTCCATTACATTCAACAGTGTGTGGAAAGGGGAGTACAAAAACAAAAAACACTGTTGCAGAGATGATCTCCACGCCCACTCCCAAAGCAACTCAACAGAAAGGCAGGTGAAGTAGGCCAAGCTATAAGCCACGTCTCCCTCTCCAAATTCACAGAATGTATCCATGGTTCTTTGAGAAACCCTATACCCTTCTGAAGCTAAATGCCTCCCAGGTTTCCCACTGAGGGATAATATAGCTGTTATTACTACAGGGTATATCATAAAACCTCAGTACATAGAAAAGTGAAGTCCTAGAGGGATTTGTTCTGATTTCAGTGGGCAATGGCTTGTGGCCTATAAACGTAATCTAGCTTTAAAATTAAATACATGTTAATTGCCTTATTTTGCATGTCCTTGAAACCAAACTATCAAATCTCAGTCTCTAACTCAACACATTTTTACTTTGATTACCTTGCCTTTAGAAACTATAAGCTACACTGAATGTAAAAAATCCTACCAGCCATGGAGGCAAGGTAATACTATGTGAACCATGAAGTTATGATTAATCTGAACCACCTGCTAAAGATAATTAACATTTTGTATTGGTTTTCAGGGAAACATAAAGGTATCTGGATAGCAGGGGTATAGGTGCACCACAAACTTCTAAATGAAGTCATGCATAAGAAAAGCACAGAGTGCTAAGAGGGAAATGAAACTCCTAGCCTCTTGTCTTTAGGTAGCAACAGGACATTCTACAAAATTAACCTTCTCAGCCAGTAAGGAGTGGTGAAGCATTTATTTAACCTTCTGTCCCATTATGGAGTATCATTGATGTACTCCTGGAAAAGACTTATGCCATTTAGCTCAAGTAGAAAAATAAAAAATCCCCACGGGTCTAGAGAATGAGAGGATGTGTACAGCCAGGAGATAATAAAAAAAGCTGCGGGGATTTGATAGAGATAGAGAGAAAACCCTCTGAAGTAATACAAGTGTAAAATAACCAGGGTTTGAGCCATAAGAAAAAATTTCATATATATTGCTATTTTTGTAATATGAGGATCAGGGTCCAAAATGTATGCTTCTCATTGCATTGTGCACCTTCTTTTCTAAATATATTTTCCTTCTTGGAACACAAGAAATACCAGATTGCATCAGACCCAGGGTTCACATGGTGCAGCGCCCTGCTTCTGACATCGGTGGAACCAGATCGCTAAGGGAAGGTGGTACAGGAACATCTCTGCTTTCTCCAGTCCTCAATTCTGCTGCTTCTACACTGGGACTTTGTTCCTCTGTCACAGGGGTGGGCAATGATTTGGGTCTGTGGACCACATAGGGAATTTGGTGAGCCGTTGTGGGCTGGGTCACCACATTTCCACAACACTTATCAAAACGGAGTAAGTGGCCCCATCCCATCCGCCTGACTGCGCGTCCTGCTTGCGTGGGTCCTCTGAGCAGACCCCAGGATTGTGGGGCAGTGATAGTGCAGGGCTGGAGCCCAGGACAGAGCCACAATCCACTCCTGACATGCTCCTGTCCACAGAACCAGTGCCCACCATAGGGGCATGTGGACAATGGATCATGGCTCTGCTCCATGCTCAGCCAGGATGGGGCCACGGGCAGGCAGGGAGTGGCATCTAGGAGTGTGATGGGTAGGCAGACATCGCCAGGGCTGGGATCATGAGGCCCTGGTCCCGCACTGTCACCACTTTAAGATCCCTCCCCATCAGCCTGGCCGTCCTGCTCCCAATCACCACTCCCTGCCCACTCATGACCCCATCCCATCTTCCTGGCCATGAGCCCTGCCTGTGTGGGCCCTGCCCCTGGAAGTGGGTGCAGGGTGGACTTGCTGGGGCATCTGGGAAGCAGGACTTGGTCTGGCAGTAACAACAGCTGGAAGCGAGTCTGGCCACCATGCTGCCACAGCCCTGCTGTGAGCCTAGAGACAGCAGGACTAGCCGCATGTGCCACAGCCCCAGCTGCCACCTGCGCCTGGGCTGGACAGGGCTGCAGGATCTGCCAGGGGCTGGACAAAATCCCTTGGTGGCCCAGATTCAGCCCGTGTGCCATATTTTGCCTACCCCTGCCCTAGCACTACCCTAAGATTTCCTTTCAGGTCTGTGATTTTTCCTTCACTGCCATAATTTCCTTTGAGTTGCTCTTCCTTTCTCAACCACAACTTCACTTTATGTTCTTCCCCATCATCACTACTACACCCTT
>NW_005842308.1:255392-256551 GCF_000455745.1 Alligator sinensis | reverse complement strand
CTGCTGTTCTCTTCTCCTCAAATCCAGCTCTCTAAGACTCTCTTATTTCTGATACAGCTTCAAGTTATAGACTATCCCCACCCAGGAGATGAAGCTGTTCCTTTTGATCAGCATAAATAGCAGCAGGAAAAAGATCCCTCTGCCTGCAACAATATGCAATCTATAATCTCTCTTTAAATCATGCTTTTAAAGGTTTTTTTATTAATGCTCTTCCACTGAAACCTAGAACATGTCCCAAAAATTAGAGTCACTTATAGGTATTTTTGTGCATGATCAGATGGAGAAATGGCCAGAAGGTATGTGCTGGATCTCATTTCATTCAGCAACAACTCTGATGTTGAGCTGTTCACATTTTAGGTCATGGAATGTCCCTGAATTCATTTACTTTTATTATTAATATTTTTTTATTAGGGGGGAAAAAATCCCTCTCTTCCCATCTTATTTAGAAGGGGAGAGAGTTGGTAACTCTCCCCAAGGAATAGTGAAAAAGTTAATGGGTTAGATTCATATCCAACCCAATTAGTTTATCTGGGGTTACATCAGAGAAGGTTATGTCACAGTGTAGGAAAAATACATTAGATTTTAGATCTAAGGCTTGAAGTTAAACATGATGCTTTATTTTTGCAATATGCTTCTGTATTCAACATGGCTTGGGCTTGTTAACCGTTTCTGCATATAGGTTAAGAACAACTTCACATAGAGTTTCACCCCCGCACACACCTGTTCAATGACCTAGAATTACACAAAGATAAAAGAGTTACAAAAGGTCATTGAGCTCACCACAACTTTCCCTAACACGCATGCGCCTTCATCTATCCCATAATAAGTCAGGTCTGACTTAAAAGGCCCTGACATCCTGTGGAAACTTAAACATAATGGTAAAAGTGTGAAACTGCCTATAGTTGTAAGACACGTCACAGTTCTTTGTTTAGGTAAGCTATAAACGACCCTCAGACAAAGACTGAGGGTCGACACCGCTTTGGGTTACTCAACCCCTCTGTCGACCGATTGCGCAATCAATAAACTTGTAATAGACTTAGCCTGAGTGTGACTCCGCTCCTTGAGGTGTTTGGGAAAGGCCTCCAGGGGAACGAAACTAGCAATTTATGCAACAATTGGGCGAGCCAGCCAGGAGATCCTCTGGCCTACTTCAGGGCCC
>NW_005842308.1:247474-249064 GCF_000455745.1 Alligator sinensis | reverse complement strand
GTGACCAGCTCACTCAGCTACGTACCACGGTACTACAAAACCGGTTAGCTCTTGACTATCTACTGGCCAGTGAAGGAGGAGTGTGCAAAAAGTTGAATTTGTCAGACTGTTGTGTCGAAATAGATGATAATGGGGAGTTAATAAAAGCTTTAGCAGATGATATGGAAAAGGTGGCACACGTTCCAGTCCAAAAATGGAACGGGTGGAGGATGGATTGGTTTTCAAACTGGTTACCCCAGCTTGGATGGTTGAGGCGGGGGATAGCATGTTTTCTACTACTAATATCGGGGTGTGCTCTGCTTCCTTGCATATTACCCTGCATGTATTCCATTGTAAAACAAACTGCTAAGAATGTCGCCCATCATGAAATGTTTGTGCATTATCAGGCGCTAGCTCTCGCTGAGGAGTATCAAAATCTGTAGAGATAGAAAGCATCTTTGAGGGGGGAAATTGTAGGAAAAATACATTAGATTTTAGATCTAAGGCTTGAAGTTAAACATGATGCTTTATTTTTGCAATATGCTTCTGTATTCAACATGGCTTGGGCTTGTTAACAGTTTCTGCATATAGGTTAAGAACAACTTCACATAGAGTTTCACCCCCGCACACACCTGTTCAATGACCTAGAATTACACAAAGATAAAAGAGTTACAAAAGGTCATTGAGCTCACCACAACTTCCCCTAACACGCATGCGCCTTCATCTATCCTATAATAAGTCAGGTCTGACTTAAAAGGCCCTGACATCCTGTGGAAACTTAAACGTAATGGTAAAAGTGTGAAACTGCCTATAGTTGTAAGACACGTCACAGTTCTTTGTTTAGGTAAGCTATAAACGACCCTCAGACAAAGACTGAGGGTCGACACCGCTTTGGGTTACTCAACCCCTCTGTCGACCGATTGCACAATCAATAAACTTGTAATGGACTCAGCCTGGGTGTGACTCCGCTCCTTGAGGTGTTTGGGAAAGGCCTCCAGGGGAACGAAACTAGCAATTTATGCAACAACAGTGAAACTAGATGCTACAGAGATACCTATGGTTTAAAATGAGCAGAGTTGTTTCATGGCCTGATAATTTCTTACTGTATTAGGATAACTTTAAAAAAATATTTTGTATCTGTTGAAGAGCTTTTTCCATTTTTGCTGGTCCATTGGGCAACTCAAGTTTTCTGAAATGTCTATGTTGTTGTTCTTAGGCCATAAGATACTGCAGGTGGGCTGCAAAAGTATATAGAGAATGCAGGCCAACCAAACTTGCTCTAAATATCCTCATAGTTTCAAACAGCATTTTGCTGAGAAAATGCACTACTATGCATCTTACCACCTTAACAGGAAGCTGTATAGCTACCTTAGTGCTGCACTACATACAAAACAGTCAGTGCTGTGGAGAAGCAGACATACAAAGCCCTGATCTATTGAGCCCAGGTACTTCTGGGTCAGAAGATGGTATGTTTAGAGCTACCAAGTGCAAAGTGCTGTCTTACAGATCTGGCTAGATGACTTCCAGATCCAGAGGTTGCACGTTGGATCAATAAAATTAAGAGCCTCTGTAATACAGAATAATGCAACTTCAACCGCTTTATTTGACCAG
>NW_005842308.1:192460-247464 GCF_000455745.1 Alligator sinensis | reverse complement strand
GAGAATACAATCAAAGGGTAGCCTTGCTGCTGAAGCTGATAAGAACAAATTATCATTTCCCTAAATATTTGTCTTTCAGTCTGTATCCTCTGGGGCAAGGAAAGATTAGCTTGAGGCTGATTTAAGAGGAACTAACTATAATTAATGAGGACAGCTTGGTTACCAATGCAGGGCCCTGCTGAATGCTATAAAATACTTGAGTGAGTCATAGTGGGGCATCTACAAGAGACACTTTCTGTGGAGTTACCTAATTAGTTCTGCAGTGAAGCATCTCCTTCTACATGTGAGGAGCTATTAGCTCAGAGTCAACTTTAAAGAAACCTTACTGAGAGTGCAGGAACAAACCATCCTGATGTGCAGGAAGATTAGGAAGTATGGCAGAAGACCAGCTTGGCTTAGCAGGGAACTTTTCAGTAAACTAAATCACAAAAAGGAAATTACTAGGGAAGAACATAAAGGCATTGCTCAGGCATGCAGGGATGAAGTTGCAGCTAGCAAGGGATGTGAAGAGTAACAAGAAGGGTTTTTACAAGTATGTCAGTAGCAAGAGGAGGATCAGGGACAGTGTGGGTCCCTTACTGAGTGGTGGGGGCAACCTTGTGAATGAGGATGCAGAAAAGGCTGAAGTGCTCAATGCCCTTTTTTGCCTCTGTCTTCATAGGCAAGGTCAGATCCCAAACTATTGCATTGAGCAGCACAGTTTGGGGAGGAGGTGAGCAGTCACCAGTGATGAAAGAACAGATTAGGGACTACCTAGAAAAACTGCACATGTACAAGTCCATGGGGCCAGATGGGACGCACCCAAGAGTGCTGAGGGAGCTGGCTGGTGTGATTGCAGAGCCATTGGCACCTTTGAAAACTCATGGTGATCAGGAGAGGTCCCGGATGACTGCAAAAGGCCAAACATAGTGCCCATATTTAAGAAGGGAAAAAAGAAGGGTCCAGGGAATTACAGACCAGTCAGATTCACCTCAGTCCATGGAAAAATCATGGAGCAGATCCTCAAGGAATCCATCTCAAAGCTCTTGGAGGAGAAAAAGGTGATTAGGAACAGTCAGCATGGATTCACCTGGGGCAAGTCATGCCTGACCAACCTGATTACCTACTATGAAGAGATGACGGGTGCTGTGGATGCAGGAAGACCAGTGGATGCGATGTACCTTGATTTTAGCAAGGCTTTTCATACCATCGCTCACAACATTCTCCCAGGCAAGCCAAGGAAGTATGGGCTGGATGAATGGACTGTAAGGCGGATAGAAAACTGGCTAGAGCTTCAGGCTCAGAGGGTAGTAATCAATGGCTTGTGGAGTGCCCCAGGGGCTGGTCCTGGGGCCAGTTTTGTTCAATGTCTTCATCAACGACCTGGAAGATGGCATAGAGTGCACCCTCAGCAAGTTTGCAGATAACACCAAGCTGCGGAGAGTAGTAGGTACACTAGAGAGTAGGATTGGGCCAAAAGGAGCCTGATGAGATTCAACAAGGACAAGTGCAAAGGCCTGTACTTAGGACAGAACAATCACATGCACCAGTACAGGCTGGGGGTTGACTTGTTGGGCAGCAGCTCTGCAGAAAAGGACCTTGGGGTTACAGTGGACAATACATTGAATATGAGCCAGCAGTGTGCCTTGTTGCCAAAAAGGCTAATGACATACTGGGCTGCAATGGGAGGTGTGTTGCCAGTAGGTCAAGGGAAGAGGTTATTCCCTTTTATTCAGCACTGGTGAGGCCGCACCTGGAGTGCTGTGTTCAGTTTTGAACCTCCCAGTACAGAAAGGAAGTGGACAAATTGGAGAGAGTCCAGCGGAGGGTGACAACAATGGTGAGGGGGCTGGGGAACATGACTTATGAGGAAAGACTGAGGGAACTGGGCTTATTTAGTCTGGAGAAGAGGAGACTTAGAGGGAACTTAACAGTAGCATTCAACTGCCTGAGAGGGGGTTTGAAAAAGGATGGAGCTGGACTGTTCTCAGTGGTAGCAAAGGATAGAATATGGAGAAACAGTCTCCAGTTGCAGCAAGGAAAGGTTTGGGGATATCAGGAAGAATTTTCTCACTAGAAGGGTAGTAAAACACTGGAAGAGGTTACCCAGCGAGGTGGTGGAGGCTCCACCCTTGGTGGTTTTCAAAACCTGGATAGACAAAGCTTTGGCTGGGACGATCTAGGTGGGGATGGTCCTGCTTAAAGCAGGTGTTGGACTAAATGACTTCCTGAGGTCCCTTCCAACCCAAACTTTCTATGATTCTAATTAACTTTGCTATAGGTTAGTAATGCCTGATACAAGTACTGTTGGGCAGTACTAACTAAATAATATGGCGGAGTTATTTACTCCATTGCAATGCACGTGTAGACTGTGACAGGGATGGCTGCAGCATGAGGGTACTGAAGTGTGAGGGCTAACTGCTGGCTAGTCTCACACTGTAGCACCCTCATGGGTCCAGCCAGTCCCTCTGCAGCATGTTGAGCCAGGGCAGAACAGCAACCCCCAGGTCCCTCTGCCAGCCAGGGCTGCTCCAACCTAGTTCAATGTGCTGCAGTCCTGGGTGTACATGTAAACGCTGTTCTCAGAAGCAAACAGCTCTGGCACAAACTTTACCGGCATTTATTGCACCATGCTGATTTCATGTGCTGACTAAAGGTGCATATAGAGTACAAAACTATCTCTTTGGCAAAGTACAGACATTAAGCACTTTTAATGGTATAAATGGTCAGAAACCAATATATACCCATAACAGAACAGAAGTTTGGTGCACACACAGATTGGTTTAAAAATGGTGGAACCCAGTCCAAGATTCCTGCCCCCCACTAAAAGGTGAATGTGTGTCCTGTTTGCTACCAGTACAGACAACATTGCTTACAGAAAACCACGTAGCTTAGATTGATTCTGTCTTGGGCTTTTTGAATGTCTGTACCTAGCCTTTAAGCCTTGCTCCTCTCTACAGGTATATTAGGATGCATGCTGCTAAGTGTCTTGCCATTTAAATATATGGTGTGTATGCATATGTGTATACCTTTGTTACAGACTTACAGGTACAAATCCCAACATCATTATTCAGATAGAGAATGTGTTCTTCTGCAAAAAGAACAAATAAGGAAGAGATCATTTCCTCTGAGTTCTGCAGGGGCTGAGATGTACACACATCATAAAAGATACCAGAGGTTGGGTTCAGTGAGCTGGGGACCCAAGTGAAGTCAGAATTTTAACTTGAAGCTGCTGGTTCCCAGAGATTTGTTCCTAGAACTTAAGAACTGATGTGGAATCTTTGCAGAATGGTTTCAATGAAGAGGTGGAAAAAAGAAGCAGGAGGCATGCCAATAATCCACAAAGCAAAATGCAGAGCTAAGCAAACATGGATTTCTAATTACTTTAGGATTTCTAACTAACTTAATCTTCCACAGACTCCGCAGATCTGATATATAACAGCAGTGCATTTCAGAAAAAGGATGCTGAGGAGGCAAAGTGGTTTGCACTAAAATAGGAATTTAAGGAACTGTAAGACATACATCACATCTAGGAAGTCAACATATATTATGTCAAATTCTACCCTGAGTTACATCCAAACATTAAAGTCTAGGGAGTGTTTAACTTGACATCATTGAGGTCTGCATATGGCCCTATCCTTCTGACATGGAACTTTGTGGGACATACCAGTGACCAGGAAAAAGAGATCCTGAAAGCTGATTCTGGGTGAAAGAGTTGGGGGGGAGCTAAGGGAATTGTGCATCTCACAGGAAGTCCTGGGTCCCTTGAAGGATCAGAAAATTAGCAAATTAGGCACTAGAGCTGTAGGTGACCTTAGGGAAGGTCATCAGAATCTGCTTCTGTGTTGGACTTACATGCTGCAAATTTAAGTTTTCAGAGCAAAATGAAGCCAATCGAATTCAATTTGAAAAGAGTCCAAGATTCTTTTCAGCACACCACCAGTTAAAATATATTTTAAAAAGTAATAGAGCCTTAAATTGGCACTGGGTGTGTCTACATGGGACACCACTTGAGATTACTGCATAGGACATGGCACTGTCTACACGTGCACATGCCGACTGCACAGTAATTTGCTCAAATCACAAGTAAATTTGCTTGTAAATACAAGTAGCAAATTTATTCTCACATAGTGCACAGTACAGCATGTGTAGACAGGCAACTGGGATCAAATGTGCTCCCAGTCAGCCAGTCATCAGGTGGCAGGAGATTGTTCCTTGCCCCCTGGAGCTATCTGCTGCCAGGGAAGGCTCCACCACTGAAGCGCAGGCAGGGACAAAGTTCCTGTGCACTGGCATCTGGGACCTCTCAGCCCCATTTCCTGATCACGATTGGGGAGCAGGGGCTGGGAGATTCTTATGGCTGAGGCTGAGCTCTGTGTTCGTGGGGCCCAGGCTGGGAGATTCTTATCTCCCACCCAAGTTCCAGGGTTGTGGGGCTTGAATGGGAAATTCTTATAAGGCCTGAGTATTATAAGATGATGATCTCCCAGCCCAGGCCCTGCAACCGTGAGACTGACACTGGGAGATAAGAACTTCCTAGACCTCCCTCCCTAAATGCCATCGGGAAGCAGAGGCTGGGAGCTCCCTGCTGTGACGGCAGGGGAACACCATCCCCACCCAGGCTCTGGTGGCAGAGCCCACCCCAGCAGCAGTCAACTCCAGGGGGCAGGGAGCAATGTCCCAGTCCCCACCAGGAGACAGATGTCTTCCAGCCCAGTGCTCCCTGCCAGTCTCTGGGCTAGCACACAGGGGAAGCTTAGAGCTCCCCCTGGCGGCTGCAGGTTCCCAGTGCAGGGCCACAGGGAGCAGGAGATGCCTGCTGCTAGGAGCAGCAAATCTGCTCCTGTGTCCCTGCACATGTAGACGCATATCTGGGACAGTTTACTCTAGAGTAGTTTACTCTAGAGTAAACTGATCCTGTATTATTTGCACATGTAGATGCACCGACTGACTCTTAGTCTATGAGTGTCAAAATATATTCTCTTTTCATTTATTAATTAGGTATTTCAGAATGGTTTCTCTGAATATACCTTCATTTATTTTGAAAGGCTGAATACAGATTTGTCTGCCTTCATGCAATATAGAACAAAAAAAAGGATGAACTGAAATATTCAGAAGTACAAGCACCACTCAGTACAGGGCTAAAATTACCTACAGGAATTTAATGCTCCACTTCCCCCCTCCTCCTTCCACCTCTAAAAAAAACATGCTTTAATGAGATAGCAGTTCATTTGCATCTTGAAAGATCATATTCATATCAGTTATCCAATCAGGGTGAGTTACAATAAAGTCTGATAATTAATGAAGTCATAATACAAACCTCTCAAAACAGGCTTCATTTAACATGCTCTGCAAAGCACATTTTCAGGATATCTCACAAATTAAGATTCTGATTCTGCAATATGGGACAGTCAAGCAGAAAATATTAACTTTGATGGGGCATTATGCAGATACAGCAATTTGCTTTTTTACGGTAGGAGATAAGGGGAAAAAAGAAATACCCTACCAACCTTTTCATACTACCTAGAAGAGATTTCATATATTTCAGGAGTATTTGGCAATGATAATTTTTTTTAACACTGGAAAAATATCACTGAGAGTAGAGCAAATTTCTCTGAATATAGAACTACTTGCAAAGAAAGAAAGAGCATCTGGCCCTGGTTTTCCATTTCCAGAAAAATGGTTCTCAAGTAAAACTGTTCAAATAACTGAGCTTACAAATGTTTTCTCTCTTTCTTCAAATATTATTTACAAATAATTTGTTCGGTTTCTAAGCTAGCTCTACAAATGGCTAAGTGAATATTCAACAAGCTATTTGCTTTTTCAGGTTTTCTAGGACAGTGGTGCTAAACTTTTGGCACCATGGGCTATATAAGTGGCATGGAGCTGATCTGTGGCCTAGATCTGCAGGGTCAGCACCTGTAGTGGGTCCTGTACATCCAGATCCTATTTGTGCTGCTCCTGCCCCACACGCCCAGTTCCTACTTTGTGCCAACCTAGCCCCACATGCACAATCTAGCTAAACGAAGGGGTGCAGCCACTCCACCACACCATCCCTGGATCTGTCCCTGAGGTTCTAATCTGCAGTCCTTATTGCACAACAGCCCCACTTGTTTTCCTTTTTCTTTTTATCCATGTGCTGAAAGTACCTTCTGCTATTTGTTTTCTTTTGCACAGGCTAACTCAGATTAACTTCCTGACCTCTGAAGATGCCAGTAGGAGCTGAGATTTGAATTTGGATCTATCAAAGCATCTGAGTGTTACAAGGACTGAACTATTGGCTTTTCTAGCATGGGTCTCTCATGTGTTTCCTCCCTTCTTTCCCCCATCTTTGCCACCCCCCTCCCCCACAAGAAAATAATAATAAACAATTAACATAAAATGAAAATGAAAATCAAAACTGTGCTAACTCCACAAAATTAAAGTCTTGATTTAGGGTCAACCTCACTCAGCAGATACTGGCTCAATTAGCATGGCCCAATGGCTCGGTCTCAAAGTCCTTAATACTCTGGCCTTATTCAGTCCTTACATGGAGAAAACCCAATGGTTAAATTCAGACTTCATAACATGGAGTTTGTTTCTGCTCCCATTCAAGCTAATGGAAATTTTGCTGTTGGGTTCATTGGAACTTGAATTGGACCCTAAATCCTAGTTTACAATTAATAAACATCAGCTTTAGGATTTTTTTCTAAGAGAAGGTATTGACCAAACTGAGTCATATATCACTGGCCTATAGCAGCCATGTACACCAAATTAATTCCATTTGTATATTTCTGGACTTTCTGGAACTGTCAGACAAAAGCATTTCATGCACTAGCATCAGCATCTTAGCAACATACAATATAGTACTTTGACAGAAGGTTAATGTAAACTCAGCAGTGTGAGACTGTATTGCCTCCTTAAGAGAAGCAGCTTCATTCACACAAAATGTAAACCAGTATTTCAAATTATATGGGACTACATTTTTTAAATATCATCAGTCAAGAGAAATAGCAGTGGCTCTCCCTCTCCTTCTATATTTTTATCCTCTGTCTAGCAGTAGTCCAGGTTCAATATTTTGGAGAACAGACAGAACAAATGTGTGGTTATGGAAATGTTGCTATTTGGCTATATCATAAACATACACACCCATATTATCATTAGAACTGTTCAGAAATTTTCCAACAAAAAAACGTTCATTAGAAATGCTGGTTATTTGACCCCAAAATTACTTCACTGAAACAGCTTGGGTTTATGAATTTTCACTGAATCCAGAACAGAATATGTACACATATATGTACGTGTACATGTATAGAGGCCAACAGTATATGTATTTTATGTGTGTGTGTGTGTGTGTGTGTGCGCATACATATACACAGACATACACACAGACATATAAACATGCACACACATACATATACACACATATGTATATATGTATATCAACACACACATGAACACACATACACACTGGCCTGTATACATGTGTACACACACACACACACACACACACACACACACACACATATATATATATATATATATATATATATATATAAACCAACCCTATATGCCACTTCTCATTTTAAAACTGTTTTCCATTGCTTTGGACATTGTCAAGCAGTAACTGTTCATGCTGAACATTTCCATGCCAGATGTTTGCTTAAGGCTGAATATTTTGGCAAGTTTTCACAAAAATTATTTGGTAATTTCTAAAAAATCAAGTGGAGTAGAGAGTGTTACCTCACAGTCAAGGATGTGCCATTTCTTATTCCCAGGTAAATTGCTCCAAACTTAGCCAAGAAGTCTTTGAAGCATCTCATTTGTACATGCTCGGTAGAGAGTCAGAAGGTGAATTCTTTTAAAAATACATCTGTATTAGGCAGGAGATAGATAGGACTTTTCTCACAATTCCTGAGGGTAGACATATGAGTAGTGATACTCATCAATAGTGACTGTAGAACACTGCTCAGGAAACCTGAACATTTAGGACAAAAAGATAATGGTTTCATTTGTCTACAATCATCCAAAGTTTTGTTATATGTACCATTTATGGCAAAGCAAATAAATGTCTGACATTTATTATTATAGTAATGTAAGCATGTGAAAAATCTTTTATAACCATGTCTGTGACAGATTGTGACAAATCTATGAAGCAGTCCTGGCTCACATAGAGTTGAAATTATGGTTCAGAGAGAATTTCTATAAGAGCTCTATCTCCATATACTCACTCCAGGTGACACTGTCAGTCAGGGATAAGTTGTTAAGATAGAACTAAAGCAGCTAGCTTTGAAGATGGGGATAGGATAGAAAGGATACTATCTATATAGTAATATAGTAATACTACAGTGTTAGTGCATCTGTTGGAACAATGAAATAAGAAACTCAGCTTAGTGTAGCTGGCGTTGAAAATGTCTTTTAAAAAATGGTTTTGGAGAGCTTCCCTGATGTGCTCTGGAGAATAACACTGTTCAAGGAGGCAGCAAGTTCAGCTTAAGTGGATGGAGTGTTTTCTCTTTCAGATCCTTATCTATGTAATCTCCATCTTCCTCCTCCTCTTCACACCAGATTTATTGCTTACAGTGTATATGCATGGTTTACCCCTTGAGAGCCTGGAATCCTCTCCAAATTCAGAGAAAAAATCCAGGTCAGTTAGTGGAAAGCATGCTTTCTCCACATTGTTTTAATTCTGATCCACAGAAGGAGGTGTAAAATTGGGGTTTCATGTTAATTCCCTCTGCTAGCATGTGTGATACCTCATGGTTACAGCTCCTTGTGGGATTAGATTCTTTAAATGAAGGCAACTGTCCTGTAAGAATAGAACTGAGAACACTAATTTCACATGTACTAGTGAATAGCTATCAGCTAGTAATAATTTTGTGGGTCAAACCTAATTTGCTTTATTTATATAAGTAGCCACCGGGTCTAATGGGGCTTACTTTCACGAGTAATGCCAGCAAAATTTGGCTCTGTTGTTGCTAATGTGTGTTTAATGACAGTTCTTTAGCTTTGATGAACTGATGTAGCTTGATTGATTTTTAACAGAGTTTTGTTCCAACAGATGCACTAACACTGTGCTTTAAGGATGGAATCCTGCTCTATCTATATGGTACTGCCCTTCTCTCTGAAAAGTTATTGGAGGTAGTTGCAGTCACTCCTCCACTCTCCAAGATGTGTTTACATGTGGATCCTTGTATCTTCTGTGCTTTAGATGGTCAGGCTACAGAGGGCATGGTATTTAGCCAGAAAATGGATATTGTTGGTTACTGCCCAAATACTACAAGCTCTTCCAGCTAATAAAACATTCAGATATGGTCCAGATGTAACTCAAAACACCCTCCACTGATGTAGAGCTGATAGGGAGCCAGGTATGAACATATCTGCATATAAATATATTCACTAATATAAACTTCCTATTACAGGCTGCAGCATTCATAGTCTTATGTGTATTTTGAGGGGACCCCTGGAGCAGACTGATTTATTTAAAGAAAAACAAAAGCCAGTGTGATGGGAGAACCAAAGAGTACTTGGGAAGCTGTTTAGGCTTTTATGTTGAATGGCTAAATGTCTACCCTCAACCTTAAAAGTTATGGACTCGTATTGCCTATTTGAGAAAATGAGCCTGAACATATTTTTTATAAATGCCATTAAAGTTTTAAACAAATAAACATAGAAATTATCAGGATTTGGTCCCAATCCCTCCCTGTCCTGAGGCACAGAGACCAAGCAACAGCTCAACCCTCCACTAGGCCACAGCTGACAAAGGAAAGCAGAGTGGCGAGGAAAGGGAGTCCAGGAGGAAAAGTTCTTCTACCACTGGCCCCTGATTGGCCCGTGGCTCCTGGCCCCTGATTCGATCATCCTGCCTATATAAGCGTTCCTGTTTCCTGAGGGAGGTATCTAGATGATAAAATGTCTGTTCTCTTTAGAGTTCTCTGCTATTTCCCTGCCTTTGTGCCCTGACTCTAGAGCTCACCACCCGCTGCTGATCCTGCTCAGACTTTGAACTCTGCCTCTGCCTTGCATCTTGGATTGCTGGAACTCAGTTCTCACTGGTCCCTGATCTGGCTTCCTCCCTGACTTTGCTCTGTCTACCATTTTGGCTCTGGCCTAGACTCTGCCTTCAATCCCAGCTACACCTCCTGACCTCAGCTAATGGTTTGTACAAACCATCAGTCAGACGGCCTACACCTTGGAGCATGACAACAACACATCACCAAAGATAAATTACTGTTACAAATACCCAGCTAAGAAAAAAGCATTAGAATAATCAAATCAACTAAGCAAACAAGTCAATATTGGATTTGGAATCAATTATCAAAATAGTTATACAATTAAATCAGTGCTAAAAATAATCACTATTCATACAGATGCTAGGAAGGTAGCTGTAAACTTGTTTCTAAATTTTAAAGTTTTGGCTAAGTCAATCAAATCTATTATTTGAATAATTAATTAATTTAAGACTGTATCAAAACCCCCAGTTTTTCTTCTTTTTATTAAAAAATACATTCCCTCCCCTTCCTCTAACCATTTCTGACTTTCTCTCTGCCCTCTCTATCCCTTATAAGTGATTACAAGTAGTACTAGGTAAGCTAAGTTCTTGTATGCTAATATTGTAATAAACCCCTTTTTTATATATTATAAATAGTGTTCTATTATGTTTGTATTGATTTTTACTGTTTTATATTGTATTATATTGTATTCTTATCATTTGTGCATTGATTTTTATTGTTTCATATTAATATTGTTTGGTTTAGGCCTGTGTCTGTAAAGTGATGTCAAGTATCCATCCCCATCTTGTTCCCGTCTTGTCCCCATGCCCTGTTGTGTAAGTATGTTGCAATTCTGTAACCTCTCCCATGTAAATTGGTTTTCCTTGAATGCCTGAAACAAAAGAGAGACAAGGTTCCTTGAGTGAATTTGATATCTTTTATTAGACCAACCCAAATAGTTGGAGAATAGTTATTAAGCAAGCTTTCGGGTTCAAAAACCCTTCGTCAGGCTAAGGAAGTTTCAGCAGTTAAAAGAGTGAATGGATGAGTGAAACACAATGATAGCAGGACCTCCTACTAAATCACCCCACCATCAAAACCAATACCTGGACCAACGACCCAGCCATTGGAACCACCCTCAGCATTCAAGAAACAAAAGATGAGGCAACCCACCATTGTGCCAAGGCTGCACATGCTCAGTATGAACATCTGGAGCCCTCTGGGATAGGCCCTCCCCATAGGAGATCAGAGGTAGTCTGCCCCATAAAAAGGGGCAGTGAAGACTGACTCCTTGGGACGCCATCATCACCTGGACCAGACCTGCTCCAGTCATGCTGCCTATCAACCCAGAGGTCCTGCCGGTGACCCCACTCTGGACAACACCGGCTGGAGAAAGACCCCGACTGGCCATCAAGGACCCCCTCCCAGCCTGAATAGGTAGCTATCACCCACATCCTCTATTCAACCAAGGACTTGGACTCTGTTTCTCTTCCCTACTTGGACTCCAACCCTTCCACTGAGTCTCTTTCTCCTGCTACCATTGTGCAAGTGTGTGTGGGAGTGCTTGTGTGAGTGTGTGTGGGAACCAAGCTGTACAGTACAGTGTTCATTTAATAAAACTGTTATTTGGACCCCTGAGTTGGGTTTTGCTTTACTACGGTTCCAGCCCTGCTCCAATCTCTGCTCCTCACCCCTCTAACTTCTGTCTCATTTCTCCCCCTCCTGCTTCTGGCTCACCACCATCTCCAACACCTGTCCCATACTCCTGTGGCTCCAGCCATCCTGAGCTCCCCTCTGCCTGAAAATCCCTGTTTTTTTGCTATTGCCTTGTCCCCACTGCCTTTTCCCCTTATCTCTGCCACCTACTCTTTAGTTACCAAGCACCCCAAGCACACACACATACATACCTTACCATCCAAGTTAGGAACTCACCTGTGTGTATGTGTAGGTGGGTGGCATGTGTGTGAACCGGTGAATATACATATATGTATATATGTCATCGTGCGTGTGATATACGAATTAGTGATCCGTGTATTTGTAGTGGGTGTGCAGGTATTGGCAATTGATTTTTGTCTAACTTTTGGTGTGTATACTGTGTAGATACTTGAATTAGTGATAGGTATGCATGTGCCTAGGCTGGTAATTTTGGATGTGTGCGCGCTTGAGTTGGTAGTGTGTGTATGCGCACCTGGTGGGGGTGTATGCACCTAGAGTGTGTGTGTGTGTGCACCTAACTGATTTTTGTGTGTGTGCATGTGCAATTGTACAACACGCCCTCCTGTCTAACAGCACGATATTGAGATCCTGAGAGTTGGTCTGACCTGTCGCAAGGCACAAAGATGCCCTGCTTTTAGAAGGCCGGAAACTGCCTGGGGGAAAAGCCCAAAGAGAGAGAGAGACAGAAGTCCAGGTGCAGATTACCAGGGCAATAAGCCAGAGGGTAAATTAGCCTGCACCTGCACATGGTCAGCTGACTGGAAGGGGCAAGGCTCTGGGCCCATATAAACCCCAGGACCGGACCCAGGGAGGGCAGTTCCCTGCCAGCAGCCAAGGGGGAGGGAGCTCTCCCAGAGCAAGCAAAGGGTAGAGGGCTGTCTGTAGGAGCAGCTTCCAATACTATTAAGGGACAGAGCATTCCCCGGTAAGGTTTGAATGAAGTTATAGCCAAGTGGCTTTAATTTTTTTTAAAGGCCCAGCCAAGTGGCTTGAATTTATGTTACAGCCCAGGGGCTTGTGTTTTTGTTGTTGTTGTATAAGACCAGTGGTTTGGGTGAGGCTGTTAGGGGATGGAGGAGGCCTCATAGGGGGCCCACAGCAATGTGGGGACCCCGGCACCAGAGAGGGCACGGCATTTGGGGTGCACAGACCCAAGTGCCAGAGAGAGCATGGCATTTGAGGTGCACAGACTCCGGCGCCAGAGAGGGTGCAGCACTTAGCAGGGCTGCAGAAAGCCCAGGCGCCAGAGAGGGCATAGCACTTTGCAGGGCCGCGGAGAGCCCAAGTGCCAGTGAGGCGCCAAGAGAGACAGGGCTGCGGAGAGTGCAGGGAGGACAAGGGGGCCAAATTGCAACAAGTCCCAGACCAAACAATGTCGGTACCATCTGAGAGACTTGGGACGTGGTAAAGGGGTGGTTGGAGCCATGCATAGCCCATAAGGCTAGGGTGCCCTGAAACACCCATTGTGATATCTATCTTGGAGCGGGACCCACCAGGGGTCTGGAAACTCATGGGGTCCAGAGAGTCAATCAAGACCGTGTCCAAAAAGACTGAAAGGCAGCCTCCCTATCAAACATGCAATCAAAGACATGGCGGGAAAGAATAGAGGGTGCCCATTGGGCCAATTTGGCATGGTAAGGGGGCTTTGGGGAGATCATGGCCATCCTGCAGAACCCCATCCCGTGTCATGACCCCACAGGGCAACAAGACCAAGATCAAATCATCATCAAACATTTCAACCACAACCTCAAAACCCAATTATAACGTTTCCTTCTTAGAATTCTTTTCTCATCTGGCAGCTAACCCTTTCCTTCCAACAACAAAGCTTGTGCAGGTGTCAATAGGACGCACCTGATAAATAAAATATCTCAGAGTTCTGTTTCTTCTGTTTCTCAAAAAATATGAATAAGTTTCATGGGAGTTTTAGACATAGCATATAGAACACAGGGTAAGGAATGGGTTTTTTTCTGAGACAATATTCAGGGCCATTTCAACCTAAGGAGCATTTTTTTTACATGCCTCCCTCCTATGGGATTAATGGGCGCGGTCACACTCACAGCTTCACTCAGCCAAACTTCCATGCCTTAAAATGAAAAATGCTAGGATCCATCCCAGTTCATAAAGAAAGAAAAGACAAATAGAAAGAGGAAAGAAGAAGATATTGAACTTTACAAGTAGGTTGGAAGCTCTTCAGCTTTCTTCCTCACACAGATCCTTGTCACCTGAGACACTTAGCACATGTTGTATTTAGATTGTAATGATCATTACCATGGTGTACTGAAAGTTAAAATGTGTTCTGAGCAGCCACACACTAATACTTACCATCATCTCTAAGTGTAACATGCCACACAATGTGGGACTGCACTGGAGCCAATTATCAGTCCTAGCCCTGGGACCACACCAGAGCCAGTTCAAGATTTTTGATCCCAACCCCAGCACAGCATTGGAGACTGTCAGTCCCAGCTCCCACACCACAATGATATCTTCAGCCAGCTCCAGTGTGGTGCAGAGACTGGGACTGGCAATCAACTGACCTTTGGTCCCAGCTCCAGTACCACATCAGATCAAGTTGTTGGTCCCAGCCTTAAAACTGTTCTGGAGACAGTGCCAGGACTGGGACAGAGAAACATCAAGCTGTGCTGGTATTATCTCCATGGAGCAGTTGTACAATAACTGACCGTGTATTACTAATACAATCTAAAGATATTCCTCCCCAGTAAGTCCTTATTTTGCTACATACGATCACACTGCTTGAATGTGTGGATGCTCATGTTTTAGTCTTTGGGATTCTGAAATGTCAGTCTTCCCTCAGAACACAAGGCATTACCCTTGATTCCTATGCTTTACAAATTTCTCGTATTCAGTCTTGCATCACCATCATTCACAGATCTTTGGGCAAATCAGGTGTGAGTTCACTCTAAGCAAGCATCACTCAGAAAAGCACTTTATTAATCAGCCATCTTATAAATAGCCAGTGTTTTATATACCACAGAGATTGCCAGTCGGTGGCTTCCCTACATATATTTTAAAAACCCAGAAATGTGAGACCACTTTTGAAGAGCCAGGCATGACCTTCTCAGGGAAAAAAGGTCCCAAGGTGACATTGTGTCACCAGTTCATAAGAAAGTCAGTTTAGAAACCTTGTTAAAACAGATAATTTGTTTATATGGAGAAATCTAGCAACAAAACTATTCAGTCAATCTTCATTCATCAGGAAGTTTTTTTTAATTTATGTTCAAATTTATATTTAGTTCTTCTCTCCACAGTCTGTCCTAGAAATGAGACACTTACAATTATATTATTATTTATAAAAGACGCAGAGGTCAAACAGCTTATTCATTAGAATCTTCCTCTTGAGAGAGGAAAGCTACTTTTGAGATGGATCTCATTTGAAATAAAACAAATATTATATAGAGTCTATGACTTCAAATATGTTATTCTTCTCACAGGAATATAAATCTGCCCCACCACGCTGTATAATATTTAAAAGGAAATTACTTATTTCCTTCAGGACAAAAGATCAAATATATTAGCAATAAAGGAATATTTATTATATTTAGAAAATACTATATAAAGATCTCATGATTTCTACATGGTCAGGGGATTAATTTTGTCTGATTTATTTCCCCATAGATTTAAAAAGTGTTAATTCTGATTTACTATGGTATAACACTGCCGAGAGTGGGTTAGGTTTTTTTGGTGGGGGTGGGGGTGGGAGTGGAGGAAGCAGATGATAGGGGAATAAAAGGAAACTAAAGTGGCACACAACAAAGGGACAATATCCATCTTTGTGGTCCCCTGATCCTAAAGCCAGTTCAGCTAGAGACAAGCCATGGAATTTGTCCTGTTACAAGTTTCCAGGGGGAAATCTGGATTGCAGCTATACCCACAACTGAACTTCCAACACTGGGAACATTTGTGGGATATGAGAATTCAGTAAAAACTGGTGGGAACAGATAATGGGTAGAAAATCTCAACAACAAAAAAAAGTACTTTTATCATAAATTCTTTGAAGTAGGATTTTAGCCACCAAGAAGCTGACAAATCAAGGAAGATTCATATCTTCAAAGATAATTATGACCGGAATTGTATGAAATTTTCCAAATGAGGTCAAATGATGCTAATCCCATATCTCTGTTGGAAATACCTTGACATTTCTTAGTATCACCTTGGCCTTATTCACAGTCCCATTGCATTAGCTATTCCTGTAGTCAGTGCACTTACACCTTTTTCCTTCTCATTTGTGTCTGATGACGGGTTTTATAACAGAAATTCTTGTTGTTAGTCCCTAAATACCTGACTCTGCTTTCTGTATTATTGAATGTTATCCCATTTCTTCCTATGCAATATCCCAACCCTCCTCTGTTTTAATGATCCTTCACAATTCTGTGCCATTGGCAACTGCATCAGCCTGATTTTTTGCCACAGTCATTAACGAAAACATTAAATGAAATTAGTCCCAAGACTGGTCTATAAGGCACTTGTCTGGTAATCCCCTTCCACCTGAATCATTTGTAACTGAACAAGAGTGTGTCTTTCAAAAAGTGATACTCTTGTATAAAACTTAGATCACTACATTAGACAGAAGGTCATTACTTTGCTTCCTGGAGTGACCAAATAATTGATGCTCTAGAGAAAGGGCAAAAGAAACCCCATGCTGGATTGTAGCTAATTGTGCAATCAGGCAAATATGACTTTCATTCTTTCTTTCACCCTTTCAATGGTCAGTTTTTATCCTGAAGTTTGAGTTTCAATCAACTTTATCTTAGTATGCACAGCAACAACAGCTCTCCAAAACTGATTAAAATCCAATTGCAGTGCTTAACTCTATGACCACCCAAAGCCAAGAATTCCACACATGCTTCCCAGAAACTGACTGAAAAGTAAATTTCCCTGTCTTTCCTTTAAATGCATCTATCATTTATTCCAGTGAGAGGAATGAAAGGAATTTTGGTAACACTAATAAGTAGTTTCCAGTGGGCAAAAGTTGCAGACATTTTGTTCTGTTCTATCTATGCATACATGCATGTGTGTATGTATGTATGCACGCATGTTTGCATTGTTTTTCTGTCCAATGTCATATATTTGTTTCTGGTTATCTCTCATTAAGTCAAATACGATTTTTAAGAAGTTTCTAATATGGATACAGAACAAATTGATTTTGGAGGGGAAAATCTACCAAAGTTTATAACACTGCAAAATTAAGACTCATTAATAATACTGCACCCAGGGAAAGTGGTGTGTGTGTGTGTGTGTGTGTGTATAAGTATGTATGTATGTGTATGCGTGTGTGTGTGTATACACACACACGCACATATATCCAGATATATACGTGTGTGCAGGCCCCCAGATCTGCACGTTGGATGAGAGGTGGCAGCCGCTGCCTCCTGGGACCAGCTCTGAAGCCAAATAAGCCCAGCTTTGAAACTCAAAACGTTTTGAAACTTTTTTAATGTTTTGAGTGTCCTTGTTTCATTTTGAAGCTGTTTCAAAATCTTTTGTTTCATTTGGATTTTGCTGTTTCGAGCTCAAAACGCATTGAAACAGCTTCAAAATTAAACACCCAGTGAAATTTCGCGCAGCCCTAACATATATATACAGTAAAAGCCACGTTATCTGGCACCTTACAAACTGTCATGCTCTATTAACCATCATGGCAGTTTGTAAGGTAAAAGCAAAACTAGAAGTGCCCACTCTGGCACTTCCGGTTTCACTGAGCCCCCACAGCCCAGGGCAAAGCAGCCTGCACGGGCCCCACTCCCTGTCCCCTGGCACACTGATGCAGTGGGGGGAGTGGCAACGTGGAGGGAGGGGCAGCAGCCCGAACAGGCCTGGGTGCGAGATATATATATATATATATATAATTCTTAATTAGGAAGTGCTCAGTTTGGGTGAGGTGAATGCTTGGTGTGTGTGTGTACACACACACACACACACACACATATATATACACACACATATATATGTATATGTGTATATATATATATATACACATATACATATATATGTGTGTGTATATATATGTGTGTGTGTGTGTGTGTGTGTACACACACACACCAAGCATTCACCTCACCCAAACTGAGCACTTCCTAATTAAGAATTATCAAAATTGAACCAGTTTTTGGAAATTTCTTTTTTTTCCTTTTCCTAACAGGCAAGACTTTTCATGATCTGTCTGGCATTATTGTTGAAATCCAGAGAAAGGTAGTGCATCATCCCTAAAATGGGCAACCGCTTAGGGTGCTTACCTGGAGACTGGATGATTAGCATTCAAATTGCTGCTCTGAATAAGACAGCAGGTTGTTGGTTAATCAGAGGTGCAGGTATTGATTTGCCTGTGGTAGCTGAAAGGTCCAAGTTTCATCCCAATGCAGAACAGGAACTTAAAAAAAAATTTAAACATCTAAAAGATAAGCTCTACAGCACAGAAGTTTTAAGCAAATGGGTCCTTTACTCATTCTAGCCCACAAGCATTGAAAGTATCTCTTAGGTCATTGAATTCATTGAATTCATTCCCCTTCTCTCACAGGAAACCATGATGAGTCCACTGCTATTCTGGGAAGGCTATTCCAGAATCTCACTCCTCTGATAGTTAGAAACCTGATTTCCAGACACTGTTAGTAGCCAGTTTATATATATTATTCTTTTGCCAAAAATGCCCTTCAGCATGAACAGTTTTCCCTTCCCTTGTGTTTATCCCCTTGAAAAAGTGACCGTGTATATCCATTTGCAGTTTGTAAAGCTCTCCAAGATGAATTAGGCTATGAAAAACTAAAGAAATGTAGAATTATCTTTAGATAGAAAATGCAATAGATTACTTGCCAGTCTCTCCTTCTCTCTCTCTGTCTCTCTCCCTCTCTATCTGTTTCTCTTTCTGGAAAGGAATTCAGTTCTTTCTATGGCTTCAGTAAATATGAAAATAATGTGATTTTGATGTCAATCTTTGAAAGTAACTTAATACCGAGTAAAATTATTATTGTGAAAAGGAAAACTTTGACGTATTTACAACACAATGATTTTGCGAATAGATATTATCTCACACTCACAACATTTATATTTATAATGCCCAAGATATTTCTAAATGACATATATAATAAGTGTACTTATTATGTAAAGAGGGTTGTAGGTTGTAGCCGTGTTGGTCTAAGGACATAGGCAGACAAGGTTCTTTGGGTAAATCTGATATCTATTATGTAAAGACACATTTAGCCCAGTTTGTTTAAAATGGATGCTAATGGTTATGTTCCTCTCTCTTATTTAAACACCTATGCAATTTGCTTTGATCACCAAAACAAGCACTCATCAGCATGAATAAAGTTAAATGGAAGGTGATGGTACTTGGCATTTCTGAAAATCTAGGTATTTATTTTGATTCTTATATGTGGATTTTGAAAATGTAAGTACCTACAACTGAACATCTTGTCCTTGGAGTTCGAGTCAGTACAAGACAGAAGTACTCAAAGTAAAATGTATCTGAGTCAGTAGGAAAATTTATTATATAATAGGCAAAAGGTAAGGAAAGGGAGAAGTGTTCCTACAGGAGGCTCCAAATGGGGTAATAAGCACTGACAAAAACAAAATAGATAAAGTAGCTACAAGAAGACAACAGCAAGTTAACAAATGAATCCCTGAAGAAAGTAGTCAAAAACTGACTCTGGTTCTATTAAACTTCTAAAGTGCACCTAGATGAATTAATAAAATAAACAGAAGAATGACAATGGATTCATGTTAATACCTCTTTCTTGCTATACAGCTAGTGCCTTTCTTCTATGCCATAACCTTAATCTGAGCTTCCCTACAACTCAAATGCCACCTGGTGTCTTCACAAGGAATTTTAATTTATAATTTATAACATAGATTAGTTTAATGCAAAAACAGCCACATACATTGCATCTAAAACCAACTGGGCATGTCTACACATTCTATTAATGCTATAAAGGCTGACTGCACACTAATATACTGTGCAGTAAGCCGTTCTTGGGAGCACATCTACACATGATCCCTGTTGGGAGCAAATCTGCTCCCAATATGAGCAGCCCAGTACAGGGCTGCTCCCAACCTGCTCTGCCCCGCTGCAGCAGTCAGAGGGAGCTCCAGGCTACCTCTGGTTGCTAACCCAGGGGCTGGCTGGGAGCATGGGGCTGGTTCTCATGCGCACAGGGCCAGGAGAGATCTGTTACCTGCAGTGGCAGTTGTATTCTTGCACTGTACACATGGGGAGGGATCCTGATTTGCATGGACATGGGAAACAGAGGCTACTGCTGAGCACTCCTGGCCCCATGGACATGGGGACAAGCCCCATGCCCAGCAGGACTTCTCCATTCAGCCCGGGGCTGGCCAAGAGCTATCCCACTTCTGAAGCACCTCCCAGTCAGCTCTGGGCTCCTTGGTCAGGAACTCTCCCCTGTCTGGGACAGCTCCCAGCCAACATGGGGCTGGGCAGGGATTTCTCCAAGCAGACTAGAGCTGGCTGGGAGCTGCCCCAGAAGGGACAGGTCCCAGCCAGCCCTGGGCTTCATGGGGAAGCAGGGAGCTCCCAAGTCTGGATGCTGTTCAGCTCCAGAGCTGACCAGTGCTGGCACAGTGGGAGGCAGAGAGCAACCCTATCTGGGTATTTACAGGTAGTAGCTAACTGCACAGTGTGTTAATTTACTATGCAGTAAATGGTGTGCATGTATAGATGCTGACACTTTACTGGGCAGTAGATTAGTCTACTTGCACAGTAAAGCATCTAGTGTAGACGCACCCAGTGGGTTGAATGCTAAAAGTGGAATGTTTCTCTCACAACTGAATCAGCGTAATACACTGATCTTCTGAATAATTTTTCTCTTTTCGTAAAATTTAAAAATACATCAACATTAACCAAAAGCTACGGTTTCAGAAATGCCCTTAACCTTGACAAATTACCAGGTATTTTTTTACTTAGTGATATTCTCTACAAATTAATGAGAAACTATTTTACATGAGCTGTAAGGAAAGAAAACTGAATGACCTAATAGCACCCGATTGGAAGTTAAGACATGTGCATGGAAGACTTACTTTTAGGCTTAGAACATGTTTAAAGTTTGAAAGGCAAAGTCATTGCACTGATATTGAAGCTTAGGGCTGAAGTACAACTTGGACAACATGCCTTGGCAAGGTCAATGTCTATATGGGCTTCCTGAAACAAAGAAGCAAAAGAATTCTAGTCATGTCCTTCAAATCATCCTCCTAATATTCCTTCTTAAATTGGTGTAATTTATGCACACCTACTTGTCCACTGTCATAACATAGTGACACTTCAAGAATAATTTAATCAAAGGTATTTGATTAAATTGTAGAGTCCTTTTTACATCCAACACCCTGAGAAAAAGGTGCTCGACATGATGTTATTATATAAGGCTTTATCCTCAAAAGTGATAATGATATCAATGATATCAATGAGTGCTCAGCAAAAATTAAGGTGCACAACAACTGGAAGAATTAGGTCATAAATAAAACTAGGTGAAATTTCTGGGCAGCATGCCATGCAACATAGTGTGCCCATTATGGCAATGTGATGCCTTTTGATGAAATATCAGAGATCACACCTAATGCCAGGGGGACATCATAATATTCTCAGGTTTGTTTCACAAAAGCAGTCAACTGCGTAGATGAGAGCTCTGTAAAAGCGATGAGCATTTTCAACAATCTGAAAAACTTGTGAGATCTTATTTCAGATGCTCTTGTTTGCCATGAAGTTTTACTTTTTTCTTGAAGTTCTTTTTTGAGGGGGAGGGGATCAAAACATATTCACCTTTTTCACTACATGCAACAAATACCTGATTTTCAGAACATTGTCCTGAAAAAACAGTTGCTGCTATAATTCTGATCCTTCTCCCTTTCTCCCTGACCTAGTTTCCACACTGATAGCTAACCCACCAGGCATTCACATACTTTAGGTACTGTAGTGTCAGTGGCTTAGCAAATGGTTCACATGTCTCTTATAATAGCAACAATAATTCTTTCCCACATGTTCTCCCAATTGGCTAAAGGGAATCTCATATCCACGTTTTTGTCTACTAACAATTAAATAAGAGGACCCAGAATTGGATTTAGTAAAATTTGTCAGGGAAGCGGAACACAAGGATCAACAGTATTTGCCCACAGCCAGTGTGAGTTGTGGCAGGAGCAAAGGAGAAGTGGGGGACAGATGTGAAAAGTACAAAGCATGCACAGCCAGAACAGCTGCAATACTAAAGGAGTTACACTACCAAGCCTGGTCCCCAGCTAGATCCAAAGACTATTAATATAAGTATTACTAGATGACTGAAAAGGAGCATGACTCTTTTCCCCATGGTATCTTAACATCAATGAAGATGACAAAACCAGAGAGGTAAAAATGAACAGGTATGGTAGTAGCATCTGCCATTTGGTACAAATGATGAGTTTCCAGGTACCACTTCACTTTCCTAGGAACAAAAGCTGTTCTTCACTCAGAGTACACTGTCAGTAAAGAGTTGTTTTCTTGACATAGTGTGGTCACAGTGTGCTATTCCTCATTCACACAGACAACAGAATCACCCTGAGCTACTAAATGGGTTCCATTAATTATCATCAGGAGGGCTGGCAGCATGGAGTTGTGCCCCTTGCTGCTGCCTGGTGGGCAGGGAGTGCCTCTCCAAGGCAGCACTGAGCTCCTAGTGGTGGCAATGAGCCTCCTTCCCCACCCTGCTGTGCCAGGTCCTGCCTGCTGGGGCTGCGGAGGACCCTGGGGGAAGGCAGCAGGGTGGGGAGCCATAAGCCCACAGAAGCCCCCGTCCCCCCCACATGGGCTCTATAAGGCTGTATCTCCCATGAGGGATGGGGAGCTGGACTCCGCACTAAGCTCAACTATAGCAACTGCTGCCTCGAACAGGCAGCAGCCAGGGCTTGGATACTGTTGTGGGGCACAAGGAGCTGAGGACCCAAGTCCCTAGCTCCGCAGCCCTGGAAGCTGGGGGCCCCCTCTGGCAGAGCTGGGGGAGATGGAGGGCTATGGGTGGGGAATGAGGGGCATCAGCCGGGCCAGATGACTGTGGTTGAGTGAGGGGCACCAGCAGGGCTGGGGGCTGTGGGTGGGGAGTGAAGGGCACCAGCAGGGGTGGGGAGGCTGTGGTTAGGAAGTAAGGGTTACCAGCAGGGGTGGGAGGCTGTGGGTCAGGAGTGAGGGACAAGAGCATGGGTAGAGCACTGGCATATCAGAGCTGCTCAGCACCACAAAGCAGTGGTGGGGGATAGCCACAACTGGACCTGCATCCTGGTGAGCAAAGGGGGCAGGGGAAGCTCTAACTTTCCATGATCAAATGCCAAAATGTATAGGAATTTAGAATTTATATTTTTATAGTGTTTGAGGTAGTGGTAGGCTTCCGAATTGCTTTAAAATTGTAATTATATCAATAAAATATTGTGTTCAGTTGATACCTATATATATACAGTGGTGTCTCATTTTAATCATGAAAAAACATGGATTTGGGGGGGTTTAATCAGAAAATGTATTACTTATATCAGATAATTTGTGATTTTTAAACAAATAAAACCAGGATCCCTGATTATCAGTATCTGATCCACTATTTGTCCATGACTGCTGGGACTATAAGGATCTCCCAATGATTAACATAAAAGCAGAGGCATTAGAGAAGGAAAAGTTGGCATGTTCTGTTCATCAGTCTGCCAGTGTAGGATTTAAACAACTTGAAAATGCAAATGTTTTACCACCTCAGTATAAAGAAGTTTCTACAATCCAATATGCTTCATGATTCAAACTACTTTCTGGCCAGTTTCTATTCACAAGATCTTAGGAGAGTAAAGCCATGTGTAGAGGAAATGAGGGGCATGCATGCACAACAATTTAAAGCAAGTTAAATGCTTTTGAACACACTTTAATCGTGTTGGTGTTTGCATGCGTCAGCGGCGTATTGAGCAGTAATTCCAGCTGCTGTAGCAAATCAGGTGGCGTAATGCACCTTAAATGATTCTAAACCTCCTAAATGCACCTAAACCTCCTCTAAGTTTAGTTTGCAGAGCGAAGCACCGGGCTCTGTGCAGCTACACGGCTCTGCAGGAAGCCATATAGGTAGCCCGGCAGCAGCCTGGGAAGGCAGGCTCCGCACAAGAAAAGCGGTAGGCCTGATCTTTTTTTTCCTTTGGAGCCTGCCTGCCTGCTTGAGCTGCGTGGGGACCCAATGCTTCCCTCCGCGGCTGCAGTGCCCCCCTAACCCCCACCCCAGGGCTGCCTGAGCTGGGTGCCTGCATGTGGGTGCCACCTGGCGGGGTCCACTGCTGCTACAAAGGGATGCACCAGCCCCCCCCACCACAGCCCAGGGACTGTTATGCCTGCTGGCAGCTCGTCCTCCCCTCCCCGCTGCCAGAGAAGCAGGTAAGTTGGGTGTGTGTACGACATGGGGGTTTAAAGGCCCCTAAACTGAAACAGTGTTTTTAAAAACCCACTCAATTTAGAGCCCCTGTTTCGTCTACACATGCCCTAAGGATTGAAGGGACCTCACAAGTGGGTGCATCTACATTTTCAATTACTGCGCTTTAGGTAATGCAAATTAAATCTAGTACCTTCATTGTGAGGTACTGGAAAAATGCACATTAGCCTATTTTAACATGCATTAACTAAAGAGCATGTTTTTTGTGATGTTTTAATGTACATTAAAATAGGCCAATTCATATTAAAGCGCATGTGTAGATGTGCTCAAGATCATCTAGCCTAGCTCCCTCCTTGAGGCAGGTTCATCCCTGACTAAACCTATCCTCACAAGTGTCCATCCAACCTGCTTTTGAAAATTTCCAAGGATGGAGATTTTACAACTTCTATAAGTAACTTGTGCCAATGCTTAAGCACCCACAAAGTCAGAAAGTTCCTTCTCCAACCTAAATTTCCTCTGCTGCAGCTTAAGGCCATTGCTCTTAATCCTGCCTCCTATGGCCACAGAGAAAAGCCCTTCTCCATACTCTATAATTGCCTTTCAGGTATTTGAAGCCTGTTATCAAATCTCCCCTGACTCTTTTCTTCCCCAGACTTTAGTTCTCTCAGCCTTTCTCCATAAGATTTGCTTCCCAGCCCCTAATCTTTTTTGTCTCTCTACACTGGAGTCTTTTCAATCAGTCCACATACTAGAGTGACCAACCACTCTAACCCCTAGGTCCTTCTCTGCAGTACCACAGCCAAGCCAATAATTCCCCGATCTGTATTTGTGCATGTAATTATTTCATCTCAAGTGCACTTGTCCTTGCTCATTTCTCTCCCATTATTTCTAATTAAGCCCACACAAGCTACCAAAGCAATTGCTCTCCCTGCTTGCTTGCTGACAAGAGTGCAAGTGACAATTTCATCAAGATTTTCACCTGATATCTGTAATTGAAAGAATCTGGGTCATATCAATTAAATGCGTACCTTTTTGTGGATCAATGATCAATTGTTTTACAGTGCATTATCAGTTTGTCAATTTTACTTTTTCAGCATTTACAGCAGGAAAAGTTTTCCAGGCCAAAATCATATTTGAAATGCTGAGGAATGTCTCTCCTAGAAATCAGGAAGCTCTGCCACTCTCAGGATCTTGACTTCTTTAACTAACTTCAACTGTCACCCACTTTTCATCAGAAAGCAAAACAAAAAAATAATCAGAGTAGAATGAAATCAAGCCAGTTGTCTTGTTACTACTGCTATTGGTCTCTCTGCTAAACTTCAGTTTTCATCAGGTAAGAAAATAACAGTGAAGAACCCAGTTGGCTGCTTGCCAAGTCGTCTGATCTGATGAGAGCAGCTGGCAATCACAAAATAATTAAATGCCCCAGCACTGATTTTAACAGCAAAGTAAGTCTGATTAAGAGCAGTCATTAAAGAGAAAGCTGGAGCAAATGTACCTGCATGTTTCATAATACAAGCCTTATTGTCTATAGTGGGAGATTTCAGTAAACCACACTGTGCTACAGAATGGCTAATGATAGTGTTAATGAACACAGGACACACATTTTTTTTTACCAGTCTTAGTCCTTTCTAGTCTTAGACTGGTAAGTTCCCAAGCACGAAATTCAAAGCTCCTAAAGGCTGTTTAATCAGCCAACAAACTGAAGGCTTCTGACTCACTTCATTCTCAGTCCCGAGCTCAATCCTTAAACAGAACTTCACTTAAATTAAAAAGTTCAAGATCAACCATTTCACAGTGGCATAAGAGTTATAAATGTTATAAGTGACTAGGTAGTTGTATTAATTGCACTACCATAGCACCTAGATGTCCTAACAAAGGCTAGAGGCTATTGTCCTAGTCCCTGCCCCAGAGAAACTGGTAAAACAACAAAAGGGAGAAAGGGCAAACAAAGCCAGATAGTCAAAAAGCCCAAGCTGAATCAATTCAATCTTCACAGGTTAGTCTAAGTGCATAGATTGAACCATAAGCAAGTAAACAGACATTCACTTTTGGTTCCAGAAATGTAGCCTGCAGTGGCTCAGGCCAGAAACCAGGGGAGGGGGGTGATGGTAGAGCACATCCCGGTGCTTGGCTGGACAGACAGCTTGGGTCAAAGCTAGCCTGCAAGGTGGGTCCTGCAAGGGAGGTGCAAAGCATCCTGGGACACTGGAGGACTGGTCCATTGTTCCTAGCCACTAGACGGTACTATACCACAAAACAGATGGATTCAGAGACATACCTGAAAATAATTATTAAATTGGGAGCTGGGGGAAAGGGGGTAATACAGACTTCTGAAAGGGTTAGAAGAAAATGTTTAAGTATGGTGGGGTGGGAGGAATAATAAACTTAGGTATGTTTCTAAAACTAGGTATGATCCTTTAAAATTAAATTAATTCTTTAACATTCTGTAATAAATGTATTGCTAAAGAATTGCACTCAGCTGATTTATAAAGCCTATTATTTAACCCTGAACAGGTACAAAATAGGCAAAAGGAGGGCGCATCCTGATGAATGCACACATGTAGGGGCACACATTTCCCATGGGACAAATAGCAGCAACACATATTTGTGGCACTATTTGTCCCTGGGCATGCCCCTGCACACCTGCTTCGGCACACAGCAAACTGACCTGGGTGGGGTAGGGGAGGCTGAGACCAGGACCTGTGCTGGCCTCAGCAGCCTTACCTGGGGTCCTCCCAGTATAGTAGCAGCACCAGCCGACAGTCAGAGCATGGGTCTGACAGGCTAGGCTCCCTTTCTGGCAATGCATACCACTGCAACATGTGCTATGCCACTTTTTTTTTAGTGACAGGTTTTTTTTTACACTGGAATCTCCCAGTGTCTAAAAAAACTGCCACACTGCTAATTTGCAACACAGCAAAAGCATGCACATACAGCGCATGCAGTGTGTGGTGCCTGAAACTGCTTTGAGGCACTACAAACCATATGTGTATGCTTGTCTGGATGTGCCCATAGAAACTTTCCTACATCCTTCTGCTAATCTGTCTTAATTATTACCTGCATACAGAATCTCAGTGAGAAAGAAACTAGTTAGGTCTCCATGCCTATTTATAGGGGTTGTAGAAAAGTCATCAGATGGTAATGACTTTGTGATCACATTTTATGTTAACATCTCATTTGTAAATAAATTGCAAAGGTTTAATAGAATATTACGAGAAGGTTTAATAAATGTTTAAAATATGTTATGGATTTAGAGACAAGTGACTCAATAGATTGCATATTACCATGGGTTGCCCATCTATAACAATAACTTCTATGGAGGCATCATATACACAATATTTCTGTAACATGACTAAAATAACTTTAACCCCTTAAAACACATCTATCCATTAATCCTTAATATAGAGTGTGATCAACTTAAAGACTTATTTCGGATTTGAATTGCTAATCAGAAGTTTTGTGCCAGACACCTATGCCATCCAAATCCAATTTTGAACTGCTTTACCATAATTATTGTAAATCACTTTGGAGATTCAGCAATCTTGACATTAAGGGGATATGCTGCTTTTACTTAAAGTGTTGTAGTGTTATATCTGAACTGTTCATAAAGTTCTCCTAATTGCAATAAATAGTGCATTCAAGTAGCTACAGAGTGAAAGATACATGTTATTTCTAACTAGTTAAAGTGGATATTTTAAATTTGTTTAGGCTTCAGGAAAGGGGTACTATAAAACAGCATTCTAATTCATGAACAACTGGTGCCTCCCAAGACTGGGGGGGTGGGGCACCATTTGTAGGTGGCAGTGGGGACTGCCCGCAGATGCCGACGGCAGTGTTGGCAGTGGGGAGCGGGGGGAACAGGGGGGTGGTGAGCAGCAAGCAGGGACTGCCCGCAAATGCCAGTGGCTGGATCACCCAGCGGGGGGGGCAGTGACTGCCTGTAGAAACCGGCAGCGGGCGCCGGCCTGTAGAACCCGGCAGCGGCTTCAGCGGCGGCCAATCTCGGGGGCGAGGGAAGGGGCCCCTCTATGCCCCTCCTACGCATCGCTTATGTTTTAATTGACATTTAATGTGAACTTTGACTATATCAAATGTTTTATTTATTTATTAGTGATAGATTATATTCTTGGAACTGAATGTAACACAACATTTCTGAGTGACTGCCCCAAGGAGTTTACAGTCTAAAGGACATATATCATGGGAACTCCATTCTAAAACTATAAAATCTTTGGATGTTAAATTCATTCATGCCGCTGTATAAAGGTCAGCTGCTGATGTTTCAGTCTGTTAAGGATCATGGAATGTTTTGGTTCTCAACTTAGAATATTCTTCCCAAGTGACTCCCGGGATCATTTTTGGGCCTAAATTGAGAATCAAACATTCCATGACCCTTGCCTTTATAAGTTAAAACATCAACATCTGCTTGACATAGCAAGACAACAGAAAAAACACTTTCAGCCTGAAACAGCATCATAAATATTTTTAAATATCATTTAGAGAGAACAATCATCAGGAGATAACAGCAATTACCCCCACTTCCCCCCCCCCGAAAGAGCAATCTCCTCAGCAGGGAGCAATTTATACAAGTTTCACTATTTTTTATTTCTAACTTTTTTATTTATAGACAATATATTCATGAGTTACTAGCAGGATGGATCCCCTGAGTTCACACAGTTTCTGCTGTAATGGAGCACACTTGTACTTGTATAGTTCAGTAGACTGAAACCTTAATTTTACAACTTCATTATTATACCTTATTCCAGGCTCTATATCCTTCCCAAGACAAATGAAATAACATAATGTTACGCTTGCTAAATGCACTGGTAACATTTCTACTATCATTTGATATCTCTTGTTCTGATAGCCATCAGTGTGCTTTGCCTTCAGAGGCTTGCTTATGTGCTAAACTATTTCTTTTCTATTTTTGGACATGCTCCTCCAGCACTGAATCTTCCCATTCCTACACAACAGCCATAAAGAGTAACTAAGGACATATGGAGGATGCTGGAAAAATATGTTTACAAATAATGCCATGCATGTCTTGTATACAAAAGTGGAATCATCCCACAACCGAACCACAACATCTCTATTAGATAAGAATCCTCTTCCTCATGATCACATGACAAATTTATTGTGGAGCAAACCATATGTAGAATATACTGTAGGTTTTCTGAGTTCATTTTGAAGAATTGAAGATACTCTTTGAAGATTAAGAACTGAAGATACTCCCCTTGCTCCTAAAGGGTTCATCTGATTCTCCTGTTCATTAATTACCCAACTTAATTTCCTTTTATGATGTCATAATAATTTTGAAAGTACCAATTATGATGTCAGAGAGAGAGAATTATAAGGAATGAAATGAACAGCATCAGCATTAAATAATAGGGTTGTGTGAGGCTTCGGACAGAACTTCGGATCTGGAGAAGCTTTGGACACTTTGGCATCTGAAGCAGCATGTCCAGATTGAAGCTCTGGCTTTGTTAGGCTTTCCAAAGCAGTTCAGAGCTTCCAACGCGCTTTGGAAAAGCTTCGGAGCCACTTCAGAGATCTGCCCATAGGGTATAATGGGGAAACAATGAAATATCTATAACTTTGTTGGTTTTTTGTCTGATTTGGATGAAATTTACAGAGTTGGTAGTCCCTTCTAAGAGCATGAAGCCTGCCAAGTTTCAAGATGATCTGTTTAGGAGTTCGGGGGGAATTGCACCCCAAATTCCTGAAAGCAAAACTGATGTCACATGTATGTGCTACATCACAGGGGGGTGAAAACTGCAGGGTTGGTGGACCTGGCTGAGGCTACAAATCCTGCCAAGTTTCAAGAAGATCAGTGCAGGGATGTGGGGGGAACTGCACATCAAGCTGCAGACAAGCAAAACTCGTGACACGGGTGACACTGTGTGTCTTAAGGCGCAGCAGGATGAAAGCTGCAGGGCTGGTGGCCCCTGCTGCAGCCCCCCAGCCACAAAGCCGGCCAGCTGTCAAGGAGATGGGTGCAGGGGTTCTGGCTTCTGGGGCCCTGCACCTCTAGCTACTGACAGGCAAAACTCATGACATGGGTGCTTGTGCAACTGTGTCTGTCTTGGGGTGGTGGTGGGGGGCTACAGCAGGCCTGGCTGCTAAGCTACTGTGTTACCAGTTACCAATCAATCATGATTCACTCAGGGACCAGCTCAATAAACAGTAGCTAGCTAATGTAGCCAGTTATTTACCATCAATTAACACCTACAAAAGCAGAGCAAAACTGCCCCAAGACAGAGACAGTCAGTTGCACAAGCACCCATGTCACGAGTGTTGCCTGTCAGCAGCTAGGGGTGCAGGGCCCCACAACCCAGAACCCCTGCATCTATCTCCTCAACAGCTGGCAGGCTTCGTGGCCGCAGCAGGGTCTACCATTCCTGCAGCTTTCACCCTGCTGCGCCTTAACACACACAGTGTCACCCATGTCACGAGTTTTGCTTGTCCGCAGCTTGAGGTACAGTTCCCCCAAACCCCTGCACCGATCTTCTTGAAACTCAGCACACCTTTTGGCCTCACCAGTAGCTACCACCTCTGTGGTTTTGACCCCCCTGTGTTGTAACACATAGATGTGACATGAGTTTTACTTTCAAGGATTTGGGGTACAGTTCCTCCAAAACCCCTGCACCAATCTTCTTGAAACTTGGCAGGCTTTGTGGCCTCACTAGAGGCCACCACCCCTGCAGTTTTCAGCCCCCTGTCTTGTTATATATACACATGACATGAGTTTTGCTTTCAAGAATTTGGGGTACAGTTCCCCCCAAACCCCCATACTGATCTTCTTGGAACTTGTAAGACTTCATGCTCTTAGAAGGGGCTACCACCCCTGTAAGTTTCATCCACATCAGACAAAAACCAACAAAGTTATAGATATTTCATTGATTCCCCATTATACCCTATGGCCAGATGTCCGAGGTGGCTCCAAAACTTTGGAGCCACTTCGGCTGGATCGAAGCAGAAACCTGGTTCGGAGGTCCAGATCGGATCGTTGGCATCCAAAGCAGCCGGATCAGAAGCAGGATCAGATTGCTGCAGACTTGCATATATATTATATATTATAATAAACATATTCTTAACACGAATATAAAGCTGGGATGGCCTAGCGTTACAGATGCCTCTACAGCAAGAGGGAGGAAGGGGGTTCAGCCTGGTAAGAGGCAGTGACTGGATTTAGGTACTTTGATAAGTTGGCAATTGAAGCAATTACAGGAATGGAAGTACTGGTTTAATATGATGGGTCAGGTAGACTGGAAGGTCTGGGAGTGTGCAACTGAAAAGACTAGCTGTAGGACACTGGTAGAGAGAGTTGTAATCCACAGGAGATCAGCAAAGGCTCAGGAGAAGAAGAGAGCCATTAATGGCTGTAGGGGAACTTAGAATTTCATACAGATTTCCTGTGCCATACTCCATTTCCTAAACTGCAAGATCATCGTCTGCTTTCCCTTCCCTTGTTTGAGCAGCAGAGCACACTGGAACTCAAAACCTCTAATCTCTCTGTGTGTGACCAAATGATTTGTAAACAGCTGTGAAAGCTGTTTTTATTTAACTACTTTTCAATGAAAATGTCTCTCCCATTTCAATGTTAATTTTAACAAATAAGACAAACTTTGGAAAATAGGGTCACGTCCATATGAGTGCAGACATTTGTTTCCCCAGGGCCACACCTTGTGCCGCTGCTACTTGTCCCCAGGGAATGCCCATGCCATGCATGCTCTGACATGTGGCAGGTTACTGTGAATGGGGTAGAGGAGGCTGGAGCCAGCAACTGTGCTGGCTCCAGCAGACTCACCTGGGGTCCTGGGGGCCTCGGGGAGCTCTAGCCACAGTGCTCCTGCAAGTGGGGGCCTGGCTAGCAGCTCCGGCTGGCCAAGCTCTAGTTTTGAGTAGCAAGAACTGGCCACGTGCACTGGCCAGGATCTCCCAGGATCTCCCGGGGTCAAAAAACACCCCCACAAAGAGTTGTCTGTAGCAGTACATATCACACATCTGTGCCCATCTGCACGCAGCCTAGGTGTTCAAGCTAGAAGACCTGACTGCATCCTGTTAGAACCCTAACTACAGAAGAGACTAGGGAACAAGATGTTGCAGTAGCAGTTCCCTGAGTCTAGTAGGATTCTACATAAATTAAAAGGCAGAATCTATTAGCAGAGAGAAAACAAAAAAAAGTCCTATTCTCAGTTTAAGTCTGTAAGGCTCACTCTATTGCTCACACTCCCACATTACAATCTGCTGCATGGTGAAATGATGAATCAGTAACTGTAAAATTTGCATCTCAACCTATGGGAATTAAAAGGTCCTTCCTTTCTTTGTTAGAATATGTTTTTAAGGAGTTTGGCATGGCTTGAAGGAAACACTCTGGGGAAAAACAGAGACTGGCATTATAAAGGTTTTGTTTGTCTACGTTTTCTTTTCTGGGGTGTTTTTTTTTCTTTCTCTGTGGATTATTTTCATGAAGCCAAAAAGGGACTGAGAAAACTTTCACCACAATTCTACTAAATAGAGCAAAAGCAAAGTATTCTTCTTGTTATACTTGAAAACTGGAATTGGTGACACAGGTCTGAAGATCCCTTAGCCCCCAGTTAGGAACCACCTTTACAATCTTCCTGTTTCCCAAAAAGTCTCCATTTAAAGTTCTGACTTACTGTTTGACTGAGGCTCTCTCAGCAAAAGTAAACCAGACTTTGCTACTAGCAAAACCATCTGTACCTCAAAGAATTTCTGAACTAATCTGTATGATCTGATTATTCTTTTTGGCTTCATCAAGAATCCTTTTGACATCAATGGGATAAATGCTATCCACTTGAAGTGCTATATTTGCAGTCTCTATTGGGTCAGGCATCTTTCTGCTTACTTAAATAAGCTTGTTATAACTAAACATTTCGGAGCAAGGAAATATGTAGTGCCTGTTTATATTCAATTTCAATTATACAGTATATCAACATGTAGTAAATATTCTGAGTTTAAAAAAGAAAAAACATGTCAAGATAGAGAAAGGGCTGTTAATAAGTACCTACTGATTAAAGAAGAAAATAAATAAGCCTGGTGTGGTAAATAAAAACTCACAAGTGTTTGAAAACCAAAAAAATAGAAGACTAATAATATCTGAAAAAATTCTGAAGGTGAGAAAGTTTGGAAGCACTTGATCAAAGTTTTGATACCAACTTCAACTTTCCTGATAAGGGAGCACCTCCCACCCCACTCCCATCCTCTTGCAAAGAAATTGCAGTCTCCATTGCCTTTCTGAATTGCAATGGTATATGGATGACAATTAACACATGACAATGCTTCTGATCTGCTACAAGTGTTCACTGGCTATATGAGTTTTTTGGGCAATATATTCAAGCTGAGGTGGTAAAAAATGACCTCTTGCCCTGTAGTTTATTTAGAATATGTCCACAAGTGTGTTTTTTTACCTCAAGTACAAATGACAAGAAAACAGTAAGGCTATACAAACAAAAATCCGCTTTCAGGAAACCTAAGCTAAAATACCACTTTGTTCAGACCAATCAACAAAAAGAATCTTCTGGCTCAGATGCCTCATCTCTCTCCCCATTTTTTTTACAAAACATTGGGTCTAGTTATTGACCAACCTCTTTATCTTAACATTTTACAGCATGGCTACTGTCAATTCAGCTCCATGATGTGAGTGTTACTGTGGATAGAGCTCCAGTGGCCACTCTTTCAACCACCATTTTAACAAGGCTTGCTTGGTTGGACTGGAAAACAAAATGGTTAAAACCCAGCAGCTAATGGCTGCTAGCTCTCCCAATGAAGGAAGCAACAAAGGAAAATGTTAAAAAATATATATATTTTTAATACACACACACACACACACACACACACACACACACACACACACGTGAGGCACACCAGCTAGATCCTGACTCTTGCCTTTTTTTTGCTCCTCCATTTGAGAAATCTTTTAGGTCAAAGCCATACAGACTTCACTGTTCCTGTTGTGCAGATGGCCTATGTAGATGGGTCTCAGCCTTGAGGTTCATCCCCTCTTCCTTTATTTTGTTTAGCTTTTCCTCCTTGCTCATCACAAAGCTGTTCTTCAGACAGGTTAAACAATAACCAATGTCCCCTGGGCCTGGATTCTCTCTACCTACTTAGAAACATGGTTTGACATATACACGGTACTCTTAACTGTCTGGGTATGGTTGGGTTTGTCTATGCAGTTTCATTCTGAGTATGCATGTATCACTCATTCATAATAAGCATTTCATTAGACTTTCACCACTAGAATATCAATACTCCAAGCGTCTAAAAAGTATACTAATCAATTTGTTTCTCTAATTTTCTGACTCTATCCTGTAATCTCCTGCCAAGTAACTGGACAAAAAAACCCCAAAGGTTGCAAGATGGACAAGATCTTTCAGATTAGATCATTTCCTAACTAATAAGACCTCTGGAAAGGAAAGAAATACCATTTTGCAGAAGAATTTGGTTGCCAGTATACAAAATGCAGGTCTGTAAAAATGCAAATTAATGGCAGTGAGGATCAGAGGGCTTGGGAGACAATATGTGTGAGATGCGGGGGGAGTGGGGGAACAATTTATCTGGTAAAATGCAGACAGGTTACACAGATTCATAGATTGTAAGGAATGGAAGGGACCTCACAAGATCATGGGGTCCAGCCCCCCTGCACTAGGCAAGAAAGACAACTGGGGTCATGCGACTACAGCAAGATGACTGTCTAGTCTCTTGAAGATCTCCAAAGCTACCTGGAGCTATCAGATGGCAGGTAGGTTATAATGTGCCATAAATCCAATATCTAATTTAATCCATCATTTTTTGTATCCAGTATATTTATGAAGTGAAGTTTGTAGGCTCATCTACAAAAGGTTACTTTTGAGGATTAGAACTGAGAGATTGGAAAGAGAGTAGCTATCTTGTAGCTTGCACCCACAGGTAGCTGGGTATTTTTGTATTCAATAGATTTTTGGTGTGCATTCATGCTGGTACTCAGTTGTTGTTTGATTTCTCCTACATAGTTTCCATCTGGGTATTTAGTGCACTGGGTGAGATATATAACATTTCTGGAGGTGCAGGTGTAAGATCTAGAAATGATGTAGGTTCTGTTGTGGGGTGTAGTTATTGTGGGGCTGCTGGAGATGTGTTGGGCATGTGTTACATTTCTTGTCCCAGCATGGTTTGGATTCATCTACCAGTTTGCTTCTGGTGATGAAGATGGCAAGGTTTGGTGCTTGTTTAAAGGCTAGGATGGGTGGTTCTGGAAATATCAATTTAAGAACTGGGTCTTTCTCTAGTACGGGTTACAACTGTGGATTTTCCATATAGGTTCGAGGGAATGATGCTATGTCAGAACTAATGTTGTGTGATTCATGGGTGTGTGATACTTTCTGTAGTGCAGCAATTCCTCACATGGTATCATCATGGATGTTTCAAAAGTACGATCTATCTCTCTAGAGGATTCTCCTTGTTGGGTGAAAGCCCTTTTGAGATTTGCAAGGTGATGCTCACGAATATTCTCCTCAGTGTAAATTTGATAGTATCGAAAGGCTTAGAGGTACAGTACAGCTTTCTTGGTGTGTTTAGGGTGATTGCTGGTTCTGTGTAGATATGTATGTTGGTCCGTGGGTTTCTTATATATGGTGGTTTGTATTTTACAATTCTGGATATTGATCATTGTGTCTAAAAAGAAAATGTTGGTGCTGGAGTATTCCAGAGAAAGTCTGATAGAGGGAACATAGTTATTGGTTTTGTGATGGAAATCAATCAAAAACTTCAGGTTTTCAGTCCAAATGATGATGTCATCTATATATCTTAGGTATAGCATGGGTTTGATGGTACAGTTGAGGAATTCTTCTTCCATGAAAAGGTTGACATATTGTGGGACTGATTTTGAGCTACATTAAAAAGAATCCATCATGCTTCATAGTAATACACAGAAATGAATTGAATCATCTTTATTATCCTCTTCCTCATAATGTGCTTAGGGTTCAATGATATATAGTTCTTAAACTTCAAGTTTATAGAAGTGCATATTGTCAAAGCCTATGGATACCAAAGAAAATATGAAAAGTGCAACCTGAAAAATATCAGCCTTAAAAATTCACATCTACTTCACAATTGATCAATTGTTCCTTCTGCTTCCAAAAGAAAAAAGGGGACCCCCTCCCCCCAGAATCCCAGCATTAAAACAGTGCTATGTCTCCAAGCTTTAGTAGATCAAATCTGCTATTATCCTAATAAAATGGTGAAATAACTTTCATTCTGTATGATATGCAGGTAGATATTTTAATCAAATCGTGCCACTGAAGTTGCTGAATATTTAACATTTCCTTGTGACTTATTTAAAAGACTACATCGAGCAACATAGAAATTTTCCTTTATTGTAAAAATTATACCCATCTTTTAATTATCATCACTGTAACCTGGATAGCTATACCTGTAGAAACATTTTATTACAAATGACATAAATAAGGGGAGGAGGGGAGTCTTCATTTTTTCTTGAAAACTGACATTTCTTTCTGACTCTTCATGTTACTTGGATCAATTAGACTACTTGAACTCCACACTGAGATTTAGTGCTCTTTATATAAAATATGCAAATTAAAAATTACAAAGGATTCAGGTGCTCTGCATAAAGTGCCCTTCAATAAGGTTCATTATACCTTAACAGAACTGGCAATGTTTAAATATCCCAAGAACCTGTGCTTAGCTGCACTGACTATACCAAGAGCTAACTGCACTTACTCACTTTTTCAGGAAACAGTTTGCTGCAGGAAAGAGAGGCTAAAAAAATATAGAATTCAGTCCTAAGGCATTACTAAAGTCTGATTGCACACTGCAAAACATTTACATTTATTATTTACTGGGATCCCTAAAGTAACGGCAGCCCCTAAGTCATGCAAGGGAAAAAAGGCAACCTGTGCTTTTTGGTAAGAATGATCTTTCTTTCCTCCTCCCACCTTGGTTTGGTGGAGTGGGGAAGGTTGGGGTGGACCTTGAGGGCCTGAGTTCAAACATCCAGCCTAACTGGATCACTAATGTGTTATAAGGATAGCTAGTTCAATGTCCCTTCTTCTGGCAGACCAGAGGAAGTTTCTTTAGAGGAAGGTTTTGCACTGTTTATATCTTACAGCTGTGAGTGAAATACTGATTAATAGTGGTCCCAAAGGGTCTAGTACTGATGCTGCAGTCTTAGGCAATAGCTGAGTAGAGCCTGTTAGGAACCATACTGCAAGATGAGGAGTTCCACTGTTAGCCATCAGTTATATGGTTAAATCATCGTTGCAGCCTTGTTTTTTGCCATCTCTCTGTGCCTAGTATCTTGTTTACAGCAGTGGACAAACCAATTTCTTTCAGGCATTCTTAAGCCCCTGCTGAAGTAACAAAAACTCATAGTAGATATATTTCATGTACAAAACCAAACACCCCTTCCCCTTGGGAAAGGAATAGAGACAAAGTCGCACACCACAGATTCTAGTCATATTGAGTATTAATATGAGTAATTCTCCAATACTCCAGTGACATATATCATAAACGAGTCTAAGCAGAACTGATCCCATTTCCTTCTGATTTCATATAAGGAGTGTTTACTAGTTAAAATAATGGTAAACTCCTATTATCTCTTAGTAATGTGGGGCATATAACACACAATTGAACCATTATAATTGCAGGCCACAGCATGCAGTTGGGCATATACCGTGTCCTGCTCCTTACAGAATCCATTTTTCATCTAAGGTAATCCGTGCTCTGCCGATCTGCTAGAGTTTTATTTTTGTACCACCAAGAGATGCTCAGGTGCTGCAGAGTAGAAATTAATTTAAAAATAAATTCTGCTTTTGCAAACTACTGAACAGCTTGAACTGAGGGTACTGTCTAATACTTCACACTGTTTGCTGACAGTCACAGTGTGAGGATTACATCCATGCATCCAATTTGTATTTGTTTGTTTGTTTTGTTTTTCTTGGTTAAAGTTTACCTCTGTTGTGCATCAGTTTTCATTGCCTAAAGGCCACACAAAGCTGTGGGGATATGAATTGCAAATTAATCAGAGGAAAGTAACAATAAGCATGGTATTCAGTCAAAAACCTTTCTATAAAAACTGAGCTAATGACCGAAGTTTAAACCTCTTAAATTATTATTAATAATATATAAAACATCTCAAATTTGGAAATCAATTAAGGGCTATAAAACTGTATTAAGGTAGAATGAAAACCAAAAATAAATACATAAAATACTATAAAATAAAACCCTGAAAAATATTAACAAAAAGCTTACTTAATCCATTCCAGCGTGGGGTGAAATTGCTGCTAATATGTATATAACATATTATTCTGAATCTCTTGATAGAGTATACTAAAACTCATAGCTTAATTAGTAGCACCACCAGAGGCACCATTTAGATGTTTGAGAGGTTTTCATTATAGCTTTAATTTAATTTCCATTTGATTGTTTTATTTATTTTCTGAGAACCCTAATTTCATTTCCACATACTACATAAGTACTTTTATTTTATTTTACATTACATAAAGGGAATGTCCAGGCCATGAACAGACATTACTGTTGTGCTGGTAGAAAAGCCCTTCTTCCAGCACAAAAAGAGAGTGTATAGCCATTCAAGTAATTTCTCATGGAAAGGAACTCTCTCTTCCTCAAGAAAGTTAGATCAGTTCCTATGGGGAAGATCTCCCTTCTTCTAATCTAACTTGAATGGCTGTATATTTCTCTCAGGAATGGAGGACACCCAATATCCCACAGTTCTCTGCTCTTCTTCCCTCCCTCCAAGGGAGGAACGCAGAGCGCTGGCTTCCTGATAGACTGCTCAGAGGCAAGCTGTCAGGGAGCTCTGTAGGGGCCCTGCAAGAAGAATTGCAACCCTCTTCCCACCCACCAGCTGACCAGCACCGGGGAGGCATTCTCCTGTGGCAGGAACCCCCCAAGAATGGATTTTCATTGCAAGAGAGTGCCCCCCTCCCTTCCACTGATCAGCTGATTGGTAAAAGGGTGAGGAGGGACATTTTACCTGCAGGGCAATTTAGAAACCAACAGAGCCAGGAGCTGAGCTCAGGGTTGCTGTCCCTGGGCCCACTTGCTTGTGCTTCCAGCTTTAAATCACCCCATGTTCAGATCATTTGGGTTGCACATGCAGTGATTTAAAAGTCAAAGAGCTGGGAACCGGGGCCAACTATCCATAGCTCTGTTTTCTCACACCTCCGGATGTAAAAATGCCTATTTGCAACTTGCCCTCTTCCCAGGCATGGGAGAGAATAAGCAGTCAATGAATAGGCTCCCCTAAGGGTGGTGCTACATAGGCAAGCTACCCAGTCAGGGACCATTCATGTATACTCCAGCACACAGGTTACTTTTCTAGTGATAAATTTAAGATAAAATCTTACTGTTAAAAATGAACACCTGTCCATGGCCCCAGTCAAGTCCACTGCATAAAATCCTAACAAGTGTTGTCCCTTCTATACTTGATTTTATTCTCGAAAAAGTAATAAATAATATCATAACTTTTATTATGTATTACTTTCTTGCCTTAAAAACATGGTTCTGAACTTCGTAGTCTTTATAAGACTTAAAAAGCAGTTGAAAATACGTAAGACAAGAATACATCTATTTCTGCTTCTCTCTTCAGGATGCTTGGTAACACAACTTGAACTTAAGTAACATTGGGCATGTCTACATATGCCTTTAAGCACACCTAAATTGAATGTGCATTAGCTTAATGTGCATTAAGTGGATTTAGGCAAGCGTCTACACATGCAGGTGTTAAAGTGCATTAATGCTGTGTTAGTCCCAAGTCAGTTGACACACACAGCGTTAATGTGCTTTAACACATCTACACTTTCATTAATGCGCTTTAACTATTTAGGTGCTGTAGCAGGGCACTAAGATGAGCCTGCTCCTTAAGGCTGAAGAAGCCTGGCCAAACAGAGCTCCCCAGCTCCAGGTTGCTGGGGTAACAGTCTAAGGGAGTAATTGGCCACACCTGTCGACATCACCTGACTGGCAGGATGCAGCATTCTGGGATATATAAGCCCAGGCTGTAGTAAGCACCACACATACTCTCTCTAGCAACTCACAGGGAAGAAGCTGCTGCCTGCTGGAGCTGCTTGAGACCTGGTGCAGCCTGCCTAGCTCTCTTAGTAATGCCTGCTCTGCTATCTAGGTACTACATGACTAAAGTGAGTCTCCCAGGTACCTAGATAGGGGTATGTTACTCTGAGTGGAGGTTTGTTCCCTTAAGTGGGCATAGCACTGTTGCTATTGTTAGTATTTAAGTTATAGCCTAGGGGCTTGTATTTATGTTCATGTTTATCCTGGATGATCGGGATGAGGCTAGAAGGGGAGGTTTGGAGGCCTCATTAGTGCCTGGAGAAAGAGGGCATATGAATTGGTAGAGCCCAGTGTCAGGCACAGGGAGGATAGCACCAGCGGGGCACAACCGGGAGGGCGCAGCGAGCCTGGAGGGGCGCAGTTACAGGGGCGCAATGAGCCCAAAGCACCACAGAGGCACAGTTACAGGGTCGGACGAGCTCATAGTGCCAGAGGGGTGCAGCACCCATAGCACCAGAGGGACGCAGCTAAGGGGATGCAGAACCAAGTACCTGGGAAAGAGGCACAGAGAGAGGCACAAAAAGACAGTCACTAGAGAACTCGGTGCCTATGTGTTGCAGGGAGACATGAGCCAGTGGGCTTAACGCCAGGGGCACAGAGTTGATGACGGTAATAATACCTCTGAGGTATGGGACACTTTATCCAAGTAACTGCTATACTATACGCTAGTTCTTCAAATGGTTGTATCAGTATCTTTTGTATCAATACAATCATTATTATTTGTTTAGATTATAGTATTGCCTCCAAGTTTCAGGTGAAATCAGGCCCCTTGTACATACCAAAAATAGGAAAAAGTTGATTCCTTGAAGATGTTAGTGCCAATGAAAAGCTGAGATCTACCTGTTAGGTGGTCCAGGTTCTCTATACAGTGTGGCAGAACAAACAAGGCAGTTTATCCCTATTGGCCTTTAAGCTGTTTTAGTCCTATTATCACTCCTTTATTTTTAACTTTGTTTTATTCTTTGTTGGGAAAGGTGGCATATACATTGAATGAATAAAGAAAATAAATCTCTCCTCTCCTGTCATTTTCCTTTGTATTTTATTCTGTTTCTTTCTGCAAGTCCATTCAAAACATCTGATGAAGTATGCGGGTGCCAGAAAAACTCTTGCTGCTCTGAACCAGTTAGTTTCTAAGGGCTTCTTTACACGTGCTCCAAGGATGGAGGGGCACATTAATTAGAGCAGCTCTTGGGAACCACTCTAAAGTGCCTGCAGCATCTTGTGTATTCAGTGTCCTGCATTTCAGAATGGTGGCTGGAGGGCTGTAACTTTATCTTGTTCAACAAACTTTAGCTAAAGCTTCCCCGCCGCCTTTTGGAAGTACAGGGATGTTGAATACACAAGACACTGAAGCTGCTGGGGAATGTTAATTAATTTATTGATTAATTGAATCAGTTCATCAGAGTAGGCATCTTGCACATCTACAGGCATCTTAAGTTATTGCCCTATCACAGAAATGTAACAGGGCAACTGTTACAGAGGTTTAACAACGCACAGAGGCAACAATGACGTGTTGCTGCCTCCACATCACCCCTAGCACAACTCTGCAGCTGAGATGGCAGCTGTCATTTTTCCATCCCCCTCCCCAAGTTGGCATGGTCATCCTTGCCCTGCCCTAATTTAACACAGCTAACCACCTCTATATGTATGAGACAAATTGAATGATCAAAAAAATCCAGTTCTCTACCTAGAGTTATCCAACAGGGAAGAGAGCCCAACTTTTATGTGATATCTTAGGGGCTAGAGCACTTGCTGAGGAAGGGGAAGACCTTAGTTTTAGATTTCTCTTAGTCCAAGAAGATCTCCCAACTCCCATAAGTGTGCTCTAATAACCAAGCTGCATGTTAGGTAGGCTTTGAAGCATCCCTGCTGTTGAAGTTGTGCTGCTGTACTGAAAGGAATGAAAAATTTGTGAGACCATGAGAGAACAAGACAGAACATGACTCTGAAGTTTAGTGATTAGATCTGAGATTCCCAGAGGGTGTGTCATGGCACAGTAGTATACCATGAGAGCGGCAAAATGTGTTGCAAAACATGATACTTTATCAATAACAGATCTGTCCCACAGAATCATGTAATCTGGCCCATGAGGGATCCCATGGATCCAAGAATATGGCAGAAGGGAGCAGTGGCAATTAACATTACCACCCCTCCACATCCTCACCCCCACCAAATTTCCAAGCCCTGCACAGTGGGATCAGGCCCACAGACCAGATCTGGCCCACAGAACAACCTGGCACTACTCATCTGGCCCACAAGGTCAAAAGGTTGGGCACTATGGTGTAAGTTTTATATACAGTTTTGGGTGTAATAGTGATGTGTGCCACCAATTTTAATCCAGAGGGCCCCAGGTATCAAAATGCTGGGAAACACTGGATTAAAGCATTCACCTAGCATAAGAGTCGGGGTGTTGAGGGTGGTCCTGTGCCATACAAAAGGCAGGCACTATCACCTAAATGAATTAAAGTGGCAGTGGCTGCCGTGTTTTCTTTTGATCTCAATGCTTCTGAATTAGACCCTCAGTAGATTTAGGTGCCACTCCATGTAGTTTCCAGATCTCAGTTGGCCTTAGGTGAGAACTAGGCACCTATCTGTTCAGGATGAAGAAATCTGGGGTATGGACAAGGGCTTTTTGGATCACAGTTTTGGTCTTTAGTACTTAATGTAAGACCTTTTTTGGATCTGTCACTAAGGGCCTTGTTACACATTAATTTTAGGTAGTTCCTGAAGCTCTTAACACCTGGATTGTCCACACATTAAACTAGCTCATGTTAATGATCCATGTTACCTAGCTCATGTTCCATTAATGTATGGCTACCCCCCGACAAATGAGCTGCCCAAGTTGCAGTCCTTGAGCTTCCCAGAATGCAGCACTCCTTCCCCCACCACCCTGTGGACAAACTTTCTACCCTGGGAACTCTACTGCCAAGGCAGAGGCAGGAGTTCAGGCACCAATCCAACTCCCCCTCCTACCCCCAGGGGTGTGACCTTCCCACCCCCAGGGATGCAAATCCAGGCAAACAGCCTGCAGAGCACATGCCAGTTAACTAGGTTGCAGGACATGGACAGATCTGGAAGTGGGGTCTAGGGCGGGGCAGGGGAAGAACAAGGTAGGGGGACAGATTGGGTCCCCATGAACTGGAGGTTCCTTCTTGTACCAGGGTCAGCAGCTCCCCAAAAAGTATCTTCCCTCACCTCTCCCACCTCCCAGCTACCCCAGGAAGCATGACCAGCACCCCCCACACCCAAATCCCAATCCCAATCCCAATTCATCAAAACATGAAATCTTCTTGAGTCTACTTCCTCTTTATTTGTTTTTAACTTTATTTTTATTTTATCCTTCTGTGACTGATTTTCTTCACTTTACACCTCTCCCCTTACTCACCCTGAGCAGGGATAAATTTAAGAGTTCACCAACCCTTTTGTGGCAAGTCACAACTGCAGCTTGCAGTCCAGCCTCTGTTCTACCATCCTGTAGTGGCAAGTCACAGCTGTCCAAGTGGGGGACAGTCAGAGAAGGTTTTTAGTCTAAAGTTGCAACTGCTCCAAACTCAAGCTAGCACTAACATCAATCAACACCTTAGCAGCTCAAAATGCAATGTGCAGCAAGGCCCTTATACTGCAAATAACAGAAAAGGAATCATCATTTTCTCAGTTTTACAGAATGAGGAATGATACACAAAGTGATGATACTGACTTGGTACAAGGTATAAAAGTAGTCTGTGCCTGTGTTAGAAGGCAAAGCCAGATCTGCGAATCCCTGGTTTAGTACCTGATCATTTTTCTATCTCTATGAATCAATTAGTTCATCATTATTTTAATGGGGGGTTATTGTATTCTTTTTCATTTCATTTTATATACAAGAGCTGTCAAATAAAGGCATGCTGCTATACCTGCTTGCATTTGTTTTGATGCTCAAAGACTTCTGAAGATTCAGTACTTAGGAAAATAAGTTAGCATTACTAATAGCAAAGCAAATCAACTATCACCTGCTGGCCCAGACCAATAGTTGTAAAATGTCTGAGCACAGACCACTAGACCTACCAAACTAGCTGTAGATTTCCCAAATACATCATCATCATACACAACCCAACTCAGTTATTATTGCTGAAGGAAGGAGCTCAGCCCAAATAAAGTTAAAACAGTTTTAGGAAGGAAGGAAGAGGTGATCAAGTATAGAATGGTAATGTTCTAAACTCATGGTTTTCTGGAAGATTTTGAATTCATAATTATTGTCTGTGCTTAGGGTAAAAAAATTCCTCTTCTCTTCTAGATGTATTATAATTGTAAGTATCTTTAAGGCCCTGGCACCTCTTTAAGCTACCTTATTTCCATAATTTACCACCAGGTTTCTAATGAACAATATCTGTTGATCCCTCATATGAGATAAGGAGCCACATTTCATTTGTAAAAGATTTGTCTTAATTTGTTGTTATACTCTGATTTGATCTCACAAGAGGGATTGTTGGGTAAGGGCCATTTCTGTTAAAGCATCCTGGAAGACCTATGCTGGCATGATATTCACAGGAGTGACATAAATGTAAGTGGCAGCAGCCACTGTTCAGAAATAAAACCAGCAAAAACAATAATAATAGTCAAAGCTAAAGAAAACTGCCCTTGATTTAGCAAAACACTTAAGTATCTGCTGAAGGACAGTGACCTAAACAGAAGCCAGCCACTTGCTCAGGTGCATGCTCTTATCACGTCCATTATGAGTATGTCTCTTTGGTATAGGCAGCACTATACTGAGATGTCCACCTTTCCTCCTTCCCACACATGAATTTACAATAGATCTGTGCACATCAGCTCCTGAGGCAGAAGTGACATGGCTACACTCCCTTCTTTGTTATTAGCCCACACACGGCACCGCACTACCAAAGCTATATTCATTTCAGTTCTGGACATCTAGTGCAGGGTTTTGATTTAAGAATGTGGTCTTTTTCCTTTCATATCATGGACTACTTGGAAGACACTAAGCCTAGAGACAGACATTCAAAAAGCCTGAGCCTGAATTGATTCAATCTTTGCAGGTTAGTCTAGTCAGTTAGTAACTGTCCAGACATCCCAGAAATGCAGGCACATGCCTGCAGGGGCTCAGGCTGGAAGCTGGGGGGTGTTAGAGCAGCCCTCCCTTCCCTTCCATGCTGCTGAGTTGAGGGGGGCATGGCCAGGCCATGGCAGGATGCTCTGATTAGGGAGGGGTCCCCCTCCCCATCTGACCAGCCCAGCAGGGAATTCATAACAGTGTTTATCACACCATTAAGAAAACAACAGAGGAACATTACCAGCTACCTGTTGATTCAGCATGGACCATAGCCAGCATGCAGTCTGCTAACTAATATGCAGACACCTCCTCAGCAAGGCAGAGGAGAGGGGGGAATTCCTGCTTAGCAGGGAGTGGCAAGGGAGAGGAGAGAAGCAGCCTGCAGTCTCTGCCAAGCTCCAGGCAGGAAGCAGAGAGGAGGGGCCAGCTTTGCTGTGGAGCAGAGAGCCCTGCCCAGCCCAGAGAGCAGGCCGGGATGCTGGGGGTGTCTGGTTTATCTTAAATCAGCAAGGAATCTGGGACAGACATTGCATAAACCAGTCTGACCCAAATCAGTTAAGTCTGATACTACATTCAACCAGGTTTATCTCAAACCAATTTCAGTCATTTTCTAACTGCTTTATGTGCACTGAACTTCTGTTCTTTTACAGGTGTAAACCAGTTTCTGATCACTTAAACTGGTTTATGTAGAATGTATGTCCCTAGTCTAACTGTCACATGTATTTTTCTGCATGATTACAGATTCTCCTTGCTTTATGTAGGTTCTGTATGTGCATATTCACTCTTATGCAATGACCCTTTTTATACCAAAAATTCATTACACGTGAGGTAAATTCACTCTTATGTAATTGGTGTGGTGGAAGCCCACAGTCAGCTGCTTTGTGTGGTGCACTGTGGGCGTGATGCACACCAAAGTATCCTGTGTGGATATTTGGACCTGTGTGGTCCTCGCTCATTGTCTGAGACACGTATATCTGTAGTTGGCATCCCCATTATGATAATGCCCTGTGCGTGTGCTGTTGACAAGCATCAAAATTCTCTTATACAAGTGGTAGAAATGGGTCTGGGGGTCAGTACAGTCAAGGTCTTGGAACGTATCCCTATTTGTTACATTGTAAAGTGGGTTTCCTTTATGAGAATTTGAGTCATGCACTGTTTTCCAGGAATGCATGTACAGTATAAAGGGAGGGAAACCTGTATTACAGTTATTACAGCAGCAACAACAGAACTCGTATGTGAAGCAGAAGTTGCTAAGAAACGATATGCCACTGGCCTTCCCAAGAGGGTGGAAAACTTCAGAGGAGCACTCTTGCATCCCCTTATCACAGGGACAACTCTACAGAGCACACCAACTCATTTTGCCTTTCTGTTCTACTCTGTATTGTAATCTGATATTTGAAACAAGGAGGGGTACATAGAATTGCATATGCTTTAGGGTAAAAACATTCCATTTCTTAGGAGAGTGGAGCCCTGATTTTTGCCCTTTATATTTATTCAAAAAAGTTTTGGAGAATATCATATCTCAGATATAGGCTTGCACAATAGCTAATCCTCTCTATTGTTTACCCAGCAAAGGCCAGATCTTGTGAAAATGTTAAAATCAGTCATTCACTTACAGTTTTTATGGACTTCAGTACTCATGGAGAACCTATCAACTGTAATTAAGGAAGATTAGCACAGACACCTTATTTTACATGATGATATTTCATTCTTAATTGCATAAACTACTTAGCTAATATAGACATGTATGTGTACTTTATTGTAATTGCTTACCCTTTAAAAGAATTAAACAAAAAGGCTTTAAAAATTAATCTGATGACTTCATCCTGCCCAAAGAACCCAGCTTCTCAGAAATACAGTCCAGCTACTTCTAATTTTAAGGGGACTGGCAAATATTCAGTTAATGTCTTGATGGGATCTAATCCCCAATACCAACAATTGTGCTTCCTGCTATGCCATGTGCATGGCAGGAGCTGCAATTGTTGGGATCAGGGATCAGATCCCAATCACACTACTGTCAGCATGGAGCCCAGGGGACAAGTGTGCAAGTGCTGGATAGGAGGGTTAATTTGCTACATGTGCAAATTATGATACCATACAAACAAACCACAAAGATGTTCCACATATTTTTGTGGAATATCTTTGTGGCTGGTGTGCCACTTTATGGCACCATAAATCAGATACACGTGTAGCACTTTTATTATTTGTGGTACAATTAATATGTTAATTGCACCTTAAATGTAACGTGTGCTAGGGGCCTAACAGCTATGTTCAAATGTCTAAAGAAAGTTAGATTTGCAGAGATGCTGGGAGCTGCATACTTATTAATAGTGGAAGAGTGCCTGTCTGTCATATAACACGCATTATTAAAAGGTAGGCAGATTTTGTATAAAGCTGTTACTACTGTGCTTAATATCCCTTCTACTAATTAAACATATGTCTTTATGGGGACCAAAACTTTAATTCTTTTCCTTTTAAATATTTTAGGATGTACTAGCAAGTATACAGTTCTACAGACCATCACTATGACACTGTAACATATTGGTCTTAATATATGTTGAACTGGCATATTGATGCAATTATGCTTAAATAAATGTTTATGTATTTTTTCAATTGCTAACACTGCTTTCTATTTCCTGTTAGCATTTAAGTACATGTTGAAACCAGGAAATGTAGTTATTTTTTAAAGGGTCATCTCTTTTCATATTAATTTCTCTTAAGTTGACATGAAGAAATTCACAGCACAGTACTATTTCTCTAGATAGCAGTGTGACATTTATCTTGGCATTTCTGTTACTCCTTGTTATTTAAACAAAAATGAAATATTTTCACTCCCTCTGAACTGCAAACATGGTACCACCTCCGATTCACAATGTTTATTGCATAGTTCATTGAAATGAGTTTAGTACAGTCTCTGATATGGAAGCAAGCTTCAGTAATATTTTGATGCATATTGTTTCCAACTGCTTAACTGTTTCTCCTGAACAATAAAACGCGGTGATAAAAACACATCATGCTTGCCCTTTTAAGTATTCATTCTTTTTATAGTCATGTAAGTGAAATATTTAATTTCACTGAACTCAGTTGTAATTTGTATGCTACGTCCAAAGTACAATCAGATCTTTGGTGGTACTAGTTATTAGGTACACACTGTAAATATATAATGATGGTTAGAAGGAAGTGCTACCCTGTCTCCCCTGTCATAAGCACTTCATTATGGAAATACTGAATTAATACCATATTCTGCTATTGCTAGGACTCTTGCTATTTCTTTCTGTCTTCCTCCTCCTTACTCTCTACTAGCAATAGAGTTAACATTTACGATGACTATAAACAGACCACATTTGGCAGTGTCAAGATCCAGATGCCATGCCCTGTATTTTCCAATTGTAATGTCTGTCTCTGGGGTTCATTCCTTCATTAGCTATTCTTCTTACTGTGGTGACAGAGCACAGGATTGTATCGTGGGCTCAAGCGGCTAGGATTGCTCTCTTTTTTTAATACTATTTTCTTATGACTCACTCTTGATTCTCAGGATAATACATACATCTTAGAAGAAATTTTCACTGAACTTCATGATAACTCACGTTAGAAGAATAATTTCCAGTGATAGACAGGTCCTTTTCGGATTTTGTAGAAGTCCTTTTAACTGTCAGCAGACTTAAAAGAGCACCATAAAATTTGTTTCTTCTATATAACTTCAATGACTAATTAAAATCTTGGATGCCGATTAGTTAGCAACTTACGCAGTTGGACCTAGATTCTTGGGATGAATATACACTAAGGGTACTTAACCTCAGCCCACAGAGCCATATGATTCAGTTTGTTAGGCTCCTCACAGGTCCAAAAAATTGGCACACAAAACCCTGTGGAAATACTAAAGGTAACAACAAACTTTGCATTTCTCCTGGACAAAATCCTTTTCTCCTATGGTCTTCCAGATGTACAAATCCATTGTCCCCTTTAAGTACTTGTGAAGTATACAAGATAAAATGTGATAACACTTTATACTGGGAAAACTGCAGTTCATTCAAGTTAACTATTATTCCTCCCAGAGACAAGCAACATGTAATGGCTGTGCTCTTTTTCTTTTGTCTTGATTTGACCCTCAAATCAAGAACCTCCTCAAATGCAACATCTGCTTTTACCCTAAGATCTAATGCAAGGATTGATATTTATGATCCTCCATCGTGAATTCACTGATCCACGCATTTATGTTACCTTGTTTATCCAGGGCCTCGAACATTAGATTTCAGCCTGGATTGATTACTTGCTATCACAATGCATTTTAAAATACATTTTAAAACATGAACATAGAAACTTCAAATAACAGAGCAGGAACCCTGTTCTCTTGAATCAACTTTAGAGAAATTAAGTGGAAGGCCTCAAGAAAATACAAAACTAAGGAACAACACAGTTGTGCAGGTTCAGTGTAGGCAAAGTTTTCAAAAATGGTGAGTGATAGCTTGAATTATCTCCAGTTTGACAAACTGAAACACCTAAAAGGGGCCTGCTTTTGAGACAACTCACTCAGACCACTTAAGAAGTAACATAATCTTTAGATGTGTCTCTTTTCTGGCATCCAAAAAGAGAGGCATCCCAAATAACTTTTGAAAATCTTGACCAGGGTCTCAGACCATAACCTCCACAGGTAAAGACTTACTACAGCATATATTATGAGGGAAAGCCACATCTACAAGGTCCTTCTATGCTGTTCCTAAGGGCATCTATACCCCCTTTTGGGTTGAAATGTACCACAGGATTCTCTGGTGACTTTTTGAAAACCCTAAAGTAGGTGAACCCTGCAATTCCCTTCCCCTTGGTTCTCAGAGACACTTCCCCTCCTTTCTCCCTTCTCTCGGGGCTCAAATTACAGGGAGCTCAGGGGGGCTGAGCCCCCCCATTAAGAGACAAGAGCCCCCTCATAAGAGACTAAGCAACCCAGGCAGTGGCAATGGCTCCTTCCGGCTGACACTGCTGCAGACCCCCCAGGTGTTGGAGGGTAATTCAAAGCCTGACTTCTCTGCCTGCTGTTACTGTCTTCCCCACTGTCCTGAGGGCAAGAGAAGTCTAAAGCCACTGCTGCCTGCCCCAGCCAGTTGCTGGATTCAACTGGGAGTGGGGACAGAGGCAACAGTGTGATGGGAGAATAGTTTCTAGTAGTGGAGAGAAGGCTAGAAGTAAGGGGGTGCAGCCACCTCTACTGTTCTCACACCTCAATTTGGAAAATCCTGTAGCCACCCCTGGCTGATACCAAATTTATACAGGGTATAAAACTATGTTACATTTTTTTAACAAAGCAGTAGAGAAAAGTGAGAGTACCTCCAAAGCATTTTGACTTCACATCACAACTGAGAGGGGAAACGTTGTATGCATAAGCAGTGCAAAAGCAGGATGCTCAGTGCAAGGAAAGGTAAATGAAAGTTGGTGAGTGTGTCTTCCTTTTCATGTCTTTACCCCTCATGATTTGAATTTGTTTTCTTCATATATTGATTTGTATAACAGAACAAGAATAACTTTTCAAAAGTTAAAGAGAAAAGGGAAAACATGCACTTAGAATAATAGAAAATTAGAGATCTAGTCAGCTAGTCCAACCATCCCCAAATATTTTATCCCGAATATTTTATGCTTTGTCTTTCTGGATCTTAAAAACCTCTAAGGATGGAAACTCCCTCTCTGGGTAGCCTATTCCAGTGCTATACTACCCTACTAATTAGACCGTTTATCCTAATATCTAACCTAAACTTTCCTTACTGCAACTTCAGATCTTTTCTTCATGTTTTGTTATCTGCCATCACAGAGAACAGTCCAGCTCCATTCTCTTTGGAACCACCCCACAGATAGTTGAAGGCTGCTATTCAATCCCCTCTCAGTCTTCTCTTCTCCAGACTAAATAAGCCCAGTTCCCTCAGCCTCTCCTCCGAAATCATGTGCCCCAGCCTTCTAACCATTATTGTTGCCTTGTGCTGGACTCTCTCCAATTTGTCCAAATCCTTTCTGTAGTGGGGGGCCCAAAACTGGACACAGTACTCCAGATGTGGCCTCACTAGTGTCAAATAAAAGGGAAAAATCACTTCCCTCTATCTGCTGGCAATGCTCCTGCTAACGCGTCCCAGTATTCGTTAACCTTCTTGGCAATAAAGGCATATTGTTGGCTCATATTCAGCTTATTGTACACTGTAGCCCCCAAGTTCTTTTCTGCAGAGCTGCTGCTTAGCCAGTCAGTCCCCAGGTTGTAGCAGTGCATGGGATTCTTCCATCCAAAGTGCAGGACTTTGCACTTGTCCTTGTTGAACTTTATGAGAGTTACTGTGCTGATTGGTATCAAACTGACTCATCAAACTAATGATTTGGACATGAATACAAACTTTATACACTTGATCACCCCAGGCAGAAAAAGCTAAAAGACCTCAAAGGTTGGGGTGGTGCTAGGGGAGGTTGTGGGGGCTATAGCCACCCCAAAATGCACCTTAGCCACTCCTCCCAGCACTGCCCCTGTCCAAGTTCCCTGCATCTCCCCAGACTGCTGCCACCCGCCCCGCACAGCTGAGCCTGCCCCACTCCCCCCTGCAGCCTGCACAGGCACAGAGCTCCTAGCCCGGCCTGAACTAATCTGCATACAGTATATATTTTTATTCTCCTTTTGCAGATAACATAGATAAAACACATGTTTAAGTGGGTACTGTTAAAAAAAGAATAAGTATGTTTTGGCAGAAGATGTATAGGGCAGCCTCCCCAATTTTCTGTCTAGCTCACCTCAGAGCCCCCCACCAGAAAGAGGTGGGGGGCACCACCCATGCTCAAAAGCGCTAGATTTTATCTTGGTCTGTCATTTCTTTTTCATATTCACCAACATTTTCTACATAAGCAAACTATAGCTAAAGGATATTGATAGGACTATATCCCTGTCAAGATTTTCAGCAGCAATATGATTATTCTGTAACTGCATGAACTTTTTTTCTGGAAGAGTGGCACATGATTTTTAAAAGAGTCATGTTTTGGAACCTCTGGTGGAGAAATGTCAAGCGTTGTCATATGTGTCAACAACAACAAGACATTGTGCAGTAATATAATCAGATGCATGCTTGATCATCAGATCAAAATACACCGTAAAGAGGATAAACTTTGTTTTACAGAACTTGAGGAAAGGACACTGCTCCATACCTTACAGTATACAACAAGGATGGAGCAAAATGACACTTGCCCTATTAACTATGTTACTTTCAAATCATATAACCATATTTGGTGACGTTACATACTTTACAGAATATCTTGGTTTGCTCAGAAGATGCTTTTGATTCCCTTGAAACCTGCAAAACCTATATATTCCCAGTTCCGACTACTCTATGAGCTCTAGGCCTAATTTAATTTTTAAGTAAGCATCCAGCCCTTCTCATCCCAGAAATACTACAGTTTTAAAAAACAACACTGGTTATTCATGGCTTCTATGATAGGCACTCTGAGTAGATATTAAATGCTATTTGAAACCTATGACCTTTTTGGGACCAGGGTGAATTTGTTTCCATTGTGAGGTTTCCAAGTTTGCTATGTTTTCCTAGCCAGGTTGTGAGATCTCTGCCTTTTAGGTGTGGAAGTTTTCAATAAGTAGGAGGAGAAAGAGATGAGGCATCTTTACTCTCAGAGGGCAAACTGGAAAAAATATCATACTGGCCTATTCAAAATCTATGGGGATGGGACCGGGGATGGGTTTATTTTGCTTGGATTGTGAAGATAAGGAAGGATTTCCTGAAGAGACACTGGAATCATGGTGTGACAATGGAGAGAGAAATATGATTTTTTTTAATTTCTTTAACAAGATGGTAAGGTATGGAAAATAATCCTAATGATTATTAGGACTAATAATTAGTCTCACTCTTTCTACTATCAAATATTAAATAATTCAGTGCCTTCCTATTCTCTTATATTTTGTCTTACAATTGGCTTGTATGAGACATGTTAAAAACTCAAAATGCTATGTTTGGATGGATGGAGAAATGTTAATGTACAGAAACAGTGATGGCTCAAGCACTAGTTAAAGGTCTTTTTAAAATTCACACTAATATTGGAGCTATACACTACAGTAAATACTAAACAGAACTGTAATGTATTGATGGGAATTAACACAACTTATTGTTACTATTGTTAGAAAGTATTTACAGAATATTATGAATCAGACTTTTCTTAGAACTGTTTGAATTACATTGCAGATGGAAGAATGAAAGGCATCCTCCTAGCACTGTAATAGGCTCCCATAAACAAAATAGCAGATATTTTAGAAATCTTCTTTACTTGTCTAAGCTTGAATGAGTCATGACCAACTGCATTTCCAGTTGTGTCAACTCTCTCTCATGAACAAGCCCCAATCTGGCTCAAGGAAAAAAGGATTCTGTAACTCAGAGTTTTAAACAAAGGGCACAATAATACATTCTAATTCACATTTCCAGAAGAGATAGGCAGGCCTTGTTTCATTGAAAGCCTCAAACCCTTGCTTCTGCACTTACATAAAGCTTAGGCTATTAAGCTATCAATTATAATATAGGGTATGTGCAAGTAGAGTGATCATCCTGGATTGCATCTGATCATATGTAAAGTACAAGTCTAGTTGCCTAGGGATATTTTCAGAATAAACGTAGGTATCTTAGTTTTGTAGCTACTCCATGGGATAGGCAGAATTACTTTGGGTGGGTGAATTAGACACCTAAAAACTGTGTAAGCATTATTTAGCCATCTTAGATATAAAATAGGATCTTGGTCTATACCTATAAAGTATCACTATGTTTCCAGTATCAACCAAGAATATAATATCTTTGTCTCTAAAGCAGCTGTCAGTAGTCCTACATCTGATCAATCAGTCATTCTTGGCTTTTGGAAATTGGTATAATTCAATTAATGTTATTAGTGTGTCGCAGGGCACCTCAGTGCTCTGCTCCTAGGGAGTAGAAACTGCCAGGGGGAGAGAGCCCTGGCAGAACATAAGGCACAGCTGCGGGTTGCCGGGGCAACTAAGGAGAGCCAGCTGCCTGTAGGAGGCAGGGCCTGGCCCTGATAAAGCCCAGGGCTGAGGCCAGGCTGGCAGTCCCCGGCCAGCAGTCAGAGGGGCAGGGGCAGGGGCAGGGGCCAGGAAGCTTTATGTTTGAGTTATAGCCAGGAGCCTCGAGTTTATGTTCAGGCTTTGATATTATGCTGGTGGTCTGGGCGAGGCTGTAGGGGTTGGAGGAGGCCTCATAGGGGGGCTCATGATAAAGTGAGGACCCTGGTGCCAGTGAGGGCGCACTAGGCCCTGAGAGTTGCAGGGCAGAGTTGTGGGGTCAGTTAAGCTCAGAGAGGAGCGGCTGAACCTCATAAAGGGGCCCCACAGGAGCGTGGGGGCCCCAGCGCCTGAGGAGGGTGCAGTGTTCTCATAGGGACCCTGGTGCCTGAGTGAGGGCACAGTATTCTAAGGGGGAACCCCAGTGGTATGGGAACCCTGGTGCCAGTGAAGGTGTGGCACCAGTGAAGGCGCAGCTTGCAGTGAGGAGCGCAACCAGTGGGTTGCGGGCGGGGAACATAGACCCCGGGTTGTGTGTGGGGTACGTAGACCCCAGCCCCAGGGAGGGGCATCTTTCAGATGCCCCAGCGTGGGCATGACGGACCCCAGAGAGGGGGCCACATTATTAGGAAGCCCAGGACGGGCACAGCAAGCCCCAGAAAGGGGGCAGTGTTATTAGGAAGCCCCGTAAGGGCATGGCAAGCCCTAGAGAGGGGGCAATATTATTAGAAGGCCCAGTGCAGGCACGGTGAGCCTCTGAAGAAGGGCTAGTGCTGTGACAA
>NW_005842308.1:187862-191882 GCF_000455745.1 Alligator sinensis | reverse complement strand
GTAGGCAGCCTCCCAACTATACATAAACAGCAAAGACGTGGCGGGCGAGAATTTGAGGGTGCCCTTGGGCCGACTTGGCACGGTAAGGGGGCCGTAGGGAGATCATGGCCCTCCTGGCGGGCCCCCGCCGTGACAGTGTTTTAGATTCCAGAAATATTATCATAATGTCCCCTCTTTCGGATGCTCTCTCTGATATGGATTTTCAATTTCCTCTACACTTCTCCCTCCCTCCCCCTGAAGCCTTTAAGTTAGTCTACACTGATTTTTAGTTTCTGATTGACTTTCTTTACAAGGTTTACTATACCTGGTTGTAACACCATCAGCAACCTATTTAAGTTCCCAGTTCTGAAAAGATAATTGAGATCACTGGGACTACTCAACAATTGACTTTCTGGCCCCATTGCAGTCAGTGGCAAAACTCCCATTGATTTCAGCTGGCCAGGATATCACCCACTGTTCAGAAATACAATCATGTACATATATTGTTTCAAGATCAATGCCCAAATATATACATGTTTGACCAGTACAAATGCTATTGAGATAAAGGCTGAGAATCTCTCAAATAGTAACAGTTTCGCTGCAAATGTAGCTTGCAGCTCAGACTACTGTAAGCAATGGCCCAGTATTTCTGAAAGATAACACTCACTTCACTGCTTTAAAGGCAGGTACTAGATTGAATTAGAGGTTCTCTCAATATTTAAGCTTCCCATGGTTTGGCTCTGTTGTAGTAGTCAATATTTTAATCCTCTATACTTCAAACTAGGTTCTTTACTCTTAAACGTCCCACACTATCTATTCTCAAACCTTCTTTGAAATCCCATGAGTATTTTCTGCACCTCAGTGTATTCCCTTCTGAACGATATGTTTTATTTTAACACCTTCCTCTTTGTTCTGAATTAAGAGCTTATATCTTCCTTTTTGATCCTGCCTAATTAGTTTTGGCTTTTCTCCAATCTAACTTTATATATGTGAGACAATTTGATTCATGAGTGGATGTACCTTGATTTTCCTTTTAGTAACTAATTAAATGGGTATTTTGAAAACAATGTACACAAGATAAGACACAAAATATCAATATAATTGAAGAAAAATGATGCTCCTCTGCAGCTCTGGATTTTGGTAAACATATTTACTTTTTTTATGCAAATAAAAGGATCTTTTTAGGGGTGGATCCAGGGGCATACCCCCTCTCAGCCCCCGCTTTTGATTACTGCTTCACCCAAACTTTAAAACCAACTGCTGGGTTCAGGAGGGGCAGTGGCATTTCTCTTCAGGCATCATTTAGGGAATCAATTGATTTTGTGATTCATTATAATCTACCTGGTTTCTATTAATCTCTCTTCACTCCACAGGTGTTAATGACCCTCTCTTCTCTTCAATGGTCTTGATGTTCCATTAATCAAGCTTATCCTTTTTTCTGCAATTCTGCTGTTAGCCGTTCCTAGTAATACTCTTATATTTCACAGCCTGCAGACTGTTTCTTAGCTCTGCCTAAAACTCTGGCGTGGTAATGACTAACAGGGTGCATCTACACATGCATTTACTCTAGCCTAGATTTACTGTGTAGTAAGCTACTGCAGTGGGCACATCTACATGTGATGCTACATTGCTGTAGCACTGAGATACAGTGACATAGCACCCATGAGCAAAAACAGTGATGCTGCAGCTATGTCACCATAGCTGCCACCATATATCACCATATGTTAGCTATGTCACCATAGCTGACCACATATGGTGTGCTCCCTCCATATAATGCAATGCTGTGGTGATGTAGCAGCTAAAAATAACCATGTGCCACACACACAGCGCTGTATGGGTTATTACTGCACAGTCTGTACACTGCACTCACAGCACAATCCAGGCTATTACTGTGCCAGTGTAGTAACAACAGCAGCACCCGGCAATGATCTTTGGAAGCCAGCCCTGCTCTCTGGTTAGTCCCTTCTCTGCCCGGAAGCAGCATGCCCAGTGCAAAGGTAGCATACAGCAGCTCCCTCCTTGCCCACACTGCCTCCCTGTGCCATGGCTGCTCCAGTCCCTGACCCTGGCAGCGATGACCAGCTCCCCACACTCATGCTGGCCATAATACTGATCCTGATGGCCCCACCAGGCCCCAGGAGAGCTCCTCAGCTGCCAGTAGAGGCCAAGGCACCAGGTGTGGGAGGCCCTGGGAGACAACCTTTTCCTACACTCCTGGCTCTAGCCCACCTGCACTGTTGCCTAAGGACATGCCCACCCCCTGCACCATGATCATTGCAGACATGTCAGAAAAACAAGTCTTTGTTTCCCTTACACACAACAGACCCTCTCCCTTCTCCCTCTCCAACACACAAAGCTCCTCCATCACCCACCCCACCCTTCAACAATAAAAAACCCTCTTCCCCAAGGAAACTATGTACAATGTGTGTTTGTTGTGGAATCCCAGAGTGGGGGGCCATGGGGTGGGGGTGCCTAGGAGGCAGAGCCCAGGGACAGGCAGCTAGCACTCTCACTTCTGGTCATTCCCCCATGGGTCCACATGCTGCAGTGACTGGTGGGTGAGGGACTCACTCAGGATCAATGGCGCCTGGGGCTTCTCTGGCTGGCGGAGTCCAGGCCCAGCCATCCAGTCCTGGTGCCACTCCATTCAGGTCTGGCTCCTTGCCCACATAGAGCTATGACAAGTGGTGGGTCTGGGCCCAGGCAGGTGGCAGCAGACCCAGAGTGGGGGCCCAGCCAGGGGCTCCTAGCAGTGGGAGGTGGTGGGGACCTCCTCCCAGGTCCAGGAAGGGAGTTACTTCAGGGCAGCGGGCAGCTGTCGGGGGGCCTACAGGGCTAGGGGGGCCAGGCAGCAGTGGGCATGAACGAAACCACCAGGCACAGGACAGTGTCCAGAGTCCAGTGGTCATCATCTGTGGCCTGCACCACCTGGCCCAGGACGCTATTTTGCTCTTGCAGGACCTGGATCTACTCCTGCTCCAGGGCCAGGAGCTTGGCCTAGAACACCTCCTCCCAGGAGATGTCCTCACACCACCACCTGTCCTGGTGGGTCAAGTCCTCTTCCCACCACCTCCTGACCTAGTAAAGAAACCCTTAGAGGGGCTGGATGTGTTTAAGACAGCAGGACTAGATGAGCTCTGTGGCAGGGCACTGTTGCTGCCTGCCACTTTAAGGGCTGGGTCAGTCATCCAGCAGGTGCCTGATGGAGGCAGCCATTTTGTGAACTTAGTATTTAAAGGCTGCAGTCTGATGCCAGGAATACTAGGACATAAGGGCAAGCGCTCATGGGGATAGTTAGGAGGCTCTTGGTCCTCGGCATGACCAAGGACCAAACTTGGTCGTTATCCCAAGGGATAACGGAGACCTGGTGGGACTCCACCCATGACTGGACCACGGGGATAGATGGGTATACCCTGTACAGGAGGGATCGTGTAGAGAAAAGGGGCGGGGGGGTAGCTATACTAGGACATAAGGGCAAGCGCTCATGGGGATAGTTAGGAGGCTCTTGGTCCTCGGCATGACCAAGGACCAAACTTGGTCGTTATCCCAAGGGATAACGGAGACCTGGTGGGACTCCACCCATGACTGGACCACGGGGATAGATGGGTATACCCTGTACAGGAGGGATCGTGTAGAGAAAAGGGGCGGGGGGGTAGCTCTCTATGTTAAGGAAAGCTACACGTCCCTGCAAGCCGATATTGGCGACCAGGGTGGACGGCTGGAGACCCTCTGGGTTAAAATCCGTGGGGAACACAACACAGGGGACACAATGGTGGGAGGCTATTACAGACCTCCCACTCAAAGTCCTGAGCTTGACCAGGAGTTTGCCCAGGAACTGGCTGAGGCAGCTTGCTCCAGGACCATGGTTGTCATGGGTGACTTCAATTACCCAGACATCTCATGGGAGGATCGCTCAGCAAAACCTGAGTGGTCACAGAGGTTCCTCTCATGCGTGGATGACCTCTACCTGACTCAAGAAGTCTATGGGCCAACGAGAGGCAAAGCGCTGCTCAACCTGGTACTGGCTACTGGGGATGACCT
>NW_005842308.1:162216-185910 GCF_000455745.1 Alligator sinensis | reverse complement strand
ATCTGGGGGAACGTTTGTTCACCAGAGCGCCCCAAGGGATGACGAGGTCGAATGGTCACAAACTACTTCAAGATCGTTTCAGGCTGGACATAAGGAAGAACTTCTTTACTGTCCAAGCCCCCAAGGTCTGGAACAGCCTGCCACCGGAGGTGGTTCAAGCGCCTTCATTGAACACCTTCAAGAAGAAACTGGATGCTTATCTTGCTGGGATCCTATGACCCCAGCTGACTTCCTGCCCTTTGGGCGGGGGGCTGGACTCGATGATCTTCTGAGGTCCCTTCCAGCCCTGATGTCTATGAAATCTATGAAATCTATGAAACTGCACCCTGCTGGGGATGGGGGGCCTGGTGGGGCTCCTAGTGGCATAGGAGCCCCCAGGAAATGCCAGGCCAGATACCACCCCTGTGAAAAGTGGGGAGCCTTAATAACCCCAGTGCCCACAACTGGGTGAGTAACCCCATAGTAGGGCTGAGAAGGCCTACTGATAGGCCATGTGGCTGAGAAGGCCATGTAAGAGAGTGGGCTAGATGCTCTAGAAGCCTGACTTGAGGCACCCTCAACTAGTCAACGCTGGGGCCAGGACCAGAAGGGTCAAAAGGGCCAGGGGCCCACTGCGAGGGATGTCCAGAGCCAAGGGCCTGGGGTTCTGACTGGCCTTGGAGGTGAGACCAGGGCCGGTGTGGCCAAAGGTCCTGGGGGGCCCACACCTGAGAGGGAGAAGAGTGCAGGGAGCTAGGCAGTCCAGAATGAGGGCAGAATAGGCCACCGGATTGGAGTGATCCAGTTGGGGTCCAGACTGAAGGATTATGAGGCCCAGTGTGGGGCCAGAGATGCTAAGAATTGTGATGCCATCTGCGAGGCATGGGCTGCGGTGTAGGGGAGGTTGGAGCCACAGATAGCGCCCCCTGGCATCGGGGCAGGGAATGGGCAGTTTCCTGCATTATACCATCAGCTTCTGGAAACAGCAAAGTTGTTGCAGGAGAGACTGGGTGGACTGCTCTTTAGAGACAAGTGGGCAGGCTGTCATGGGACCCAGCCCTGAGCGTGCCTCTTGTCACAGGCTCCATCCAAGGGTTCTGAAAGAATTAGCCAGTGTCCTAGCAATGCCACTGGCACAACTGTTCAAGCACTCATGGTGCTCAAGTGAGGTCCCAGAGGACTGGAAAAGGCCCAATGTGGTCCCTATTTTCAAGAAGGGGAGGAAGGAGGATCCGGGTAACTATAGACCGGTTAGTCTCACTTCTGTCCTTGAAAAAATTATCAAGGATCACATTTGTAGGAGTCCAGAGGGTAATATAATGCTGAAGGGCAACCAGTACTGGTTCATAGTGGGTAGATCCTGCCTGACAAACCTTGTTTCTTCCTATGACCAGGTCACTACAAGCTTAGATGCAGGAGCTGAGGTATATGTCATCTACTTGGATGTTAAGAAGGCCTTCAACACAGTATCCCAGACTATTCTTATAAACAAATTAAACAGCTGTGCCACAGATGATTACAGAGTCATGTGGGTGACAAATTGGCTTAAGCATCATACCCAGAGAGTGGTGGTGAATGGGTCAGTATCGACCTCAAAAGATATGGGCAGTGGGGTCTGACAAAGTTCAGTCCTTGGGCCGGTGCTGTTCCATATCTTCATCGGTGACTTAGATGAGGGCGTGGAAAGCAGGCAGTCCAAATTCGTAGATGACACCAAACTATGGTCGTGAAGCAAACACACACATGTGAAGAAACTAAATCCAGGCAGACCTATACAAGTTAGAGAAGTGGGCAGAGAACAATAGGATGCAGTTCAACAAGGACAAGTGCAAGGTGCTGCACCTAAGGAGAGGGAATCACCAAAACACCTATAGGCTGGGGGATGACCTTCTCAGCAGCACAGCAGCAGAAAGAGATCTTGTAGTCATTGTCAACTTCAAGATGAATATGAGTTGTCAATGTAACGAAGTAATTAGCAGAGCTAACCACACTTTGTCATGCATTAGTAGGTGCATCACGAACAGCTCCAGGGAGTTGATGCTTCCCTTCTATGCGGCACAGGTCACACCTATAGGCTGGGGGATGACCTTCTCAGCAGCACAGCAGCAGAAAGAGATCTTGTAGTCATTGTCAACTTCAAGATGAATATGAGTTGTCAATGTAACGAAGTAATTAGCAGAGCTAACCACACTTTGTCATGCATTAGTAGGTGCATCACGAACAGCTCCAGGGAGTTGATGCTTCCCTTCTATGCGGCACAGGTCAAACCACAGCTGGAGTACTGCATCCAATTCTGGGTGCCGCAATTTAAGAAGAATGTGGACAACCTTGAGAGGGTCCAGAGGAGGGCCACCTATATGGTTAGAGGCCTGCAGAGAAGACCCTATGAGGAAAGGCTGAGGAACCTGGACCTTTTCACCCTCTGCAAGAGAAGGCTGAGGGGGAATCTTGTGGCAGTACACAAATTCACCGGGAGGCAGGGGGGTGGGCAGCAGGGTATAGGAGATGCTCTGTTTACCAGAGAACCCTGTGAAATAACCAGAAACAATGGCCACAAGCTGATAGAAAGTAGATTTAGATTGCACATCAGAAAGAACTTCTTCATGCTTAGGGTTGTCAAAATCTGGAATGGGCTTCTAAGGGAGGTGGTGCTCTCCCCTACCTTGGGGGTCTTCAAGAAGAGACTGGAAAAGCATCTGGCTGGGGTCATATGACCCCAGCACTATTTCCTGCCACTGGCAGGGTGTCAGACTCGATTATCCGTTGAGGTCCCTTCTGACCCTAGCATCTATGAATCTCCTCCTGGAACAAGTCCTCCTCCCACCAGGCCCATGTGATTTCCTCCCCGTTCTGAGCCACTGCCATCAGCCACTGGAGGAGGAGGGTCCTATACATGGTGCACGTCTGGAACAGCCAGTGCATCTGGAGGGCCCCAGCGCTGGGCAGCTGTGTCCCTGAACTGGCACCCCTGCTGGCCCCTGCAGCCTCTCCCCTGCGTCCAGATGTTGGACCTGCAGAGCCATGAAACAGAAGCCTTTTTGTGAGAGTTTTTAACATTTAAAAGAGATAAGTTGCTCTGTACCAGAGGCCATGCACTGACCAGCCTCAGATCAAGGGTCGGTCATGTACAGGTGCTCAGGGACCATGGTAAGTCGGGTGGACAGGCCCAGGCCCAGGCAACCACCGGCCAAGTCCCCTGTCCCCACGCACTCCCCTGGGACCAGTGGGCCACTGGGTGATGACTGCAGGCAGCCTGCCTCCCCTGGCACATTCCCAGGGTAAGACAAACCAGGCTGCTGGCAGCACCTGCTGCCATGGCTCCAGACTCTGCTCCCCACCCCTCCCTTTGTAAGCTACCGGCTCTGCTGTGCTGCCCAGCCCATGGCACCCAGGCTTGGGGTGTGTGGGACTCCGGAACAACTGGGAAAAGGAGGTGGCTGTGCCCCTGCCCTCCTTACTGGGGGTCTCTCTGGGGAGGCAAATTGGGGCCAGTCCCCTGCCACACTGCCACTGCGCCCCAAGCATGCCCCTGCTGTGTGTGCCCCAGGCATGCACGATGAGCTGTTCATGAAGGTTGAGGGGTGCCTGACCCACTATGCCCTGCTGATGATGATTCTCATGGTGCCCTGGGCACAGCTGTGCTCCTGCTTTGGGACTGTGAGCTACAAAAGTGCAGGGTGGGGGAGGCCCAGGCTGCCCTGCAACCTCCACCACCACCTGGAAAGCTACCTGTGGCAGCGCTACATGTCCCTGTCCTCCGCTGCCAAGGAGAAGATCGCCACCAGCATCAATGCATTCCTCAGGGTATGAGAGGCCCATTCCCCTAGCTGTGGGTGCACAGTTTGCTTAATAAAATTTTGCACTATGTCCCACCTCTCTGCATGCTGTAGGGGTGAACCTGGGGGGCAGAAGAGTGCAGGCTAGGCAGGGGGGAGGAGGGCCCTCCCCCCAGTGTGGGGCTCACCACATATCTGGGGTTGGTGTTGCTGGTGGCTTGGCATGGCACCTCCTAGATGGCAAAGGCATCTGGCTGTGCCTGATGTCTTCAGTCTACATTATGTGGTGTGCAGGCACCTGGTTGGGCCCCAGCCCCAGAGAGGAGCTGGTGCTGCTGCTGGCCAGCTGGTGCTGCTGCTGGCCCTGGGGCTGTGCAGGTGCTGAGACAGGTGCTGGCCATGGCTCCCTGAGCTACTGATGGAGGGAGCAGCCGGGGAGCTGGGTGGGACAGGATGCTGAACACCCAAGTGTCCCTTCTCCAGTGACACATCACCAGAGGTGCTGGGGCAGGATGGAGGCTTGGGCAGGCCACCTGTGCTGGTATAGACCACATTTGTGGCCTAGGGCACTGGAACTGAGGTCAACTGCTGCATAAAGGGCATGGCCTTGCAGGTCACGGCCACCTACTATGCCCACAAGGCCTTGACCTTTATGCAGCACTGCTGCACCGACCAGTTGTGCTCTTGTTTCCACAACCTACCTGACAGGTCCTCATGAATATGGGTATTGGAACACCTGCCAAGCTCAAGCTGGTGCAACAACTCTGTGTCACCCCAGAATGCCATGAAGTCATCAACCTCCTCCTGGCTCCAGCTGGGGCCCTGTGTGAAGGGCATCAGTGTGCACACGTGAGTGTTGCTGGGTCTGGCTGGGGAGAAGGTTAACATGCTGGGTCCCGCACCAGCTCTCTGGGTCCCCGCATGGCTGTTCTTCTGTTGCCAGGTCTGGACAGCTGCCAGCGGTGCCCAGCACAGGGGCACAGCGAGGGACTGGAAGTTGCATGGTAGAAGCTATACCATGCAGCACCTGCAGGTGCAGGGTAGGCTGCTGGGGGTGTGCAGCAAGGAGGTGGTGCTAGTCCTACTACCAGAGACAGCCTGCAGGCCATGGAAGACTAGTGCCTCCTGTGCTGGGAGGGAGGGGGCACCAGCAGCTGATCTCCGACTGGGGGAGGGGGTCCCCCAATGGCCAATCAATAACTGGGATGGGGTGCACTCACAACTGGTTGCCAAGCGGAAGAGGGAGGGTCCCCCAGCACCCAACTGCCAACCCCGGAAGTGCCAGCAACCAAACTGGAAGTGTTGCCGGTGCTTCTCTTAGTGCCCCCACTGCCTGACTGGCGATAACCAATCTCAGCGGGGGCACGTGCCCCCTCTTCCTATGCTGCAGGCAGCCCTGGGGAGCTGACAGGGATGGCTAGGGGCTGCAGCAGCCTGCAGCCCTGTTCAGCACCCACCTGGCCTGATGGCAGTGCCCTGGCAGCTGTGTGGCAGTTCACTGCCCAGCAGCACTGCTGAGCTGGTGGGATACAGGCATAGCAAGGGTGTGGCCTGACCAGGGGGACACACAGGGCCTGCAGTACCTTCAGGCTCCCTGGTGCGTGTGCCCCAAGGCACAAAATGTGCACAGGGTTCTATAGCCTGCAAGTTGGGGATGCCATAGAGGCAGCCCAGCCCTGGAGTTGGAGAAGTTCCCAGCCAGAAGCCCTGGGGCTGGCCTCAGGCTGGCCCCCTAGTGGCTGTGTAGACCCAGCAGCAAATTTGCTGCCCGGTTGCATCTACACTTGCATTAGTTTGCAATTACTAATTGCACTTAAAATTTGTTACTTGCATTTTCAGGTAGCAAATGTAAACAGGATTAAGCATTGTTACTGCGAGTAAGCACATGCATGTGTAGACATATGTGGTCACTGCGCACTAAACTTGGCAACTGTGCAGTACCACATCTCGTGTATACGACTTAAGAACTTAGATCAGTAGTTCTCAGCCTTTTTAGACACAAGTCATCTTTCAGAAAAACCCAGCCCTAAAGTTCACTTTTTTTTTACTAGAAAAATAAGAGAGCAATTCTTTTGTTCCAAAGAAGTCAGAAAGCCCACAACAGGTCAGAACAATTTTTGACACTATTAATTCCTTTTTAAAACATATCTTGTGCATCTCTGCATTTATCTTGTGAACCATATGAAAGTGGTTGCACACCTAACTGTGCTAACATTATGTAGCACCTTGCGTCACCTTTAAAAGGATCTTATGGTATTCCAGGATGCTGTGGCACTCTAATTGGGCTTAAATACATAATGGGCATGTCTATACATCACCCTATATGCCTGTAGCCATGCACTACATCGCCGTATGATGCACTACAGCAATGTAGTGATCACGTGAGTCTACACATTACCAGCAGTTACTTTGCCATAGTAGCGCGCTCTCCCATTTTAGCATGCTGCTATAGCAAAGTAGCAGTGAAAAATAACCACGCACCACATGCACAGTGCAGTAAGGTTGGTTATGTCCAAAAGGAAGAACTAAAGCACAGTGCCATAACAACGTTGCCATAGGGCAATGGGTAGATGCACCCTACGTGTGACAGACTTGCTCAGTGATCTTAGAAGAAATTGTTTAATTTCTCTGTGCCAGTTTCTAAATCTCTGGAATGGGGCTAATATTTCTTTCTAATTTATTTAGCTGCATATTGAGATCAACATGAAAAATGCTATGTAGTTGTGAAGGCCTACATTGTCACTAGGTCAGACATGCTTATGCAAGGAATAAAGGGCAACAAGACATTCTGGTCTCTCTTTGCTTCTCCTTTCATTCCTAACCCCCACCGTCACTATGCAGTTGGCGTGGCACGGTTTGCATCACAGGTCCATAAATCAACATTACTCCCTGAAGATAATTGGCAGGGAGAAGGCAAACAGCTGTGCAAGAAAGGGATAAAAATCTTGTTTTGGTCTTTCCATACATGTCCAATAGGCCAGCCGGAAAAGTGGATTCACTACAATGTATGAAGTAAACCACAACTTTTTTTAGGGCTGCGGTAAAAGTATTTTATCTGTGGACCAATGGGGAACAAAGAACGAACAGTGACTCCCTGACTCACAATTAATTCTCGGGTGTCTTCCTCAGATGGCATAGCTACTCTCTTCCCCCTACTTGGGACTTAGTCTTCTGAATCCATCTGCTGTTCCCCTCCCCCCCCCCCTTTTATCATATTCATTATTCACCAGTGCTTCCAGATGCCAGCGTGTGTGGGGTATATTCCTTTTATCCTAAGCCAAATGCTTAGTGCGTATAGGCTTTTCCTGTACCTACTTTCCTCTACAGCACCTGTACTTGGATTTCAGAGAAAAGAACAGAGTTTAGGAGAAGGCTGTATATCAATTCATACCATGAGGGCACAAGCAGGGGACACTGAGGAAGCAATGCAGTTAAGTCCTTTTTTCTTATTATATCTGGCACATCATGACTACTAAAGCCAGAGACAAATTTCTAAAGAAAGTTCACAAGTTGCATAATGGTAGGGTGCCCTGCTTGCTTTCAGCAACTTTATATGATGGAGGCCATGTGGACTTCATCTAAAGATCAAACACTTTAAGATGTTATTGTTAGGCTTACATGAAATGTGATTAATGATTTGCTAAGCTTTCAAGCTAGTGAAATGTTTTTTTCTACATAAAAACCTTGAAAAAAATAATTCTTTGTGGGTAATAAAGGAGAATATAATAGAAGATACAACTCAATCTTGACAAAGCTCCATTCGCTATGGGATTTAGGGTTAGGAAAGGACAAAAGCAGGTGGTCTTAGGTATCTGTCATAAACTGGAGAAGCCTTAGGGCTGTTGTAAATCTGAATATCAAGCTGCCTTTAGCTTTAAACAGCCATACCATCAGCTGGAAAATAGAACTTTCAGTCTGTCCCAAGGCATTTGTAAGTAGCCACTAAGATTAAATTTATATCTTCTTGGCAGGTTGAGTGGTGTAAATGGTGGTGTAAATGGTCTACACTGATATCTAAAACTGGACCCAAAAACTCAAACATTCAGAATGTTTATCATGTGTGTTATACACAAAACATTAAGAATTTCCAAATGGTATACTGTATTTTGGCACATACAAAGCCAAAGAATGAAATACATGCCTTGTTTTTGAAAAGCAGAATGAAGAAATAAAAAAAAAATCTGCCCCTAGCAGCAGCTAGGGAGCTGAGCCTGCTCATTGTCCTGCTTCTTGAGAGTCTCAAGAAAATTTTACTTTTGATTTTGGCCAGCTAGCAACAGAAGTGTTCTTACTGTATCTTGTTTCTGATATACACGACAATTTCCAGGAGCTGTTACTCTTTTTGGGAAAAGATGCAAGAAAAATATGTGTGCATATGCGTGCATGTGTGACATAACTCTTCCTGATGAATTATATATGATGTCTGATGAGTTACATATGAACATTCTAATCGTTTGAGTTGTTGGCATCAGTCCTTGACTCTAGCTGGTGTAATTTGCTCTATTCAAGTTGTGAAAAGGGTCATAAATTTAGCTTTAGTGGCTATCTACCAGTATAGCAGAAAATCATATAATATGATACATATGAACAGTCACAAAGCTTCCTCATGTGCATGGATGAGCTCTACCTGATTCAAAAGGTCTATGGACTGACAAGAGGTAAAGCACTGCTGGACCTGGTACTGGGCAAAGGGGATGATTTAGTCAGCGACCTAAGTAGTGAAGGAAAGCTGGAAGACAGTGACCATGAGCTGATCACTTTTACTATTCATCACAAAGCTGGCAAGTCAGTCAGCAATGCAGAAGTCCTCGATTTTAGGAAAGCTGACTGGTAAGATCAGGAGACTTGTTGTCGAGGTCTTAAGGGGTCATGACTCAACAGGGAGGGAAGTCCAAGATGAGAGGTTGCTCCTTAAGGAAGTGATCCTGAAAGCACAAGGGATGTTCGTGCCATCTCGGAGGAAAGGTAGCAAAAGGGCACAGCAACCCCCTTGGCTCAGCAAGGAATTTGTGGACCTCCTACGTCTAAAAAGAGAGGCTTATAAAGGATGGAAGACAGGAATCACCACTAAGGAGGAGTATTCTACACTGGCCCATACCTGTAGAAAGTGAACGAGGAAAGCCAAGGCTGCAGCTGAACTCCAACTGGCTACATGTATCAAGGCCAATAAGAAGTCCTTTTTCAGATATGTGAGGAGTTGGAAGAAAAGCAAGGGTAACAATGGACCTCTGGTAAACCAAATGGGACAACTGACAACTGACACCCAGGAAAAAGCCAATGTGGTTGATGGGTACTTCACGTCGTTTTTTCACCAGCCTAAAGGGACTGCCCTGCCTAACATGATACAGGACAGCCAGGGTGAGGGTGAAGTTATACTCAGCATAAGTATAGACCTTATAAAGGAACACCTTGAGAGGCTGGGCACCTGACAGCTTGTACCCCCAAAGTACTTAAGGAGCTGTCAGACATCATAGCCCAGCCACTGGCAAGGATATTCAAGAACTTGTGATGCTCAGGTGAAGTACCCGACGACTGGAAGAAAGTCAATGTGGTGCCTGTCTTCAAGAAAGGGAGGAAAGTAGATCCAGGGAACTACAGGCCTATCAGCCTAACCTCAATCCCTGGAAAGATTTTAGAAAACATTATTAAAGATACCATTCTAGACACGCTGGCTGATGGCAAAATCCTGAGAGACAGCCAGCACGCGTTTGTTGCTGGTAGGTCCTGCCTGACCAATCTCATGTCCTTCTATGACCAGGTGACATATCACCTGAACAAGGGACAAGAGATTGACGTCATATATCTGGACTTTAAAAAAGCCTTTGATCAGGTGTCCCACGATTCCCTCATGGAAAAATTGGCCAAATGCGGCCTCGGCTTCATCATTGTCCGATGGCTGGGGAATTGGCTCCAAGGTCGGACCTAGAGAGTGGTAGGCGATGGAAGTGAATGATAATGGCGCTCTGTGACCAGTGGTGTCCCCCAAGGCTCTGTCCTTGGACCTATACTCTTTAACATCTTTATTAACAATGTGGACACTGGTGTCAGAGGCAGACTGACCAAGTTCACTGATGACATCAAACTGTGGGGTAGAGCGTCCACATCTGAGGATAGGCTGGTGATCCAGGCTGACCTTGATAGGCTTAGAAAGTGGGAGGATAAAAACCTGATGACATTCAATACAGAAAAATGCAAGGTACTCCACCTCGGGGAAAAAAACCCGCAGCACGCTTATCAGCAGTGCTACACTCGCTAACACCACGGCTGAAAGGGACTTGAGGGTCATGATTGACCATAAGATGAACATGAGCCACCAATGCAATGTTGCAGCTGGTAAAGTGAGCAAAACTCTGACTTGCATCCATAGATGCTCCCCAAGCAAATCTCAGGATGTTATCCTCCCGCTGCACTCGGCCTTGGTGAGGCCGCAGCTGGAGTACTGCATCCAATTCTGGGCTCCACAATTCAAAAAGAATGTGGAGAAGCTTGAGAGAGTCCAGAGAAAAGCCACACATATGATCAGAGGGAAGAGAACAAGGCATTATGAAGAGAGGCTAAGACGCATGGGACTCTTCAGCCTGGAAAAGTGCAGGCTTGGGGTGACCTGGTGACAGCTTATAAGTACGTAAGGGGTGTGCATCAGGATCTGGGGAAACACCTGTTCACCAGAGTGCCCCACAGGATGACAACGTCCAACAGCCACAAACTCCTGCAAGACTGTTTTAGGCTGGACATAAGGAAAAACTTCTTTACTGTCCAAGCCCCCAAGGCCTGGAATCAACTCCCTCCACAGGTGGTGCAAGTACCTACTCTGAACACTTTTAAGAAACATTTGGACACTTAACTTGCTGGGATCCTTTGATAATAGCTGACTTCCTGCCTCTGGGGCAGGGGGCTGGACTCGATAATCTTCTGAGGTCTCTTCCAGCCCTAATGTCTATAAAATCTATGAAATATATAGGTATATGTAGATATGTAGACATACATTCTTCTCAGTTTGTACAAACATATACATTAAATAAATCATTTTAATAAAAGATATTCTATATCGTATATAAAACTTCGAAATTCTTAACCCTCTGTGTATCTTTCAAACAATTACTCCAAAAACATTTGTTGTAAAATGTGAAGAGAGTCTCTGGCTTACAGAACCAGCTTCTGACAATGTGTAATGGTCCCAACAGCTTTTACCGTAGAATTATCTGGTATTTTATAAGGAAATACCCAAACTTAAACAAAAATAAGATCTTTATAACTCCTTAATAAGTTATTATCTCACCCATACATGGGTAATATGTTAGACATTTCTGTGTAACACCAGATTTTTGCTAGCACATACAGATTTCTGGGACCAAATTTATTTGTTATGATTCACTTCCTTTGTAATGATGAATAGGGATCCACTCTGTAAACAGTGCTGTCTCCAAAAGGCTCTTGAGCATTTTGAAAATATTGTAAACAGGAGAGACTTGGAGAGGTATACCAAAATAACAATGAAGGAATGAAGCAATGAAGGAATTTTAGCCAGCTTTACTTTTGATTCTTATACCAAGAGAACTGTGCACAAATTCTTTTCAAGTGTTAAAACAATGACTATTTTATTTCCATAATTATTTGTGGTTAATTATTTCCATAATTATTGTGGGGCCACTGGATCTGGCTCTTGGAACTGGGGCTTCAATGGCATTTGATGCCTGGGGCTGTGTTCATTCCACTCTCCACTGAAGCTGAACAGGGTGACAGCAGCTTTCCCATGCCATGCTGCACCTGACCAGTGGGGAGCAGCAGCACCAGGGAGAAGCAGCAGTTGTAGCTAGGTCCTAGTTCCAGCCTGCCCAGGATACAAGTTAGGCCACTCTGGCTTGCTGGCTTTGCTGCCACAAAACATTATTGATGATGGATCTCAAGGTATAGACAGCTCACCTAAGGTGGAATAGCTGACACACAGAAAATCCCCACAATAACTGCCTGTGTGCTCACTCTTACCCTGTGGTATATTTAAGCAAAGATTATATCACTTAACCATACCAGTATAAGTCAGAATGGACCAGCCCTTTCCATGTTGATGCAGTTATTATATCAGTATAAAAGTGTTCAGATAGCTTATTCCTATATAGAAGGAGGAATAAGTTATACTGGGATATGGCACATTTATGCCATCTAATGGTATCCACATTAGAGGTTGCACTGCCAAAATGATTTTGTTTCAAATATTGCCTGAAATAGTTACCACTGCAAAAGCTGTGTCTAGACAAGTTTCCAATTCAGAAAAAAAGGATCCTGATTTAAGAAAACCCTTAAGCCTGTACTTAAAATCCTTCACTTCAATAGGGCTACTTCTGCACTAAGAATTAAGTTCGTACTTCAGTGCTTTGTTGAACTGGGACCTGAGAGTTTAGCACCTTGCTTGAGTAACAGCTGAATGCACACTGAGCTTAGAAAACTGGGCCCCAGAAGATTAAAAACTATAAAAATCGGCCAATAATTTTAATAAGCGTAGAAACTGACTTGGCACCCAGATCTTTATATAGACTACCCAAGCTGTATTCTTAAATGTTGATCTCATAGCAGTGTTGTCAAGTTTCAGAAGCAGGGAAGTAAGTGCTGCTCTTGCATTGAAAAAAAAGAGCCTACCTATAAAACTAATTTGAAGATAAAATTTAATGGAAAGCATACTTTTGTCTTTAATTAGGGCAAGGTTCAATTTCTTAAAAAGAGAGATCTATGCATTGCCACAGAAAACTGTTTTATGCAAAGCTGCCCAAGCTTTTGCAGTGCTGCTCCAGGTTGAATTCTTAGGGGACCAGATTATTATGAACAGATCTGACAAACAGAATAAAGTTAGTAGCCTAAATACATTTTTAAAGTATGAATAAATTACAAGACTTTGGCCCTGACTGTGCTCCATTTTGCTGATTTAATGTCAGTGTAACTACTGTGGTTTCTTTGGAGTGGACAATTATGAGAGAGAAATACACAGACATACGCAAAGAAAGTGAGCACAAGAAAAGAAGTGAGAAGAAGCAAGAGAGTGTGTGTACATATCTATAAACAGCTGTTGAATTATGGAATAGAAACAAGAAACTGGTAGACCTTGAAATAATGTTCTACTCTCTATAAAACATTCTTTAATGTTATAATATTATTTACAGTATCAAAGAAAATTTCCCTCATATATCAAAATACATATCTTCAGTCCAAATTCATGAAAGTATCCCTTAATGTCCTTAAGCACTTATTTAATTTTGAGCATTTGAGAAAATCCCATAGCCTTCGATGGGACTTCAATTTGTGCTTAAAGCTAATCATACGCTGATGTGATTTCCCGAATCAAGTCTTTTATTATAAAAATATTGGTAGCATTACCCACTTATGAAGTGGGAAATCAATTGTTTTTCATACAGCTCCCTTAAAAGGAAGCATGTATGTTACATAATGGAGTTTTTAATTAGCATCTTTCCTTAAATTTGAAGGGTTTAATAAGGCAAAAACATTTTTTTTAAAATAACTTAAAATAAATCAAGGGAACACTAATGAAATAAGATAACTATAGACTTGCAAGTATTATATTCTATCTCTTTAGCATGTACCAAACTGCTATAATAATAAACATTCATGGCAGACATACAAGCACGTGTCAATTTTCTAGGTATCATCAAGAATTCTCTGTAATATGCACATGAGCAGTCCTATTGTAATTCAGTAGTACTACTCAAAGATGTCTTAGGCTTTTCAGCAGATGATTTATATATTAGAATAAAGACATTTGCTATTTTGTCTAGTTGTGGTTTTTATTTTGTTTTGCTTTTTTACATACCTTCATTTACTTGCCATATTAGAAACTAGGTTTTGAGTTTTTAGTTTTGACTAGGTGTACAACCCTTTCTACCTAGGTTGGAAGACTAGTGTGGAAGAAGCAGGGTAAACTATTGGGAAAGGTAGGACTCAACTGTAATCTTTCTGGACAATTAAGATGTTCTTCTAGGTCCAGCAATGGTAATGGTAAATTGGTAATGCCTTGTAGTATGATGGCTGCTTTTGCAGATTTACCATCTAATAAGCATCTTAGACATCTTGTTTACCGTCTCCTTACTGTACCAATATTCCCCACCCACATACAGGATAATATGTTCCAGCTACATTCTGTGGTGTTATATGTGCCAAAATACAGTATATCATTTGGGAATTCTTAATGTTTTCTGTATTACATACATGAAGAGCATTCCAAATGTTTCAATTTTTGGTCTCAGTTCTAGATACCAGTATTGACCATTTACACCACTCAAACTGCCAAGAAGACATACATTTAATCTTAGTGGCTACTTGCAAATGCCTGGAGCCAGACTGAAAGTTCTCTATTGAAATTAAGGGTTCATATGAAGGAGAGACAGGTGAGGTCTATTCCAGAATCTTTGGTGTGTCCCCAAAAAAGTAACAGAAAATGGAATTAGACCCCAGGAACTCATGAACTATTTTTTGTGGTTGTCAGTAATAAAATAAATAAATGGAACAAATACAAGCCAGAGAATCAGACTATGCTCAGGACTCTTTGCACTGCTAAGGAAAAAGGAGTTAGATTCTAACCATAATGAGTCCATGCAGAACTCTTTATTGGTCTGAGCCCATCAGAATCAGCCCCTGAATCTTATGCCCAGCACCTCCACTCATTTGCAAAGGATGTGTCAGGAGAGAAAGGGGCATGTCATATGTTTCTCAGAGGCCTTTTCTCTTATAGGTCTTGGGTATGACTGTAAACTGCATCAGACTGGGGGGCCTGGTGGCAACATGGTGGGGCTACGAGTGGCAGGGTAGCTCCTATAAAATACCACAATGTTGCAACCTCCGCTTGCTGCAGCCGCTTTCGGGAGTGGAGCAGCTGCAGCGACTGACTGGCGCTTGCTTCCAGAAGTGGCCGCAGCCACTCACAGAAGCAGCTGCAGTGAGCTCAGCAATCAGCCATTCCAGGATTGCCCATGGGGGACCCCCCCTCCAGATCACAGGATCGCCCGAGGGGGATCCCCCCCACCCTCCAGTCGGTGGGACTAGTTGCAGGGGGGGCACATGCCCCCCGCCCCCCTCCCCTGGCTAAGGCAGCACCAGTCACCCATGGTATAAGGTGCCTCAAAACCCTAGCCCCTACTGCTTTGTAGGTACTCCTTGGTCGGACAAAGTCTAAGGGACATCCCCTTGACAGAAACATGCCTTTACTGAGGTGTTAGGTAGCAGCAGTTCTTATCTGTTGCTCTCTGGCAGAACCTACAACCACTGAGGCCTCCAACATCTGGACTCAGTCTGGCTTTAGGATTCAGTCTCAGTGGTCTAAAGAGGGGATGGTAGGTTTTGGGCAACCTCCATTCCTCCATGCTCTTGCCTAGGTGTATGAGCTGAAGGTCTTGGTGTGATGGTCACAGGACTGCATACAAAGAGATTCATCAGGCATTTGACTAGACAGACCCTCTGATGAGTACACCATGATCCCGAAGATCAATGGTTGCCTACTAGTCTCTTATGCTGGCACTGTACAAGCCACTAAACCTTTGTGGAATGTCTGTCAGTGAAATAAGTTAGAATGATTTCTCAGTTTCTTTAATTCACACTGAAGCTGGCCTGGCACATGGTCTAAGAGATGTAACTGGTACCCTGACAGCTATTTTCCTCTCTTATACCCTGAGTAGAATTCAGATATAGGAGAGCTATGAGCCCTTAATCATCAAACTTGTTAGAAGGATCATCGGAGAAGTAGATCTTCAAAAGAATTTAGAGAAGCATTGCACATTAGAGGTTTAGTTATACACAAAGATATTGCAGCAATAAACATACCAAATACTACAGTGCTTTGATATTTTGTATATTGTGTATGATTTATTTTGAAATGTTCTTCTAAGAACAAAAACAACTCCACGTAGATGGAGATTAAAACAAGGATACCATCACCTAAGAATTCATGTTCATAGTAATCTAATATTCAGTGGACTAAAATAAGTTATAAGAAAGACACTCTTGAGAGCATCTGCAAAGACTAAAAGTCAGTGAAATAAGTTCATACAAAATCTGAGCTGATAATGGGGAGAAGGGGGTAAGACAGTTGATGTGGAAAAGTTTCAGACAGTCGGGGTGGGAGGGGAGGAAATCAGGAAAAAAAAATTAAAAACCATACATATTCAGCTGTAATTATTGGGAGGGGGGAAGGGGTTGGTGTTCAGGTTGTGAGAAAAAAGTCAACGTTTTTTGGATGATGCATAGCCCATTGACTGGCCCTCTACAGAGTGGGGAATTTCACATGCTCTCCTAACATAAGTTTTAACTCATCCTCAAAGCAGATGACACACTGCTGGCACCCTTTTAGTCTTCTGCATTCAGAACCTTTTGCTTCCAAGGCCAAATCTGTACACAAAGGGTGTTTTCACATATGCAGGTACAGGATTGATCAAGTGCTTCACAAGAGAACAGAACTCTATTATTGGGTATGGACTTCATTTTCCTTTGAAACAGTTGGTGTAGAAATCCCTTTCCAAAGCCTTTGAGGATGTGTCAGCAAAAATGCTCTCTGTACACAATATGCCCACAAATGAACATTCCACAACTGCTACTGATTCCATTCCTCTATTCAGAATTTAAGAAGAACTGTCTACCTTTTAAGGACATGGTAGTATCTAATCTATGAATAATCAAATATTTGCTTACAAGCAGCTACTTAGTGCATAACAATTTTGTTTCCAGAACAAATTACTAAGCATCTATAATAAATTAAATGTAGAAGAGACTTGAATTGTCTGAGAAAAAACTGGAATTATCACAGTAAAGCTGGTGGTATCTGCTTGGTATAGTACACTTAGATCAGACACTATTCTTCTAATCTGCTAAAGATCATCTGCATGCTAAGTAAGGAACACATTTAAACTGCCATCTCCCAAAGTGGATAATCAATGTTCCTGTTTTCACCAGGAGTGGCAGATGCAATACAGTAAAACAAAGCAAAAAAAAAACCCAAACCCTCATTCTGTCTCACTCTGAAAAACAAATAGCTGTATATACTGTCCACATCTCATCCAGTGCTTTCACATCATAACCTTATGAAAATACATCTTGACTAAGTGATGTTTAAGGAGAAACATCAAAGTTTCCAGCCAAAAACATGTAGTTTCCACGTCAGCAACGTCACAACACCTTAGCTATGTGTCATACAGGGGAATAGTAAAACTGATCCCAGCTGCCCAGCTACCCAGAATCCCTTGCATATAAAGGCAGCATCACATCAATGTAACTGCATGAACTGCACAAGAACATGCCAGTGGCTATGCACAATATGTGAATCTGTCGGTCCTCTAGCAGTGCTTCCCACCAATTTTAATGTATAAGATGGATGATGGATTGGACAATTGAACCTATAAAATCTCCCTTGCACTTATCAAGGGTGATATCAAGCACTTGATCTTCTTAATGATATCTGCTTCAAAAGCTCTAGGTAGTGAAACTAGATTGTATGCAGAGTGGTTGACAACTTGTCAAAAGTGGATATGAAACATGCAACTGGAATTTTATGTAACTCCTGAATTCATTCCCAGTTGGCACAGTGGCCAGAGCTATGTTCTTTATTAACATTTAGCCAGATGATAATGACCTTTTCTCTTAGATGTTGCCATTGAATTCTCAGCTGTTCCCATGGAATTAAAGTTGGAGATCACTTGAAATCTACAGCAAGTACAGACTGTGGTCACTTGCCTCCTTAGAAGTACTGAGCACAGACAGTACGTGACAGGATTTATCATGGCTTCTTTGCTTCTGGTTGTAATTCAGACTGCTGACCTAGTTCTTTGATGATCTGAGTATATTTTCCCACCAAACAATCCTGTTATTGTGACGACCAGAACATTGGTGGTACCCTTGTCTCTCTGTTGTCCTCTCTCTGTGGCATATAGTAGATATTAGGGGGGGATAGCTTATGGCTATAATATGTGAAAGAGGCTGGAGTGGATGTTCTTATAGAGTCTTTTGGACATATAGTTGCCTATGAACAGAGGGAACTGAACTTGATGGCCTGGGAAGTCCCTTCTAAATCTGTTATGTTCTTTAAAACCCTATATGGTTTGGGTCTAACTTATCTACAAGTCCTCATTCCTATTTGTTCCTAGCTACTACCATGATGAGTGGGATGTCTAATATGTTTGCATTTACAGACTCCAGATACTATTATGAAGAAGTGGTGGTCGGTTTCCCTGAATAGCCACTGACTGCAAAATTGACTACTTGTTGATTTGACAGTTTCTAGGTATATGAGGGTTCACAGACATCTGTCTTCCCAGGCTATTCTATGAGATCAGTGCACATAGTACAAGCCTTATTTTTATTTGATTCAAGAAAACAGACTTTATTAATTTTTTATTCTTACTTCTCTTTTCTGGAGGGGTGTAACAGGGAGCCTGGAGGTAACAGAGAGCCTGGGGCTCCTGTTACTTTAAGGGAGAAAATGCAGCAGAAGGAGCTCCAGGCAGCTAAATTGGGAGGAGGGGTACCTGCAGAAGGGAGCAACTGCAGCCTAGGAAGTCAGATACTCATTAAGATAGAGGGACCCACTTGATGCTAGTTAAAAGAGCACCTGACTGAAAGAGGGAAGAATCCAGGGAACCTGGGTCCTGAAGCAGAAAGTCAGTATAGCCTTGAACTCTGTCCAGAGGAGCCCTTGCCACATCAGGCAGGTGAAGAGGGGGAAACTGCAGGCATGGCAGGTACTCCCAAGACACAGACAGCCAGAGAGGGAAAAGGTGGCCTGGCAGTGGTATAATGGCCTGGGGGGTGGGGGGTGGGACACACACACACGGGATGACCTTGAGTTATTGCGATTGCTTGTATGTTTGTGTTTTAGTTAACTGGAGGTTTGGGTTGGGACTATCAGGGGTAGAGGAAGTCCCAGTGGTGCCCAGAGCAGGGCAGAGACAGGGCCAGGGGGCCGAGTACCCAGAGTAGGTGAATCAAGAGCTGGAGACCAGAAGCTAGGTCCAGCACATAGAACCTGGGCTACACAGCCCAGTGAGAGCAAGGGAGCAAAAACTGAAAAGGGTGAAGCCCAAGCAAGGGAGACTGATTAGATGACAACACCTGCAAGGCATGGGCACAACTGTAGGGGTGGTCAGAGGCCACAAAATTAACCCTTGAGGCTATTAGTGCATTGGAGTATGTACAGATTGGGAAGGTCCAACCAAACACCTGGGAGCCAGGATGGGGATCCACAGGAATTGGGAGAAACTCACAGACTAACAGAAGACAAAGGCTCGCTCTGGAACCTGGGGGCAGCCTTCCTTTTTGGTAACCAATAATAACATCAAGGCATGGCAGGTGGGAGAAGAGGGAGGATACCTTAGAGGCCCAAGCAGGGCAGGAGCTGCGTGGCCAACTGGGGACATCACGGCCACCCCTGGGGCTCAGCACCTGTTAAAGGGAACACTGATATTTAAAAGTTTTATCTTTGGTGTTACAAAAAGGTCCAACTTTCCTCATTTATACAGTCTTCTGTAAGCTTCTAAGGATGCATAAGATACATAAACTATAAGGGTTGGCCAGTTATGAGTTATTCAAGGGCTGGGATGTTTATGAACAGAACACAGTGGTGCTTTTTCTCCTACTTCTTGGGATACCTCTAAAGTATGGTCTGAATAGCTCTCTATGAAAATTGAGCACAGAATATGTGAGAAAGAAAATGATAATGGAGGGTAAAAGATAGAAGTATGAACAATGGCTGCAATTCCTATAGGATAGAATGGCTATTCAGGAGATAAGAAGAACTGAAGTGTGAATAGCAAGCCTGGTCCTCAGCTGTCAAACAGTAGATTTTAATTCTCCAGCTCCTCCTCACTCACCCACAAAGAGCTCAATATTCTGGTTTTAGGTAACAGGAATCAGCTTAACCTAGTTGATGTGGACTAGAAATCTGCAGGGATAGAGACAGCTGTTGGTTTTGGAGGTTTCCTTTTGCTAATTCAGAAGATTCATTATTGGCCTTGAAGATATTTGGCTTAAAAGTTGAAATAAAGCTGAAGCCTTACAGGGTCAAGACTGGACTGTCCCTGACAAGATTAGAACATTAGATCAAATGATTTCTTACAGTGCTTTCCATCTTGTACCCAGCAGCACCTGTAAAAGGATTTAATGGGGTGGCAGGATGGGCAGCAGCAGGCAGCAGGTAGTGCACAATGAGAGCATGGCAGCAGGTAGTGCACAGTGCTTGGAGTGGCAGAACTGACTGGGGAAACAGGTTATTTATTACATGCCTGAAGGAGACAGCTGTCCCTGCAGAGGAGGGCAAAAGGTGACAGTGCCCACTGGTACAGAAGCTGGTACTAAGGGAGGGTGGCAGGAGCAGACCCCTTCCAAGTCCTTCTCTTTCTACAATTCCCACCCCCCCCAGTCTTTCCCTGAGGGGGTTGACTGCATCCCCTGTTGCTGAAGCTGCTGAGGTCTCTGCTTCTCCAGGACCCAGAATGCTGGGCCATTCCCTGTAGCCTCTCTCATCAGCTCCAGGAGTATGAGAGGAGTGGGAGAAGAGGCTGGGCTGAAAAAGCATGTGCCAGTGTCCACCTCCCATCTACGTGCAGCAGAGCAAGCCATTCTGAGCACTGAGATGGTTGTCACAAGGGCTGCCAGGGGACATTTTAGCACAGCTGCTTCTCCTGCTCCTTCCATATTCCCAGATCTGGTGGAGAGGATGCAGGGAGTGCTGCTGGGATGCTGGGGCAGGCACAGGGTCTCAGACATGTGAAGGAGCTAGCATTTGCCCCCTTTCATAGGATCTTGCATCCCAGGGTGTTGCAAAACCCTGCTTGAGAACCACTGTCATAGATCAGCCAATGTCATAGACAAGATCTGTACAGAAAACTGGTCTCCAGCACACACGAAACTGCAGAAAGTTCTTGAGCCAACAGTTGAATGGATAAGTCTCCCAAATATTTGAAGATCTAAGTAAAATTATTAAAACCCAAAAAATGTAAGGAGTTCCTTCTTCAAAGTTCCCCTTCAACATGGCTTAGCTTTGAAGAAATATGGAGGTACTCTGTGAAGTTCTTAGCGCACCTTTGGCACTATGTAAATAAGAAATTATTTCTGGTAAAAATTGGAAAAAGCACTTCAGGAAAGTAAACAAAATAAAGTTTGAAAAGGCCCAGTGTTGCAGGGATAATTATGATCTACTACAGTAGGTGTATTAGTTACTTTTCTTTTTGTACGCAGCCCACTGAAAATGTTTAATTGCCTTGTTATTTTTTGCTGTGCAGAGCAATTACCTCCCATTTTCATGCTTTCCTATCTTGCCAGTTTGAAATTGTATTTGACAGAAAGTTAATGTACCTAGAAAGAATTTATGCCGGTATATCTGTTTGCCTATCTGTCCATTTGTTTGCGACAAAGAAGAGTTTGAATTCATTAGCCTTCCTTGATTTGTCTAGAAATAGCATTTCTTAATGAGCACTAGGGAACTGACACCATTAATGTTGATGTTGTATAATAGCAATCACTTTCAGTCGGAGGTAAGGATAGTCTGTCTTTCATCTGCCTCAGTGGACCTACAGGTTTTAAAATAGATTTATAAACCATCTTTTGATGCAAAACATGGTTACAATGCCAAAGTTTCGTCTCTAAATCAAATCTTCTTGTTCTGTAATCATTTAAAACCTTACAACTGATAAAGCGGACATATGGTAAATAATCACAAATCTGATTTGACTCCTAAATAACATCAGCAGATATAACGTATCTCTGACAGTAAATAAAGTCATTATATGTTCTTTTCTGAGGAGAATTATATTGTAAAGGCTTTCTTTTTTCTTGCTCGCTTTGTCTTGATATGTGCTATAATGAAGCCTTTTCCAGCTGCTTCCATAGTCTCCTTTCAGGTCTAGTACAAGTCAAGTCTGTTTGTTTAACTCTCATACTGAAAAGAAATATGGTCCTTAAGAGCACAGGCTTTAATATCAGGCAGATGTTGCATAGGTTTTCCCTTGCTGTTTAGTTAATGTATTCAAATCCTGACCTGTTGCACCACTTTCACACCTCCAGGCCTGAAAAGATGCTGCCGAACTGGAGAGTATTCAGGTGATGGAGACAAATCTCCTCAGGTGCTTCATAAGCAGGGATCCAGATTTTCTCTGATTTAAAAAAAAATCCCCAATTTTTGGTTTAAAAAAGTGTAACCCCAAAACCACATTTTTTCATGATTTAAATGAAATACCACTAATATATAGATGTATATAATGTATAGTGGTGTTTCATTTTAAATCATGGAAATATGTGGAATTGGGGTTACTTTTTTTTAACCAAAAATTGGGGATTTTTTTAAATCAGAGAAAACCAGGATCCCTGTTCATAAGGCATTCAGAATCCATTTTGTCACTCACGAGAGTATTTAAACAACTGGTTGAGGAGGCGAAAGGCTAGTGCTTTATCCAACTGTACCATGTTGCTTCCACTATGGGTCCCCTCCAACACATACTTCATAGGTTGGCTCTTGTGGAGAATGGTTTTACATGCTGATCATATAGGTTGATCAGCCTCATATTTTCACTTTGTCATATTCAAAATGAAGGGCAAAATTGGGCGTGCCTATGACCCCCATGGATTTCACCTGTCAGTGTTAGATTCTTTGAAGGAAAAGGTACAAAGGAACTGAAAGCCTTCTTTCTGGAGGTTTTTTGGTTTTTTTTAAAGGACAGTGGCTACTAAAAACAAAAATAATGAGCGTGGATGGAGCTGAATTTAAGACTGGCATATTTATCTTGTAATGGTCTTTTGAGACAATCTATGGTGTTTGAGAATCTGAGCAAGAAAACAAAAGTAAGAGAAAAGGCTAGGGTCCTATCCTGTAGCCATAACAGGGTTTTGCTGGTATTAGATGAAGCTTGTCTGTTATAACTTAGTGCTGAAACTAAGTCCCGTGCTGATGTTTGCCTGAATAAGGATCGGGATGAGGCCCTGGGAGCTACCCATCTTTCTTAGATATATCAAAGGCACCTATCATTGTAATGTCTAGCTGATCTTCCTTTACAGGAGGCTGTTTGCTCTGGAGGGCAGAGTTTAATTATGGGAAATCTGGATGTTTTGCCTATGTAACTTTGTGTAAACTATCCAAATCTAACCTTTGGATAAATTTATCCTTGCGGATAAATGTGTAGGTGCTAAAATAACTGGAGTGTGTAAATATCTCATTAAGCAAACTCTACTATTGACATTTCATTTTCTATTAGAGTACAGAAGCTACAGAACTCATTTTCTATTAAAATTATTCTATGTATACATGCTATATTCTACAGGCAATCTGTGGATGTATCTCTCCTAATAAAACCAGATGTTAACCCATTACACTCTTGTGTGAAAATAGTGTCACCTCTCTGTTTATTAGCACTCATTTACATTTTTGATAAGTGCCTAATAGAAGGAAGCATTTTGAATAATATTGGAAGAGCATTTTCATTAACTTCTAGCAAGAAGATGTTTTCATACAAGAGGAACTGTAGCTATCTCATTTATGAGGCACATTTTGATAAATATAAAATGTTGGTTGCCATGCTAACGGAGGATCAGTCAGTTGGGTCCAGTGAAACAAAAGAATGTTAGTGACACTGCCTTGCAAAAATATAATGCTAACAGAACAGCAAAGCTGTAGGTCTTGCCAACTGTAGTGATTTTTACCAATCTATCATTTTCTAGTGTATCTTTTGTGGCAGCATTTGTTTAAGGCTCAGAACATCAAGTGCTTCTTTTCAACAGGATTATAACTTCTTGTAATATAGCCAAAATATTTTGGGGGTTGGAATTATAAATCCAATGCACGGATGAATCTTTCAGGCAGTTTGTTTACCACAGGAGTCATTCAAGGGCTCATTTCAGGAGGTGCATTTGCCATCAACATCACACTTCTCCTTTCCCCAGATTTTATTTCTGCCTTCTGTAGACT
>NW_005842308.1:160637-162185 GCF_000455745.1 Alligator sinensis | reverse complement strand
ACACTTGGGCAACAGCAGTAATGAGTAGGGGGGGATTTAAATTTCAACACCTGACACTTTAGAAATGAAAGACACAAGATCCTGCCTGGTATTTGGCACAGTCAGCGTGTAGCTCTTCCCAAATCAACTTTCCTGTGCAAAGGTGAGAAACAACATCGAAGGCGACAGGGCACAAGGGAAGAGAGAACCTTGCTGCCAGAGAGGGAAAACCTCAAAGAGAGATCAGAGGAGAGAAGCAGTGTTTCAAGGAAGTAACTCATACTATCCTACAGCAAGTTGTTAGCAAAGGTAAAGAAAGAAAAATCACCAGCCTGCAAAGTCAGTGCTTGATGGCAAATGGCTTTCTAATTAACTCCACGGTGTGGTCCCCGGGCTTTTACTTGATAAATGAGGAGGACGACGCAAGCCACTTAGCCTTTCCTACAGGACAGTGAGTGTCACTGGACTGATGAATTATCGTTTCTCCAAAGTTCAGCCTGCCTCAGAAAGAACCTGTCATGCCAGCTGCTTTTAAAGACAGCCGGCTGAAATTTCTAGGGCAGGGGACTCGAGATATTACAGCTGAACACTATCTTTGATCTACACTCTAAGATTATTCTTGGGAGGGGAGGGGGGCAACCATTTTCCTTCCCATGGATGCCTTGCTGAGAGCTGTCTAATGCAGCACAATGCTCCAAAAAATCAAAAGGGGGTAGGATGGGGTATTTCAATGACATTCACAACTCTTTAACAGCCACAGAGAACCCCTTGAGCTGCAGAAGGACCCTCAGTAGCTGTCACTTCGCTGCCTCCTCTCCCCTAAAGGCATGACAGCCAGCGAAACACCCACAACGGCTCCTACCCTCTTCAGCACACTCCCTCGCCTTTCCTGAAAGCAAATCTCCAAGGGTTTACATTAAGCATCGCAGCTCCCAACACCTAGGAAATCCATCAGCCATTTCTGAGGCGTTTGGGGGGGGAAAAAAATCTCTGGTTTCCCTCCAATCCCCCGCCCCACCCCTTCCCTCCAGTTTCCCCCCAGTTATCCTGCAGGTGTCAGACTTTTGCCAGCAATAACGCCGAAGGATGGCACTTTCAACGATTTGCCATAAAAGCCCACGCTTCTTATATTTAAAAAAAAAAAGGGACCTTCATGCAGTTGAAAGCGGGGTCCAGGAGGGTGCAAAAAACCACCCAAACCCTGCAAGACAAATGTTACGCCTTGATCTGTGCCGAAGTTGGAGGATTCCTCCCCCTCGGTGACTTCTCCTAGGAGTGAAATCAAAGGTAGGGGAAGGGAAATCTGCCAAAGTTGGGCGACAACTTACTTGGTTTAGATGCACGCGTTGCTAGCCAGCGGGTGCGGGGCGAGGATCTGCTTTCCCTCCAGCTGTTAGCAGATCACATTCTCTCGGGGGTGAGCCCTGGGCAACTCCCTGTGCAAATTAAATCCACTGCGGATCGCTCCGTGCTCGCCCGGGTGGCCCATCTCGACTTTATCCTCATCATGTCTCACACGCAGCGCCGCGCGCCCGGCCGCCCAGCGCCGCCGCCGCCGAGTGCCCGCTT
>NW_005842308.1:158871-160516 GCF_000455745.1 Alligator sinensis | reverse complement strand
GAGGGGAGCACCTGGAGGGGCTTCCTGCGCTGCCTGGCACTCCCCGCTCGCCCCCCCCAGCCTCTCTCGCTGTGTGGCTGAGCTGGTGCTCTCGCCCGCTTTATTTATTTATTATTTCCTTTTTTTGGTGGTGCTGGAGGGGGGGGGCGTGGGACATGGTCAATACCTAGGAGCGCCACCTTCAGGGGATTGAAGTCCCCACCCAGAGCCTTCTGCAGCTCCTCTTCCCTTCCCCTGCAAGTCCTTCCCGGGGAGTGGTTGTCCTGACCTCTTCCCCCTTCCTTATCAAAGGCTTGGAGGTGGCTTTTTAGAGCTCTCTTGCTCCCAAACGTGCGGCAGCGTGTGGGTGAGTGCGCGCGCCCAGGGTGGGCAGGCCTGCCCCGGACAGCTGGCAAGCAAACCGTGTGGCTATAGAAAACCAGCAGTTACTATATAAATACAATATAATAATATACAATGTAATACAATACAACATAATATAAAGGACTGGTGAATGTCTACAATATACATATACTATAATCATGTTTCTATATATAATGTAAATTGGTCAATAGATAGTATAATGATATCATTATATATACTTTGGTCAATACAGTACATAATATAACAATGTTATATGTAATATAATAATGCTATCTATCTATCTATCTATCGTATTATTATTTTTGTAGTATATATTAACCAGTCCCTTACATTATATTGTATTGCATTTATATACTAACCAGTTCCCTTCCTGCTGCTGTTTTTCCTGGCACAGCTGAAAAGCGTAGCCACGTGGTTTCCTTGCTAGTTGTCCAGGTATGATGACTTCCCACTGTGGGCACACGCACACATGGGCACATGCACACCCACACTTTGGAGCAAGGGAGATCTAAAAAGCCATCTTTCAGCCTTTGATGAGGAAGGATAAGAATTATTTGATAAGGATTATATATTATATACATATATATATTTATATATGTATATATATTTGTGCACACATACATATACATATATACATACAGCCATATATATAAAGAAGAACATAACATTGATCTCCTTAATCAAACAATGAAGAAAAAGAAAGTTATTCCTGTAATTCACAAAGATCTAAAAGACCTGGTGCAACTGGTTCCATTCTACCCCTCTGATCACCCACCTGCTTGATACCAAAGTTTCAAACAATGACTTTTTGCACCTGGTATACATTACATTCATTCCTTCCGCACAGAGGAAAATAAAAGTCTGCCAGCCATGCCAAGGTGCTATAGTGTTTTGCCCTGTGGAAGTGCAATGTTGTTTCGGTGTAGTTCTTTCCTTTTTGTACTAACTCCATGTGTAGTTATCTGCTTTCCAAACTGTTTGTGAAGCTTCTTGGTCCACATGATCTTAATGGCAGTGCGTGATCAGTTTCAGTATGGACTGGGCTGTTCTCTTTTAATGGAAGAACTGTCACTTATCCAGGGAAATTCTGTCTGATACCTACTGGAATCAGAGTTCATTCTCATAATACTCCAGGCAAAAGCATATGTGCTGACCCTGCTGCCCAAGAAGGGGGACCTGGGCTACATGAAGAACTGGCGGCCGGTCTCCCTGCTGTGTGCGGACTATAAGATCCTGGCCAAAACGCTGGCCACCCGCCTTCGCGCGGTCATGGCCTCTCTCA
>NW_005842308.1:150891-156614 GCF_000455745.1 Alligator sinensis | reverse complement strand
TTGGTTCATGCGGGGCGACCCCTGAGGCCTCATGGGTGTCCCCCACTGGCAGAACTGTAAAAAAGTCAATATAGTCCGAATGTTCGTTGTGGTTTTTTTTGTGGGGGTGTGTGTGTGTGTGGGTGTTGTTTTGTTAGTTTAGAGTGTACGGGCAGGCCTTGCAGGCCAGGAGCCCAGGCCTTGTCCATGAGGCCCAGATATCCGGGCGTACCTGAGCATGCTCTTTACTAGCTCCGAGTGATCACCCACCCGGGAATAAATGTCTCTTAAAAGTCAAAAGTCTTTCTTTCTTTCTTTCTTTCTTTTATTGCTAATCGCAGTGCTTTTCAACACAAGCTTGAAATTGTTAGGAAGGAGATACAACGCTCAGAAGCCAGAAATCTCTTGTCTTTTTAGACCTGAGCACGAGGGAGAGATCATGATGAAAATAATACAGGCTGCTGTATGCTGCAACTGTTTTAACACCAAGGCATAAGAGTCTTAGCTAAGTGATAAGAGCCACAGCATTTGTTTGGTTTACTTAGCTTGTATGCCCTACCTTAACTTCATCCTAGCCTCTGTGCTTAAATCAGATCACAGTGATTCTGAACTGCTGCAACCAAAAATCATCAATGCAATACAACTCTTATTCTTTCTTTTTATTTTTTTCTTGATTCACTAAAGGTGTTTAGTAAATTCTCAAGCAGTCCAGACAGAAATGAAGTGTGTGTCTGTGTGTGTACACATGTGCATGTGCCCATGCATGCATGTGGAATTCATCAGTAAGTAAATAAAACCTGCCTTTCCATCAAATATATACAGGTTTTTAGTTTCCAAACAGATCTAGGAGTGGCTCCATGGATAATGCTTTAAGAAGCAAGGTCTTTCATTTTGCCTTAGCAGATCCATTTTGATCCACTATGTTTTTTGGACAAAGCTTGCAGCTATGTGTGTTATAACAGTGGTAAAGTTCTTTTAAAGGAGAAAGACCGACCAACCAGCCAGCCAACACTTCTGGGAAGTGTTCACGAAGCATAATGACATAAAGCAGTAACTTTCAGAAGCAATTCAGGAGAAGCAGAATGTCAAGGGCTTGGGTTAGCTTGTATTTATTTTTTTAAAAGGGTCTTGTTTAGTTTCACTAATTACCTATTCAAAGGCATTTGCTTAAACATACTTGAAGCCATTCTTCCAGTCAAGGTTTGTTACATGCACATTAGTTTATAGAAGGCGGATGATATTAACAAAAGATGAATCCTGTTGTATTACTAATACCCAATGCCAGGCAGTATTAGAGAGATGGACATAAGAGTGGAAGAAGCCTCTCAGGCTACAATATATTGTATCTTTTACAATTAAAGATAAAAAAGCGGCATATCCAAACAGATGTGAGTGGATGCCCTACTATGTTTCACTCAGAGCTAGGTGGATGATATGGCCATTACTCTAAGGAACAGAACAGACTGGTTGTCTGCAGATGCAACCCTTAACTGAAAAAAAGAAAGGGAATGCTGCAGCCAGTCCCAGATGCTCTCTCTACTTATTGCCGATAACCACCTAACCTAGCAGTGCCTTATGGCTCTATTTATCTCAGATTTTGATTGTCCAGGCTCTGACAATGAGCTATCCACACGGATTCTGTCAAAAGGGAGGATGGGAGTGGAGGAGAGGAAGGGGGAATTGTAACAGCTATTTTAAAAAATATATTATTAAAAAAAAGCATATTTCAGCATCTTGCCCTACATAATATGCTGTCAATGGTAGCTCTTTACAAAGGTAGTACATCTCAGAAGGCCAGGAGAGGAAGAGGAAATGATGAGGTTTCTGCATGCTATTCAGTGATCAGACCAACCTTAGAACCAGACCATACCAGTGGCAATGTGTAGGGGTGCACATGCACCCCTTGAAAGTGCTGGTTCACCCTCTGACAGCCAGTGTTCCTTGCTTAGGCGAAGGGCAAGGGGGGGCAAGCGGGAGTGCTGGTGTCCCCCCTGAAAGTGCCAGCCGGGGATGGGGGCACCAGGAGAAGCGCTGCTGGCACTTCCAGGCACACCCTGGCCTTTCCGAGTCAGTACAATCAGCAGTGCCCCTCCCCCCACCCAGCTGCTGACTGGCCACTTGTGGGGAGGGGTGGGAGAAGTGCCCCCCCTGACTCAGGAGGCACCAGTCACCCATGAGCCACACAGTGGTAACAATGCCTGTGCAGCTCTGCTTCTTCCCTTCTCCTATTGCTAGCACTATATCTGAGCTAGACTGCAGGTGACAAGAGTTACTAACTTTCATACAGATGCTCTCTTAAACACCTGGGCAAACACAGGGCTCTAGAGAAATGATATGAAGTTGCAGATGTTACATGAGCACAATAATACTGCCTCTGCCCTGCCTTACTTGAACATAATAATGGAAAGGGTAAGAGTCCAGAGAAGAGCCACGCATGATCAGAGGTCAGGGAAGCAGACCCTACGATGACAGGCTGAGAGCCCTGGGGCTCTTTAGCCTGGAAAAGCACAGGCTCAGGGGTGATCTGATGGCCACCTATAAGTTTATCGGGGTGACCACCAGTATCTGGGGGAACGTTTGTTCACCAGAGCGCCCCAAGGGATGACGACTAGGTTGAATGGTCATAAACTACTACAAGATCGTTTCAGGCTGGACATAAGGAAGAATTTCTTTACTGCCCGAGCCCCCAAGGTCTGGAACAGCCTGCCACTGGAGGTGGTTCAAGCGCCTACATTGAACACCTTCAAGAGCAAACGGGATGCTTATCTTGCTGGGATCCTATGACCCCAGCTGACTTCCTGCCCTTTGGGCAGGGGGCTGGACTCGATGATCTTCCGAGGTCCCTTCCAGCCCTAATGTCTATGAAATCTATGAAATCTATGAAAACAATACCTATTAGTCCAAATGTAATCATGGATCTATTGAAGCTAAAAAGATGATATCTGGGCATGTCTACACGTGCATTCATGCCAGCTTAAATTTACAGTGTAGTAAATTACTGAGTGGTAAGCGGGAATAAGCCAACGTCTACATGTGCAGACATTACAGCACATTAATGCTGTGTGTGGTCTGACTTGGGACTAAAGTTAGTCCCAAGTCAGTCCACACACAGTGTTACTGTGCAGTAAGGTGTCTACACATGTTACCACACAGTAACTAATAAGGCATAAATATGATACCTGCATTATGCAGATATCAAATTTAGGCTCAAGTTGGCACAAGTCACCATATTTACTGCACAATACGGGCATGCACATGTAGACATGTGCCTGTACTGTGCAGTAATTTCAGTTACTGTACAGTAAATGTGCATGTGAGGTGTACCCTCTGTGTACCTTCAGACTGAATTTGACCCATTAATTCTATTATATGCATACATACAGGTAAAGAAACAATGATGGAAGGGAACTGAGACATACAGAGAGACTGATCATTAAAAAAAGGTATTCCAATACAAAGACAGTCTGAGATGAAGTGAGAAAAATAACTTAATTGGATTCATTTTAACAACCCTTTCAGTGGTAGGACACTGACAGCCCTCGTCACATATGTCTAGGTGCCAGTTGTTTCATTAGCAGTAAGTGCTGTGGCTGTTAGATATAGGCAGATCCAGGATTTTATAAAAAGGGGTGCAAGATTAATGCAGAGGTGCCTGTACCTCTGCTCCCAGTTTCTCTCCCCACCACTTGGACAGGCAGACCATGCCATGGGAGCAGCAGTCAGGGACTTTTTTAAGTCCCCAAATCAAGTAAGAATCCCATCCCTTCCCCCCACTCTTGGCACCCCCTTCTTTCCTCTCCATGCTCAGTGGCACCTCCCCTTCTCTCCCATACCCTTTTCTCCTGCACACCACTGCCGCTGTCCCGGGCTGACTCAGGGTGGGGGGAGCTCCAGTGCTTCTCCTACTCTGCTTCAGTGGGATGCACAAATAACCAGGTTCAGCTGGGAACAGTAGCAGTGACAGATGAATGAGAGGGAGGTGACATGCTTCTGACGTGGAAAGGAGGAGGGGGATTCGATCTGCTTCAGGGACTTGAAAAAAACCCTCAGCTGCTGCTTCTATGGTGTGGTCCAAAAGGGGTGTGACTTTATCACTTCACCCCCTTGGATCTGCCCATGTTGGCAGACAGAGGCATGGAAAAAAGTATTATCAAGCTTGCTGGAAAGTCAGTTTTACATGATAAAATACTAGAGTTTATGTGGTACAAAGCTTCTTATACCTACATCTTATGAACTCCTGGTATCACACCAAACTGGCTCCTTCCTGACATATGACACTCTTTTTCCAGTTCTAATTCCTACACTGCATAAATCACCTCAAAACACATAGGATCACAGACAATTAGGATCAGAAGGGACCTCAGGAGGTCATCTAATCTGACCCCCTGCTCAAAGCAGAACTGTCTCCAACTGTATCATCCCAGCCAAGACTTTGTCGAGCTGGATCTTAAAAACTTCATACTAAGATAGCAGTTACTGATCACCTCTGGTACAGTTGGCCTGGTTTGATTTCAGTATGTGAAATACCATCCAAACTGTTTTTGCAGGATCTGAAATCTGTGTTACTCCTAGAGAGATGTCCCCAAATGTATTTCATAGATTAATAAACAGGCAAAAATAAAGGGTAATGATAGTTTGTAGTTGCATACATATTTCGGTATAAATAAGCATAGCTCTATTGAAGTCAATAGAACTACAAGATTGCTTATTTTCATTATTTTACATATATGTAAAGAGAGGCCCAGAAACACTAACCCTAGATTTACCTACCACCGGGTGGGAAGTCGCTCAGAACACAGCTCAGTTTTGAGTCCCAATTCGGCATATTAACATCAGGCTATCCTGACTCCTTGTGTCAATAAAGACTTTTCTTACAAAAGGTATGAAAGTGAAAGGAATATAATATGAAATTCTCACTAAGATGGAGATTTACTACATTATAAAATTCATTAGAAAGGCGTTTACAACAATTATTTGAAAAAAAAATCTATTTAGCCAATTCAGAATAAATGTATTTTTAACTTTTATTGGTAGGGGATCATGGAGGAATGTTTCCTCAGAGGCCTATTGTTTCCATACAGTTTTAAACATGCTTATAGATCTATTACTATTATGCAGCATAATATGAAATGCAAAATAATATGAAATACAATACTGTACCTAATTGCAGAGCAGAATTTTTCTACATTTATTTTGGAGACTAAATTGTTACATAGAATAGAGATTAACATTTCTGTTCTTTATTACTCTAATTTATGACATTCATAACAGGTTCATTCCATTAGTTCTATTGTTACAGGCCTTGCATTTCCTTCAACCATGGCACATTCTACCAGGGGTAAATTGCTCTAGCCAACCCACGCCCGACACGCCATACTATTAAATCTCTCTCCTCCACTCGGTGCATTGTCTTGCCAGTTATATACTTAAATACAGATGCCACTATGTAACCCCCCAAATCTTTAATGTTACACGCCTGTGAAAAGCTCCTTTGTATTGATTGAAAAAAGAGCATGGAGCTTGGTTTATCAGTTGGAAAATGCCAATTTATCAAATTTATCAAATCTTCTGAGATAGATAGATTTTGATGACACTTGTGTTTAGAAGGTTTTGGCTAAATAATACTTCCCTACAAAGTGAGTGTGGGAGAGATTTGTGTGGGCCCTCTCCCGATCCCGCCTGGGTCGCTATGTGCGAGTTCTCTCCCGATCCCATCTGGGTCGCCATGTGCGAGCCGGGGGCAA
>NW_005842308.1:145830-150322 GCF_000455745.1 Alligator sinensis | reverse complement strand
ATAATGCAAAAGGAATGCACTATGCAAAGAAAGCTACAGAACTGGCGGGAAAAACTCTTGCACGCGGGTTCTTAATTGCAACAGAACACTCCACCGTGCAAAAGAGCTGCAATTTGGCGGGAACATGATTTAGCGATGCCGAAGCACACACAAACAAGAAAAACCACAACTTTGGGTTGTGACAAGATTAAGAAAAAAGAGCATGCAAAATGAGATAAAGAGGAAGAGACCCACAGTCTATTTAATAGCCAAGAACCCGGTGGTTGAGGCATGCCAGCTGTTTGCTGTTATATGGGAGACCCAAATCAGGCCTCCACTTCAAATTAGACTAGACTTGTGAATCTCTGGGTTGGTGTTCTTCTGTTTTTTTCATACAAAATATTGATATGGTCCAAAACCTTGATAATATACATCAAACTGAATTCTTGTTTTCTGATTAGATATACTTACAGGCCACAGCCCACCTCCTCTGGCTATTCTGGAGGGGAAATATTTTGGCTTTATGTTTTAAGGGAGGTTTAGTTCCATTGCCTGAATGCACAGTTAAGTTGCTCTGTAATTTTACTTTTGTAGTATGCAGCAAGGTAGTGGACCCCTTTTATTACTGTAGAAATCTAAAGAAATAATAGTACTAATATGTAGCAAGCAATGAGGAACAAAACACTTCGGAGCTAGTGGGAGGATGTTCTTTGAGAGGTGTCATTGATTTTGGAGCTGACTTTCTTTCTTCTATATTCATCAGTCCACTAGAGTCCAAATCTGTTAGTCTTTTTGACATGCTACAAACCCCATTTTTCCCTGAAGGTTTTGGAGTGTTTGAGGTTTATTTTTCTTATGTTAGCTGGTGGATATTTGTGTGTTAAGGTTCAATAAACACTGCTTTCTTCTGTAGTTTGTTCTATCCAGTAGAATGACATTCTATAAAGTTTCTGTTATTGGTTTTTTTTAAATCCATTTAATGTCAGTCTACCATGTTTATTCCTAGATGTCTAAGGCTTGCAGTGAGTAGTCACATTTTTCTTTTTTTTGATTTGCTGTTGGGTTTCTAGCTATCTGGCTTCCCCGATAAAGTGGAAGCCCCTTAACCACTATTACATTGATTAAACAGGGAAAGATGTAGAAAGGGAAAATGGGAAACACCAACAGCAGCAGAGGAGAGATGAGATGAAAAAAATAAGGTAACCTACTAAACGTCTGAGATGTCTGTAAACACAATCCAGGATTATTATTATTATTATTACTATTATTATTATTATTATTAGGAATAAATAACAAAGACTTAAAGTCTTAGCATCCAATCGAAACTATATTTTAATCAGCATTACAGTGGGATACGTTGCAGAATATTGATATAGAAGGGTACAGCTTGTTTAAAAAGGACAGGCAGGAAAAAAGGAAAAGAGTGTTGTTTTGTACATAAAGGGCATTTATAGCTATTCTAAAATCCAGGAACAGGTGAAAGGCAGGGTTCTTGAATGTCTCTGGGTGAAGATAAAAAGGAGATAAAGTCTGTCTGTGAAATGTCATGTCAAGGATGTAGTCTAGACCATCAAATCAGGAGGAGGAGGTGAATAAGGTTTTTTTAATAAACCACTTAAGGAAAGGAACAGGAGATGGTAACAGGAGAATCTAACTCCCCAGGTATCAGTTTGGAAAGTAATGTAGCTGGACATACACTGTTCAGAAAGTTCTTGAAATGTATTGAGGACAACTTTTTATTTATTCAGAAGCTGAATGAAGTTACTAGAGGGGCGGTTATTTTAGATATGATTCTTGACTAATAGGGTGGAACTAGCTGAGAATCTAAAGATAGAAGGCCAACCGAGTGAAAGAGACTGCAAAAGTTTCTGAGTCTAAGAAAGGGAGAAGTGACAGCATCAGAATAATGACAATGGACTTCTAAAAAGCAGACCTCAGGAATTTCTGTGAACTTGTTCCTATGCCCTCTGGGTAGCAATTCTAAGAGAGAAACTTATGCAGGAGAACTGGTAGTTAAAGGAGGCAAAATTAAAGACATAACAAACAGAAAGGTGAGAAGTAAAGAGACCAAGATGGCTGTATCAGAAGGTCTCATGATCTGAACAGCAAAAACGTAATCATAGAAAAATTGGAAACAAGGTTATATTGCTGAGAATAACATAAAAAAGACTAAGGCATAAAATGAGTAACACCTAGAAAAAGGCTATAAAACGTATAATAAGAGCTTTTATTGATACGTCTGAAATAGAAAGATGAACAAAAATATTCATTTATTATGTAATGAGATAGGAATTCAATTAATGTATGACAGGACAATATTAATATAGTACAACAAGGCCAAAATGGTTAAATATGCTTAACACAATTACATTTAAGAACAAGAGTGGAAGGCAGAACACAAGCCAGAAAAGCAAAGTAACAAATTAGCAGGCACATCTCCATGTGCCCCTGCAACTCTGTTGTTACTGCGTCATCATTTAGTACTTCCTTTAGGCTCCAAAAGGAAGTACTAAATGACGGCGCAGTAACAACCCATACTTCACTGTCTGCAGTTATTTTTAGCTGTTACGTCACCGTAGCAATGTGCTACACTGAGGGAGTGCATCGCTATGGCAACATAGCAGTGACATCACGGTTTTTGCCCGCAGATGCTACATCGCTGTAGCACATTGCTATGGCAATCTAGCATCACATGTAGATGCCCCCAGTGAGTATTTGGGTAAGATGGATGTATTCAAGTTGGCAGGAGGCCTGATGAAGTTAAACTGGAGTATGTTAGGAGTTAGCCAAAGTAATCTCTGAACCACTAGGATTAATGTGAAGGCACCACAGAGGATGGGTGAGATACCAAAGGACTAGTGATGGGCAAACACAGTATCTGTATTTAGAAAGAGGCACGGATTTCTTACTGTGATATCTTTTATTGGACCAACTGCATAGTTGGTCCAGAGTTAGACAAGCTTTCAAATGCAATACATAAAGGAGGCATTATATATCAGTAAACCCAGTTTGATCACCAAAAATAAACTGAAACAAATAATTAAATAATGATGTTGAAAGCTCCTAATAAATAATAATGTGATTATTATTTGTGTATGTATATCTGACCAAGTCAGGCCAGCCAACATAGATTTGTCAAGAACAAATTATGTCAGACTAATCTACTTTTCCTTCAACAAGTTAATTAGCTCACTGTAAGTGGGAAGCAGTAGCTATATCTTTTGACTTCAGATGTGCTTTTGACAGACTCCTACATGACATTTTCATAAGCAAATTGGTCAACTATGTTTTGTTTGAAATTAGCATAAGGTAGATACAAAACTAGTTGAAAAACTTAACGAGTTGTTACCAATATTTTGTTGTCAATCTGGATCTTAAACAGGGCTATGTAGATCTCCTCCTTGGGCCTGGTATAATTAAATAATTTAATAAATGGCTTGGATAATGAAACAGCGAGTACACTTACAAGGTATGTGGATGACACTAAGCTGGAGGAAATGGCATAGAAATCCACTCATGTAGGTCAGCTTGCAGGACCTAAGTGTATGTCTATGTACTTCTTCATGCCCAAGCCTCCATATTAACAGTGTAATGGCTGGGGAGTGTACTTGAGTGGCTCAAAGTGTCCCTAAGTATACATACAAACTCTCTGTGCTGCTTAATATGAGGGCATAGAGACACCCAGAACAGTTGTGAGTAGGTATGATTTATTTCTTGGTAATGCTTCTAGTTCGGTCTTAATGACTGAGGCCATATGAACATGACCTGACGGTCACTTTTGACAACTTGATAGTATATATTTTGACAGCTTATATTTTGATAAAACATGCATGGTTTTTTACATATGTAAAGCAACACTATAATTTGTTTTGGCTCTAAATTTTAAAATATTTTCAGTGCAAGTCAAAGGCAAACTTCCCAAGTGAAAAAATAAAGTGGTAGTTTAATTTTGGTGGGGAAAATATATTTGGTAATGGTATTTCAGTATGTAAGTACACTATAAATTTGAGTTATTTGTTAAACTTTGTCTTCGCAGGAGGACATTCAACTAAATGGGGTACTGACTATAAAGAGTTAGAATCTGAAATCTCAGCTCTATAACCATTTTGCTGAATGCTTTCCTGATGTAAGCCTTTAACCTCTCTGGACGCGTCCACATGAGTGCACATGTGCCTCTTGACCCATCTCAAACCCCTTTGAGGTGGGGCAACAGGCACGTGTGGGAATGAAAAAAATGTTTCCCACGCTGCAAATTTGCAGCGCGGGGAGAAAATTAGACCCCTGGATACCCAGGGGTCTAAAAAAAATCAAAGTTTAAAAAAGTGGTGCAAAGCATGGTCCAGGGCTGTGCCCTGAGGCAACCGGAGGCTGGGTCCTCCATGGAGATGCTCTGGCTGCCAGAGTGTCTCTATGGTTGGCCCCTTGCCCTGATGCTAAAAAATGTGGTGGGAACCATGGCGGGGACCCCCAACGGCTCCGCCCACTCCCCCAGCCCCCTAACCCCTGCTGCGGC
>NW_005842308.1:119241-145478 GCF_000455745.1 Alligator sinensis | reverse complement strand
GGCGCGGGTGGGGGCAGCCATTGGTGGGGCTGCAGCAGCTGGTGGGGGATGGGGCCAGGTGGGGCAGCAATCGGAGGGCTAGGGTGGGGCATGTGGGCCTTGCGGGGGGGTTGTAGGCCCTGCAGGGGCCATTTGGCCCCCATTAGGAGACCATACCCCTTTTGTGGGGGCCAAACCCCCTATTGGGGGGTGAACCCTTTGTGTGGGTGATGAGCCCCCTGTTGGGGGGAAGAACCCCTTGTGCAGGGGTTGAACACCTTCTGTGGGGGCCGAACCCCCCTTTTGGGGGGGCCGAACCCTTTCTGTGGGGGATGAACCTGCTGTTGGGGGTCTGAACCTGCTGTTGGGGGCCAAACCCGTTGTGTGGGAGCTGAACCCTCTTTGGGGGAGTTGAACTCTTTGTATGGGGGGCGAACCCCCTGTTGGGGGGGGCCTAGCCCTTGTGTGGGGGCCAAACCCTCTACGGGGGGGCCAAACCCCTTGTGTGAGAGCTGAATTCCCTGTTGGGGGGCCGTAGCCCTTGTATAGGGGACAAACCCCTTGTGTGGGGGCCATCGCTGTATAGGAGGGCAGCAAAATATGTATTCGTGAATTCATGAAACCTGTATTTAGAGTTCACTTTATTATTATGATAAGAGACGTGCTTTAACACTGTAAGATATATCAATAAAACATTGTCCAACTGATCGCTGTCTCTTTCTTCCTCTCTGTCTTTATAGTGTTCTTTTGTTTTACTTGTGGAGGAACATGGATTTGGGGGTATTTTAGAGAGTGACTTTGGGATTTTTTTTTTGATCAGGGATTTTTCAGTTTTCCAATAGGGAACACCAGAATCCCTGCTAGGGAGGCCAGTGGCAGGACCCTGCCTGCTCAGAGCTGGCACCTTGGACCCGTCTGACTGTGGCTGACCTCCTGGCCAAATGGGGCCAGGAGGGCATGCTTTGGTAGTTCAAAGCAGGCCCCCACACCTGGAACATCTTCTGGATGACAGCTGCTCAGATGGCCGGGCAGGGGTAACAAATGGCAGTAGTGCCGCACAAAGGCCAACCCGGAAACCGCAGTCCACTGGCAACTGGCCCAGAGGGGGAAGATGCCTCTACTGACTCTGCAGTCCCTATCCAAGTCTGACAGGTACACAGCAGGTCACAGCCAGGCAGCAGCCCCCACTGCCAGACTGCTGTAGTGGGTAGAGGGGTCAGGCAACTTTCAGGGCTGCTTCAGCAGTCCAGCTGGCACAAGGGGTAGTGTCCCCAGGTACCAATTAGCTGGGCCCCAGAAGCTCCTGATAGCTAGTAGCCCTGAGCTACTTGCCAGTGCAGATTTTTATACTGATGGGGCCAGGATAGGGAAGCTTTTTATACTGCTGGGGACAGCACAGGTGCTGGCCCTGGGCTCTAACTCCCCCTGGCTGAAGATCCAGGAGGAGCTAGGCAGGGTTATTTTGCCCCAAGTGGTACAGTTTGCTCCACAACAAAGTGCATGTCCGAGCATGTGCGCTGAAGCAAAAAGCCCTGGCTCAAATTTGTACTGCTTCTATTTAAGCTGCTGCAAGCACACGTGCTTGCATGTGTGGACACACCCTCTAGGTCTCAGTTATCCAATTTCTTCATGAGCTTCAAGGATTAGTAGATGTATATTCCTATTAGGGATCTCAAATATTTAATCCTGCTATTCATAGAGATATACATTAACAGCTATATTAAATGAATATTCTTAAAACATACAACAAACATCATACTGACAGAATTAGAAAGTAAGGAGGATTTTAAAAGGATGTTAAAGAAGAGTTAAATACTTATATTTAATTAAATACTAATTTAAAGTTTCTGTTGCTAGTTCTTTTATATTTGTATGTAGCTGGACAGTAATGAACCAATGAAAATCCAGTCATTTTTTTAATTATAATCAGTACTGTAGTTTTAGAATTCCATAATATCTTTCTGATTTTTCCCCTGAGTATATTATAACAAATTAATCTCCTTGAGTTTGAACTGTTCAATATATTAAACAGTGGATGAAGGCAGAGCAGTGGACATTGCATACCTTGATTTCATCAAGGCTTCTAACACTGTCTCCCATGACATTCTCATTAGGAAGATAAGGAAATGCAAACTAGATCAAAGTACTGTAAAATTAATATAACACTGGTTGGATCATTGTACTCAGTAAGTAGTCCTCAATGGCTCATAAATCTAGTTGGGAGGAGGTAATGAGTAGGGTTCTGCAGGGGTCTTTCATGGATCCAGTATTGTTAAACATTTTCATTAATTATTTGGATGATGGAATTGAGTGCCCACTTAGAACATTTTCAGGTAACAAGTTGGGTGGAATTGCATATACTTTGGAGGGCAAGCTAGGATCCAGAATGATCCTTGTGTAGGCTGGAGAAACGGTCTACAATTAATCAGATGAGATTCAATAAAGAGTAGTGAAAAGTCCTGCATTGCACTTGGGATGAAATAACTGCATGCACAAATCCAGACTGAGAAACGCACCATAAGATCAATATGAGCCAACGATGTGCTTTTGTTGCAAAAAAAGCCAATGGCAACCTGGCCTATATTAGAAGGAGTGTCACTTGCAGGTCAAGGGAAGAGATTTTTCCAGTCTGTTCAACACTGATGAGGCCTCATATGAAGTACTGTTGCCAGATCTGGGCACCCCACTTCAAAAAGGACATGGACAATTTGAAAAGAGTACAGGACAGAGCAACAGAAATGATCAGGGGCCTGGGAGACAAGACTTGTGGGCTAAGTACAGACATTTGGGGAGGTTAAATCAGGTTCAAAATGACCACCTAATTTAAACTTAGCTTGTTCCAGTGCCGACCTTACACTTACAGACCCGGTCTCAGTGACCAGAAATCAATCTAACCTATAACTGTACACAAGTTCCATGCATACTAACCAGTCTAAAAATTGCAGAATCCAGTTTCAGAAAAACCTGGATTGATGTAGTATAAAACTTAATCGATGTAGGTCAAATTGGTACATGTAACTTCTATACATTTGCTCTGAACAGCCCAAGGGCTGGGAAAACCCAGCTGCCAGCCCCCACCCTGGGACTGCACTTTCCACACACCCCCACCAACCAGCTATTTTTCCCTCTGAGCATTACACCCTCCCCCCCACCAGACCAACCCCCTGCAACCCCCATCCTGCAAGCCATTCCAGGTGCAGCTGCTTTTATCAGTGTTTCCCACTACTGAAGCTGAGTAAGTCAGTCCTAGTGGAGGGAGGGGCAGAAGGGAAGGGAGTATAGATTTACTGGAGGAGGGGGCTGGGGAGTTAAAAATAGGGAGGCAAAGACAGGGAGCCCCCATAGACCCCATGAGCCTCCTTGATCCTGCCAGACCCCAGCAACACCCCACAGATCATGCTTACCCCCCAACCCGCACCATGCCTGCCCTGCCTGCACCCTGCCCACAGGTAGTACTTCCCCCCCTCCCACCCAAAGGTCACACATACCCCCCATCCCCTGGCAGATCCCCAATCCCCCACTCAGCCTGATTAACCACCCCCCTGCTAGCCTTCCCATCCTGACTTACCTGATATCAGGAAGCCATTTTGAATCAATTAACCTCCCCCTAATATACCTGGGTGTTTGTACTTAGCTACAAGGAAAGGTTGAAAGAACTAGTGTTACTAAACCTGGAGAAGAGAAGACTGAGGGGGGATTAGGTAACAGTCTTCAATTACCTGAAGGGTGACTATAGAGAGATAGAGATGGGCTTTTCTCTGTGGCTGTAGGGGACAGCACTAGGAGCAATGGCTGCAAGCTGTAGCAGGGGAAATTTAGTTTGGAGATTAGGAGGAATTTTTTGATTATGAGGGTGGTCAGGCATTGGAATGGTTACCTAGAGAAGTCATGGGATCTCTGTTCTTAGAAACTTTCAAAAGCAGATTAGACAGATACTTTAGTATCTGGGATAGTTGGGCTTGGATAGTTTAGTCAGGGCTGTTTCTGACCTGAGCGTGGGATTAGAATAGTCGATCTTGTGAGGTCCCTTCCAGCCCTATTTCCTATTATCCTATTCCTATTGTTTATTTAATATATTATTTAATCATATTTTGTAGGTTTTTGTTCCAATGATATTGAGCTCTGAGTGACAATATATATCATGCTAGATCAGTTAGGAAAGCAGGACAGCATGTTCCCCAGATTGTCAGAAGAATGAACAGTGAAAAATTCTTAAAGAGATTGTTTCAATTTGACTATTAATATATCCCTAATTATATTTGCTATATGAGTATAAAGTGAATGCAGAAAAAGCGAAAAACTGAAGTTGGGAGAATGTGTAAAGAGAAAATATAACCATTGCATCTCTTGAGAAATACCTTGTTACTGGATGAACATTTTTTCATAGTATGATTAATTCTCAATGAAAGGCCAATAGATGGTGCTGTGGAGACAATTTGCAATGATTGTACAGATGTGCAAGGATACACATCTTTCAACTGCACATCTGCATGATGACTGAAAAGGTCCCATGGACAATTCACTGTTTCTCCTTTTTCTCTGTAAAATTCATACACACAGCTATATCTTTCATAAAACTTCAGATGTATGACCTGAATTCTGAGTATTTAAGAAAAAAATTACCTGTCTCTTATCAAGTGTAATCCTGAGACATGCATTAATGTAATACAAGTTAATTTTCCATTTTGGAAGACACGTTTTAAATATTTCTGTCATTAAACACTTTCCAGCTTGTCATTGTAGTGGCTGTAAAATGTTCATATACTTCAATGTAACTCTTACTTTCAGCATAGTTTCCAAGTACCTGTACAAGGGTCTAAGTCTACTGAAGTGTGAGACACCTATGAATAGGTTCAACAGGAACAATATCAGACCCCATATTTGCCCCTTGATGGGAACTGGCCAGACACCTCAACTATTCCCTCAGCATCAACTGCTACAGTTGTCTCATGAACAGTCCTCTTCTAATACCTTTCTGATATTCTCCATCAGTGGACCCCTGCTTTTAAGCCAAGCTCTACAGAAGTTCTGAATGGATGGGTACTTCTTGTAGGGTTAGTGTCTCAGCTTCACTGTAATTTTATTAGTGCCTCTTTTCTGCAGTACAACCATCTGGTAGCTATACATCAACTGTGCCATGAAGTAAACATGCTGCTTTATAAAGATAGGAGTAGAATTTGGTATCTGTCACTATAGCTCCTGTCTCATTGGGCCTGTCATAGTTGCTTTGCTCTGCTCATCCTTCCTGCACCACCTGCCTCCCAGTATTTCTGAGAAACTGGAAATGAATAATGTCATTCAATGGGATTCCATTTCAGGTTTTCTTTTTCTAATAACACAAGTTGTACTAAGTCCTGTTTTCATGTCACCTATAGGGACAGATGGGGTGCAAACACACCATGGCAGCAGGAGAACAGGGTGGTTTGTTGTGTCTCAGAAAAGTGAATCCTTCCCAAGTTGCACTGAAGAGGAGACAAAAAAGGAGAACTCTGTGCTCAGTACAGCATAACATCACCTCCCCATCCCTGTTCCACATGCACACATCCATGCTCTGTGGTGACCTGGTGTATCTGTCTCTTGCCTCTCGCAGGGGACCATCTAGTGTGTAATCCTATAGTCCTCTGAATTCCAGATTTTTGGCCACGAGAGGTGTGGGTGGGTATAGGATGGGAGAGGAAACCTAGGTTCCATCCTTCTCCTATTCCTACTCCTATTTAAGAGCTGAGAATAGAGTAGTCTTACACTGCAAATTCTTTTTCACACTACTTATTACATCTATGTCTTTCTTTTGTTCTTCTAGATAGGTGATTTTGATAAATGAATGGTATTCCATTAAAGAGAATTGTTGCTTTTCTTAACAAGTTAAAACCACTAAATAAAATATCTGGCTTTTGTAAGCGTTCAGTTGCCAGTAGTACCCACTGAGAACAGGAGGGGTTGGATCTCAGGCAATTTTTGAAACCAGGCCTTTTTTTTTTTATGTTGATTTACCATTTTAATGTTCACATATTACCAGGGATCCTGGTTTTCTCTCGTTTAAAAAAAAATCACCAATATTTGGATTAAAAAAATAACCCCAAATCCACATTTTTCTATGGTTAAAATGAAACTAAAATACCTATATATTAGTGACATTTCATTTTAATCATGCAAAATGTGGATTTGGGGTTACTTTTTTTATTCCAAAAATTGGGGATTTTTTTAATCAGAGAAAACCAGGATCTCTGCATATTACTAATTTTGCAAATTATTATATATGACATATAACCAATCAGATGTACATTTTTCTTGTGTGAACTATGAAGACAGGCAATGAGTAAAAATTTCCTTCTAGGCTGACAGTGAATACTTCAATCTAAAGTGAATTAATGTTAAATTTAAATGATGACAAATACAAATATTTTAGAAGTAGGAGAGGTTTCTACAGACATAAAATTGTTACACAAGTCACTACAAAGAGAAGAAAAGTGATCTGTGACTCACATGAGCTCAGTAATTAGAATTCTTTATTTTTTTCTATATTTCAAGCAATTTCTAGAGTTTGGGGAAACTATTCATCATTTTAATGCCAAAAATAAAACTCTAAATTCTCAAAAGTCACAACAATTATAGCTTATTTCTACAATACAGTTACACAAGAGAAGTATTTCCACCCACAAAGATAGTTCAGTGAAAAAACGAAAGATCTACACTAAGGCCCAGGTTTATTCACCCTCTAAGATGTATTAGTCCTTGCCACTGTTAGCCTTGAAAGTATGGATATCACTTCAGGACTGTGATCCTGTTCCCACACATGGGTCTGTCTACATGTGTGCCTGACTGTGCAGTTACTGCAAGTACTAAATGACTGCACAATACCTGCCAGTACTACGCATTCCCAGCATGGGTCATTTCTGACCCTACTGCACAGTAGTGGCAGCATCATAGTTCATGCCTGCCAATGCTATGTTGCCGTAGCAAAGAGCTACATCACTGTAGACAAGCCCACAAAGATGTACAGCTTTCCTGCTCTCTTAATTGGCAACCTGATGTGCCTCAGTCATGTTGAAATCCAGCTCACTCATAGGCCTTGCTTACCTTTAATCAAGTGGCTAAAAAAAATTAGATATTTAGGTTTTAAATTCTACTTGGCCTGAGGCTATTTGAACCCATATGTCCTACTTCCCAAGATTGTGTCCTGACCACTAAACTTTTGGCCTAGGCAGAGCTGAGGGCATTTCCCATTCATCTTGTTCAAGCTGAATCACTGGGCTAAATGAATACCTGAATCACTGGGCTAAATGAATACAAGTGTAAGGATGCCAGAAGGAAAACAGGCCACAAGAAACCTCAGTCTATAGTCCAGTGAGGTGGGCACTTGCCTGTGAAAGAGAAAGTGAATCCTGTGCTCCCAGAGCTATTCATGGATTGTGCATTAAACAGACATCGGACAAAATACACTTGGAACAGAATGCATGTAGTAGGCTTTAACTGTGGCACTCCCTAGGGCAGGGGTGGCTAACCAGCAGCACATGCTATAGGTGGCACAGGCAGCTTCTGTGTGTGGCAAGTGGCAGATCAAGGAGGGGACATACAGGTAGGGAAGGGAGCAGAAAGCAGAACAGCAGATTGGGTAGGGGTAGTGAATTAGAGTGGCACTAAGAGGGGCATGGGGCTTCATTTGTACTATGTTTGCCAAAAAGGTTGCCCCCTACTGCCTTAGGACATTCCTTAGGTAATATAGACATGCCCCTCATGTAACTGATTTCCTTTGAAATTCCACAAACAAAAGATATAGTAGGGAGTTTCCAGAGAAATAATGAATACTGCAGAATATCCATGAAACACAGAATAGTCAAAACAAACTACTCAAGAGGGAACTACAGATCTAGAGTTAATTTTGGGAAAGCATTTAGGAAATGATTTGGAATGATAAATTGATTTTGAAACGCTGCAGTCTGTTTAAAGAAAGTTCATAAAATAAAAGATGAAACTGTCAGTTAAATTATTTATCATAAAATATTTGCCGGGTTCCAGCTCTGATGCTTAACGAATAGTGGCTGCAGAATGTTTTTAGAGCCTAGGATAAAACACAATAGAGACAGTAAGTGCAACAGCATACCCAGAAGGAATCTAGAACGAGACAATACCAGTCTCAGTTATATTTACTCCAAACCTAGTTTCCCTATGGAAACCCTCAGTTGAAGGCTAGTGCCATAGAAAATGTATTGTCCCAGTTCTGGCTCCTCTTGTGTGCTCTTGTTGATAGGTTTTTAGGACAAGACCAGAGAGTCTCTTCTCCCTAGATGTTGAGTTTAGGGTGTGGCTTCACGCTCTAGCACCTGACTTTGTTCAGGCCTCAGCCTCGAGACCCTGAATCAGAGCATGTTCCCAGTCTTTCCCTGCTCTAGTTTGAACAGGGAAAGACAGTTTGACTGGGGCACTTATTAAATTGCTTCTTTCTACATCTGTTCAGGTACACCCCACAGAAAATTGCATTCCTACCACTCTCTCTACAGTCAACTAAAATACTGGCCCAGAACTTGTCCCTTGGGAAATGTCCTCAACCATCTCATGCTGCTTTCTTAATTCTCTTTTCCAGTACCTTATCCATAGAAAGCTCCCTGTGTCATTCACCACATATGAGGTAGCATCACAAGGAGACACCCTACAATCATAAAGGAAAACTAGCAATTTATTAAGAGAACTGTTAGAAGGGATAATGTAATGGCTCCTAGCATTCAGACGTTGAATGCATAGATAAATTCCTAGGACCTTTTCCACAGTGTTTCCTCCTAAAATCTCTAGGCTGCATGTAGCTGCTACAACTTCTCCATGAACCACTTTTGCTGTTGTGTCTTTTGTATAAAGATTTACTGACTTGTTATGTACTTGTTTTACATTAGCAATACTATTGTTTTGATTTTTTTTTTTTTTTTTGGACAGTTGGGTTGCTCTCACTATTTGGAAGCATTTCTCTAAGGTTAGTTCTGTTTCCTCTAACAATCTTTGCTGTAATCACATGTTCCCTTAAGGATCTATCTTTTATTTCAGAATCTTTATTATTTCTAGTTACATATGGGTGCCATGGTTCTTTAAGCGTAAGTGCCTTCTCTTTCTTCTCCTTGTTGGGGTGAACAAACAAAAGACCTCTGCTATCTCATCCTGTATGGGCTCACAGGCTGCTTCCAGATGAGTGCAGCCATGCAGTATGTGGCACTGCACTGCACTTTCAAGTGTTCCCCGCATTGCTACCTTGTGGAAAAAAAGTGGGGTGGTACACGTGGCAGCAGCGCGCACTACCCAAAACTAGAACCTGACTGGCTGGAGCCATGCTCCGGTTGCTGGCTAGTGTGTTATTCTCAAAAGACCAAGGAGGTACATTTATAGAATGATAAAGCTTGTTTGTTCAGCGAGCCTTCTTAGCCTACACATTTGCTGTTCCCTCCTGTAATCCCTGGGCCAACATAACAATTTATGCATAAAGTATCCACACATCTTCCCCCTTTACATGTAACACATCCCCATGTAATACTAACACTAGAAGTGTAGTTCAACCCATTGTTAGTCTTCGTGCTGGCTTTTTAGCTCTGTGATCTTCTCAGTTTCCCTGCATTCTCAATCCTTATTGGTTCAGTTCTTGTTTGGTTTCCTTGTTCAGATATCTCTACCTCTGTGACATTTTTGATCTCCTCTGTCATTTCTTGTTGCTGTGTTGTTAGCTCTGTTTCCTTTGCTGGATCTCATGATGCTGCTTCTTTTCTCTGCTTTATGAATTTCACATGTCATCTATTCCTTCTTAATATCTGTCCTTTTGGTGTGACTACTTAATAGCATCTAGGAGCTACCTGATAGGAAACTACTACTTTTTGTTTCCACATTTGTCCATCTCAAATAAGTACTGTATCTTTGTTGTGCAATTGTGTTAATTCCCTGGAGCCCCTGTCAATATTTGTTAAATATTTTTAATGTTTTCACGTTTTGCTTTTCATTCTGATGTTCATCATCCACAAGATTTGGCAGCCTGGTTTTGAGTTTCCGGTTAAACAGCATTTCTGCTGGAAACAATCCATGTTTCATGGGTGTTGCCATGTAATTTAGGAGTGACAGATAAATATCACTGTGTGAATCTGTAGCTTTTAAAAAAAAATTCTTCACTATTTGTACTCCATTTTCCACCAGACTATTGGATTGAGGGTATTTAGGACTTGAAGTGTGATGGAATCCATATTTATTTGCAAACTCTTTAAAATCAAGACAGTTGAATTGAAGTCCATTGCCTGTTCTCACAATTTGTGGAATCTCATGTTTAGCAAAAATCGATTTGATGTGAGTTATGACATGGTTTCCTGTTGGCATGCAGTTTCCTAAGCAATGCAATTTCAGGATAATGAGAATAATAATCCAGCGTTAAGACATAATTTTTTCCTGCATGCCTGAATAAGTCGATTCCCACTTGGTACCACAGAGCTACAGGCTCCTCCATGACCATCATGGGCTCTTTTCTTTGCAGTGATCTGTACTTTAGGCAAGTTGTACAAGCATTTATAGCATCTTCTGTTATTATTTATGTGCAACCAATATAGAGCACCCCTTGTTCTCCTTTTGCTTTTTTCAATGCTGAGATGCCCCTCATGTATTCTATTTAACATGTCTTTCTTTAGCACTGCTGGAACAACAAGTCGTGAGCCTTTGAATAAAAGCCTATCCAGTACTGAGAGCTCTTCTTTGAACTGAGAGTAGAGGCTAGGTATGTTTTCCAGGCCAAGCAGCATAAATAACTCTCATCACTTTTTGCAATGTGGTGTCCTGAGCAGTAGCTTCTTTCAGTCAGTGCCTAAATTTTATCTGTGAGAGGAATCACACTTTGATTAATGTTTACTGTGTCAGAGTCTGGAATTCTGTCATTTTCCATTGTGTCATGTGCTCTGAGCAATGCATCTGCAATAAGTAGATGTTTTCCTGGTGGGTACTGTATGTCTACATCATACAGTGCAGTTGACAGAAAAGTCTCTGTAAAGTGGTGGCATGTCTGATAAGTCTTTCTTTGCTATAGTTACCAAAACTTTATGATCATTTTCAACTATCACAGCTTTCCCATAGATGAATATGTGAAATTTCTTACAGCCATATAGCAGACCTAAACCTTCTTTCTCAATGCATATAGACACTCTAACTTAGAAAGTGCCCTAGAAGCATATGTGACTGTCTAGCTATTCCCATGTTTTTGAAGCAAAGGTGCTTCAATGCCTTCTTTAGAAGCATCTGTGGACAATTTAATGGGCCTTTTAGGTTCATGGTATTTTAGTACCGGAGCGTTCATTATTCTTCCCTTCAAGTTTTTAAATTCAGCTTTATCTTCATGTTCCCACATCCACTGAACATTCCTTCGTAGGAGTGATCTAATGCATTTGGTCTTCTCTGCTAAGTTCAGTAGATATTCCCCTACAAAACTGATCATTCCCAGTAATCTTTGCACTCCTTCCATATCCATAGAGGGTGGCATGCTTGTAACGACTTTAATGCTTGCAGGATTGATTTGCACCACTTTCACAGAGACATTTTCTCCCAGATATGTTATTTGTTTAATCCTGAATTTGCATTTTTGTTTGTTCAGTTTCAGACCTGCTCTGCAAGCTCTTTCTAGTGCCTTTCTTAGCTTCAAGTCATATTGTTCCATAATATTTCCCCAAACTAATTCATCAACAATATAAACCATAGTTCCATCAAGACCTTCAAAGAGTTGTTGCACCTTTCTGTGAAATATTTCAGATGCTACTGATCTAATACTACAGTCCAAAAGGAAGCCTATGAAAGCAATACCTTCTGAAGGGCATATTGAAGGTACATAATCTAGTACTATTATTTTTTAGGGGAACTAGAAACTTACCAGGGGGGACCAGTGGGGAACGGGAGAGTCCCTGTTCCCCGATCACTATCAGGAATAACTAGGAATAATGGCCACAAGTTGACTGAGAGTAGGTTCAGGCTAGACATCAGGAGGCACTTCTTCACAGTCCGGGTGGCTAGGATCTGGAACCAGCTTCCAAGGGAAGCGGTGCTTGCTTCTACCTTGGGGGTCTTCAAAAGAAGGCTAGATAATCACCTAGCTGGGGTCATTTGACCCCAGCATTCTTTCCTGTCCATGGCAGGGGGTTGGAGTTGATGATCTGCTCAGGTCCCTTCCAACCCTACCAACTATGAAACTATGAAACTTGCAAAAACCCAGAAGAGGTATCCAAAATGGATAAATATTTCACTTCTGTCACATTGCCAAAAACCTCTTCCGTGGTGAGAATGGGAAAATGCTCCCCTTTGATTTATCTGTTCATTTGCTTAGGATCCAGACACAATCTCAAGGATCCATATTTTCTTTCCTATTATGACCAGTGAATGAATCCAAGCAGTGAGTTTCTCTACTTTTTCTATTATGTCCATGTTAACTAATCTATTCCTTTTTCAGTTTCTTCTTTAGTACAAGGGGAACATTTCATGGAGCATGTATGGTTGGAGTATTTGGTTTGTTTAATTCTATCTTGTACTCAGTTGACAGTTTCCCTATGCCTTGAAACACATTGTAAAACTCTTCTATGTTCTTCCTTTTTACTCCCTCAATGACATTCATTCTCTTAATCAAACCTAGAGTTTTACACATTTGCAACCCAATAATTGGCACTAGCTTTCCTGGGACTGTTACACACTGAATTTTTACTATATTACCCTTGTATCTAATGTGCAGTGCATGAACACCCTTGGTTGCAATCATGTTCCCATTATATGCTCTAAGTTTCACTTCCTTATGTTCATAGTACACAGGTTTAGTTTTCATTTTTTGAATAATGTATCATGGTATTACATTGACCTATGCCCCTGTATCTAATATAAAAGTTACCATTAACTCATTCGTGTCTAGGGTGATTGTCTAATCCTCAGAAGAATTAACTTCTTCTCACATTGTGCATTTTTCTTCCTTGTTGCATAGAGCATCCACTTGCGGTTTCTTCTGTGGTACAGTCTGCTTCTTTCTACAAACTCTTACAAAGTGATTGAATCTTTTGCATTTGTTGCAGTGCTTACCAAATGCAGAGCATTGCATGGTTTTGTGGTAACCCCCACAGCATCTGTAGCTGGCCATTGTTTTTTTTTTAAAGCAGTTGTCTTTGGCCTCCACTTATCTGCTTCACAGTAAAGTCCTTCTTTCTGTATTGTTTGTGTTTTTTCTTAAGTTTTTGCAGTCTTTTAATCCTGTCTAGTTCAGCTTGTTCTGCTTTTTCCTCCAGCTTCGGCAGCCTGGCATTTGTTATCTCAGCCACTTGTCACGTTCAAACTGCCTTTTCCAAATTAAGCTCAGGATCCTCTAGCAGTCTTTTCCTGAGGCTTGTATCCCTTATACCTAATACTATTTTGTCTCTGACCATGGACTCTTTAAGGTCTCCAAAGTTGCATGTCTGGTAGCGCTGTGCAAAACACCATTGTTTTGTTTTGACATCCGTTTTGTCATTTCAAAGGGACAGTGTTTCATTTCATCATTTCATTTTGAAGCACTGTGTCATTTTGTTTCGTCAAAACTATTTCTGTGTTTTGACACGTTTTGATGTTTCGCCCATAAGCTATAATGTGGAATCATGAAAATGCCTAAAACTTTGTAATTTCTTGCCTGATTCAGATGAAAATTGCAGGGATGGCAGCACCTTCTGAGGGCATGACACCTGCCAAGTTTGAAGGAGATAGGTAAAGAGGTGTCTCATAAACTACATCTCAAACTGCAAAAAGAAAAGCTTGTGACACTGGCCGGCAGCAGCAGCCTGCTGTCATCTGGCATACAGATCCGCAGGCCCACACCCCCGGGAGGGCTTTGGGGATGTGCCGGACTCCTCCTGGGGGTGCAGGCCCCCGGATCTGTGCAGGATGACTGGAGGCTGCCACTTCTGCCTGGGACCGGCACTGGGTGCAGCCCGTACCCAGCACTGGGTTCCATGGAGCTGTCTGGTGGCAGAAGGCAGAGTGCAGCCCTGGTTCTGCCCGCTTCCCGCTACCAGGCTGCACTCCATGGGGCTGCAGAGCCACTTGGAGTGCAGCCTGGCAGCAGGAGGTGGGCAGAGCCAGGGCTGTGCTCCGATCAGGTCCACCAGCCCCACGGAGCTGAACCTGGCGGCAAGAGGCAGGCAGAGCCAGAGCTGCTCTCCACCTCCTGCCACCGGTCTGAGCTCTGTGGGGCTGAGGAGGTGCTCAGAGTGCAGGCTGGTGGCGGGAGGTGGGCAGAGCCAGGGTTGCGCTCTGCCTCCCCACCACCTGGCTGAGCTCAATGGGGCTGCGGAGCTGCTCAGAGCACAGCCTGGTGGCGAGAGGCGGGGAGAGCCAGAGCTCCGCTTCACCTCCCACCACCAGCCAAAGCTACATGGGGTTGTGGAGCCACTCATAGTGCAGCCCTGGCTCCCCCTTGCCTCCCACCACTGGCTGCTTCAAAACTCAAAAGGTTTTGAAACTTTCAAAAAATTTTGAGTGCCCTCATTTCATTTCGAAGCTGTTTCAAAGTTTTGTGTTTCATTTTGATTTTACTGTTTTGACCTCAAAATGCATCGAAACAGCTTTGAAAAAAAAAACACTCGGTGAACAGCCCTAATGTCTGGCTGAGCAGTCTGAAGTCTTTGACATACCCCTATATTGTCTCACATTCTTTGTGTTGTCTCATGTAGAAATTATACTGCACAAAGTTTTTATATTGTTTGGATATACAATATTCCTCAAACTTTTTTATTACTGTGCCATAGCTTTTCTGTTCTGCTTCTGGCAGTTGTAGGCTATTAAAAAGAGACAGAGCCTCTGGACCTGCTATATTTAAAAAAAAAATAGCTACCTTGAGTGTCTCTTGCTTCTCTGTAGCTCCAGTGGCCATCATATATATGGGGAAGCTCTGCTTAAATTTCTTCCAGCTTTCTGCTTCATTGCTGGACAGCTTTAACTCCTTTGGAATTCTGACATGTTCCATTTTTCTGTCTTTCTTCATACACCAATCCTGGTACCATATGTCTGTCTGTATGCCTGTCTGTCCATATCATTTTTGGCCAACTGCGCATGTGCTGCCTAGAGGATGGGCGGTGATTGGCTGTGTGGGCCTGGGCTATGAAGGCCCAAGTTTGAGCTGTTGCAAGGAAAGTTTGTGTCAGTGATGAACACACCCTAGCTGCCTAAGGCTTCCCCATGCCTCCCTGCCTGAGGGCAAAGGAGGGGGGTCATGGTAGCAGTGCCCCCCCCCCCCCCAGCTATCCTCAATGGTCCGTAGAACAGCCAGCAGGGAGGGGCGGGCAGGGAAGGAGGAAGGGGACCAGGGCAGGGGGAGGCGAACGGGGGGTCATGGTGGCAGCTGTTGTCAGGGCCGGGCAGTGGGAAAGGAGGGAGGGGAGTGGGAAGGGCGCCCCAACAACAGCCAGCAGGGAGGTATCCCACCAGACAATAAGGACATCAGGATCTGCACGTATGCACCTGAGCAGGACTGTCCTTGTCTGGACATGTCCTTCCCATAGGAGAGACAGGTTGCCCACCCTTGTAAAAGTGTGACCTCCTTGGGACACTCTCTCCATCTGGACCAGCACTATTCCACATCACCTATCCACCCAGAGGCCCTCCCAGTGACCCCGCTCTGGGCAACACCTTGCTCTAGAAGACCCTGACTGGCCATCGAGCATCAACTCACAGCCCAGGATATATAGCTATCACCTACCTTCTTTTCCCAAGCAAAGGACCTGAACTCAGTCCCTACATACCTTGACTTCAGTCCTTCTACCAAGCCTTTTCTTCTTCTGCTACCATTGTGTGAGTGCATGGGAGTGTGTGTGTGTGTGTGTGTGTGTGTGTGTGTGTGTGTGTGTGTGTGTACCAATAATTTTGTGGTCTGTGTAGTGCATTGCCTGTTTAATAAAACTGATATTTTTGGAACTCCAAATTAGGTTTGTCCTTCTGCAGTCCTGGCCCCACTCTAATCTCTGCTCCCTGTCCCTCTGACCCTCATCTAGTCTCTCTCTCTCTCTCCCTGAATTTTTGCCCCGGCTTCTCTCTGCAACCCTCCCAGTCTTACTCTTCTCCCATTATCTCCAGCCGCAGCTGACCTTCTGATCCCTGCTTCTTTCACCAGCTTCCCTCTGTCTTCCACCCCCAGCTTACTCTCATTCTGTTGCCTCCACCTCTCTAGCCTGGCTTCTGCCCCCTGCTGCCTCTGTTGCAGCCCCAGTTTCCTTCCCCAGCCCCAGTCTTCTCTTCATTCTCGACCCAGGCCTTCTCTTCGTCCTCAGCCCTAGTTTCTCTGCTGGCCCAGATACACTGCCTTCCAGCTTCTGTGGCTTTCCCAAGCTTCCTGCTGTTCCCTATCTTTAGTGGCAGCCCCCAGCTTCCTTTCCCCTGCATCCACAACCTTCCGGCCTGGCTCCCTGCTTCTCCCAGCATCCACAGCCTCCCGGCTATCCCTGGTTCCCTGACTCAGGCCCCAGCTTATCTTGCTCCACTGGCTTCACCTCTGCCACCTCTGGCTTTCCAGCTTCCGCTCCGGCCCCGGCTTCCCTGCCGGCTTCTCTCCAGCACCGCTCCTCCATTCTTCCAGCTCTTCCATTGACCCCAAGTAATCCCAAGCCCCTTGACCCCAAGGAACTCTGGGGCACCATGACCCCGAGTAACCCCAAGGCACCTTGACCCCAAGTAACCCCGAGCCCAAGTTACCCCAAAAGCCCCCTAATGTTAACACACAGCCACGGAAGTGCATGTTTGTGTATTTGTGTATGTGCATGTGTATATGAACCCATAGAGTGTTTGTGTAGTTTGTGTATATAATTTTGTATCACGCCCTCCTTTCTAACAGCACAATATTGAGATCCCAAGTGTTGATCTGGTGCGTGTCAAATCAACAACTGCTTTTACCATGTTTCATAAGCTGTGTGTAAAGTAGTAAGAGTATGTCAAGCTTTTATAACCTGATTGCTTACTGGTACTAATTACAGGGATGCTGCAACTGTAGCTTCTATTCTAGTCATGACTTTCTGGTGTCTACAGGCTCTAGCTTCCTAAAATGTAGGCTCTTCTCTCCAAAGTCCATGTAGATTGCCTATTCATATAGATGAAGAAGATTTCACTTCTCAATATTTTTTGCAAGACCTAATTTAATCTGACATTTGACAATTTTCATTGTATACCTACACTTCTTGACCTGTAAAGCACTCATTCTTTTTAACCAATTCCATTTTTTACACTTTGTAGGCTTTCTTATTCCAAATACGCTTCTTCAGATGAGATGCCTGTTTATCCATTTAGGACTGAAGCCACTTCCTACAGATTCCTGATAGCACCTAAATTTAAAGAAATTCCAGGCTTTCTCCACATTCAAGACCATGAACTTCTCATTCCAGTTGACCACACTAACTAGGTCCCTTAGTTTATCAAAGTGTGACATCTTGAACCTGGGAAGTTTAGTTACACATCTACTTTACTGAATCTTTTCAGATCTGCTAGTATGTAATGAAATAGCTTGCTGCTTTTGAATGTTCATGCCTCTCTGAACCAGTGAGCACGTCTACACACACACCTGGCTATGCAGTTGTTACCACCCAGTCATTTAGTACTTGCTAAAGTATTAGCAGGTATTAAATGACTGCACAGTAACTGCCATTAGTGAATGCTGGATGGTAAGATAGAGAATACTATGACATTCTACAATTGAAAAATATATTATTAATAATTCTGTACAGGTGAATAAATCATGCATACACAAATACCCCTGTACTCTCCTAACTCTCACCTGTGGGATCAAACATTAAGTTGGAGAACAATTTGTTTTAAAGGAGTCAGACTATATATAGTGCTTTCCCATCAGCATATTAAGTTATATTAAGTCACACTGAGTGATCTTGATAGGTATATTTAAAAAATTCTCCTTAATTTTCCTGTTTTGTTTGCTATATTGCTTTGAATGTTTCTTTTCAGCTGAATTATTATAAATGCTTTTTCAAAGCTGCCCAGGACCTTAAGAAGGATTTGGGGGGAACTCAGTCTATTACAGATTTGTCTTCAAGAAAGTCAACCCTACATCTCCAGTGAATTTGTTAAAGATTGCATCTTGCAGCAGCAAAAGGTCTCCATTTCCATTTGTTGAGCCTTGTCAGTTCAAACTGAGAAATAAAGCTTGTGATAGAGGGGCATGATCCACTTTTCTAATGTTGGCAATTTGCTGTCTGTCACCTGAATAAACCTGTCACTAACTAAAAATAAGTCAATCTTAGAAAATGACATATGAGCTGAAGGGAAAAAACGTACCCTTTGAGGTTTTTACATAAAAAACAGAAAGGTCTGTGTTAATTTTACAGAACTGTTCCTCATTTTCATATGATGTTCCAATGTCCTAGGAACACTTTTCAGGCTACCTAAAATATTCCAGGTGAAAATTGAAACCAAATATTTGAGCACCTTTCTTTCTTTGGTTTCTATTTAGCCTCCAATCTAAGACCTTGGATTAATGAAGAAAGAAAATGGAAATGTGATTCATAGAAACATGCAAAGTGAAGAACAGGACTAATAACTATAATGTGCGTTCTTTTTATTACTGTTAAAAGAGACCTTGACAATGGCATAGTAAACCATAGCCATTGAAAGTATGGTTGAAGAGAATTACAAAACTCTGCCAATAGTCTGCCCAAGAGCTCTCAATTTTATCATAATTTTGTGGCAGCAGCAGGTCTATTTCAAGCTGATATAAAAAGAAAAAAGACCCTGTTTATCTTTGGATACAATATTGTCTCTGAACTCAGAGGAACTAGAAGAGCATGATTTGGATATAATAATAGCATTCTTGCTTTAAATATTGCTGTGGTGGTGCTAATTTTTGGATGTTCATTTCCAGACCAGCTTATTATTTTGCTGCTTGGATATGGAGGATATTTGAGGTCTTTTTCCTGCTTGTTTATTGTAATTCAGAATAACAATATTGGTTGCGTATTTCTCCATAAATACTGTTTTGTTTCTATGGGGACAATTCTATTACCCTGTTGGTAAAGGCTCCAAAACAAAGCAATGCAAATGCATCTTTATCCTTAGTATGAATATTTTAACACTTTAGGGATCTGATGACTCAGTTTATTTCCTTCAGCTTGAAGTCATCAGTGTCCACCAAAGGTTATTAAAGTGGATTTACTCCTCCATAAGTAGTCTTTATTCCCATGAAATTAATTACAAATATTTTAGAGCACATTTATGTTTTCCCACTTGCTGTGCTCCTCCCCCTCCCCCCTTATTTTATACAGTTTAAGGCCGGTTTCTAATGTTATATATTTAAAACCCTCTAATTTATAGCTTTCTAAATAGTTCTCTTAGGTAGAAAATGATTCAAACCCAAATCCTTTACAACATTTTCTCACTTTTTGAAGAAAAAAATGTATGATTTCCCGTATTTAGATAGTTCCATTGGGCAATATGAATTAAAATAAAGAAAAAGGAAGAAAGGACAGCAAAATAAAGGCAGTGCCAACCAGTCACTGGAAGTCCTATGGGACTGATAAAGATAGAACCCTGGCCTCCTTGAAGCCAATGGGAATTTGGCCATTAACTTCAATGGGCTTTCACCAGAGGGAGAAGAAAATGTATCTAATCATGAATGTAGGTTTGGTTTTGCCACACATAATTGTGCACCATATACAGCTCATACCAACACAGATTATTTTGTAAATCCTGTTTCAAACACAGCTACATCAGCACCTGCCTACATTGCCCCTCTGCTGTCTACATAGATCAGATAGGGCAATCCCCATGGAAAATAATGAATTCACACCAATTTGACATCTTTTCCTGAACAGAAACATGCGAAACCCTGTAGAGCAGGGGTGCCGAATGCCTGGCTTGTGGGTCAGATCTGGCCTGTAGTGCCACATCATCCAGTTCACAGGGCTCCCAATGGGTCCAGATATTTGGGACAGGCACCACTCCCATGCTGCCAAATTCCTGAACCCCTGGGGAACCTTGGGTGCCAAACCCTGTGGCCAATCCTGGTTCATGGGGGAGGGGATGGGGCAGTGCCAGGAGCTGGGATACCCGGGCTCTAATTCCGGCATGCAGGGGGCTGGAGAGGGCAGTGCCAGGCCCTCAGGCCCTATCCAACCCATGAACCAATCCTGCTCCATTCCTTTGGCCCATGGGGCCAAAAAGTTGAGCACCACTGCTGTAGTTGAGCACCACTTTAGCCTCCCTGAATATTCCATTGCTGGCTTCAGCGTAGCTGCCCTTAAACAAAAAAAACAACAAAAAAACCTTTAAAAACCAACTTGAATGTGATATCTCAGAACAAAAGATCATCCACAGGCTGGATTATGTTAACCAAGGTCTCAGCAGGGACCATGGATTCTTATCTCATTCTCTGGACTTGCTGTTAACTCCAGTGTCCCTTAAGGTGAAAATTATCTTGGTTATGTCAGTTGATCCAGTCAACCTACTCTTTATTTCTCTTGGTAGTGCCCTCTCCCCCATCCCTTTTCCTTCTGTATAAACCCTTTTTTTCTGCCAGTCCTTTCATAGTATCAGACAAAGTAGGTTATTGCCTAAGAAAGCTCCCACCTCCCTGTGAACTAGTTAGTGTCTAAGGTGCCACTCTTCCCTACCTGCTGTCAAATATAGCTCATAGTTTGAAGACACCTGGCACATCTGGTACATACCCTGATCTTTATGTAGGTAAGGAAAGCTTTTTGTTTTATTGTAAAGCATTCAGGGAGAATGTTCCACTGGCTTTTAAATAAATTGTCCATTTCAGCCCAAGGAGCATACAAACATTATGACAAATATTTAGAACGATACAAGGAAGGCCATTTTGGAAGGGAAAATGAATCTATAAGCTGTCCAAAGGAAGTGGTATGAACTACGACAAATACCATATTTAAAAGGAAAAATTATCTTTTGGCAATAGCATAAACAGATGAGAAACATGTAGGCAGACAGAGAATAAAACAATTAGCAGGAATATGAGTAAAGATATGTAGGCACTGTTCTTGCTAATATTAGAAATGAAATTATGTTTTCACCTCCCTATAACTCTTCAGAACTGGAAGATGCTGCAGAAAATAAAGATTTTTTTTTTCTTCCTGCCATCCAACTTCAACTGGAATGGTCAGTGGAAGAGATGGAAGTATTGATGTTATAGATTCTAAATCATCATGACCATCATCAATAGTAGTAGTACTAGTAGTAACAGTATTGTGCTAGAACCTACAGACTTTAGTTACAGACCAGGGTCACATTGCACTAGGTGGTCCACAAACATAAAACAACCCAGTCTTCCATGAAATCCTTAAACTCACTAAAATGCTTATAAAATATTGTGTTTCCTATTATTTTTATAAGCCCTTCACCTTTTGAGTTGCATTTATTTTATCAATGGCATTTTTGCTTCTTTGTTACTTAGGGGAATGCCCAGAGAGGACATGTGAGCTAGAAATAGACATTCAAAAAGCAGGAGGCAGAATAACTTGATCTAAGTTATGCAGTTTTCTGCAAGCAGCATGGTTTAGATTGGTAGTGAACAGAACACACGTTCACACTTTGGTGGGGGGGCTGGAGCAAATCGTAGACTGTGTTTTGTCATTTTAAAACCAGTCAATGTGTGCTGAACCTCTGTTCTTTTACGGGGACAGACCAGTTCCCAATCACGTGTTCTGGTAAAAGTATGTCTGTGCCTGGCCATGGGTTTTAGCCCTGAAGGCTGAGAAGGGAATTGAACCCAGATATTTCATCCATTGAGAAAGTGTCCCAAGAACTAGATTAGTATATATAAGGTGGGTACCACCAGTACTACCTTCTGCTATACTTTAAAATAGAATAGTGGGGTAGTATCCAGTACACAAAGAGATAACTGATGGATAGGCCAGAGTGCCGGAAGCAATTTTATTTTGTGAATCCTAGTTTCGTATAAACACCTATTTCAGGGCTGCCAAGAGATTTCAGCCATGCACACACCTCCAACATTTCCTGTTGACTGGCTTGTACATTCTCTGATCATTGTGCTGGGTGTTGTGAAGATCATTTTGAGGCATTTAATTCTCCCCAGTCACTTAATTCTGGTTTGTGAATTACATTCTTACCAATGACCCTAACATTTCTAAATGTCTTCTGCCAGACATATAGCAATGCATACATATCCCCAGTCTATGCAAATTCAACCCAGGGGAACAATTCCTTCCTAGCCCAACATTTGGCAGTTAGTATGACCTGAGTGGAAAAACAAAACGTTCTTGCCCAAAACCTCTATGTTTTCTAAGCATTGATAGGAGCATTAATGTACCCTAAATAAAACCCTCAGCCTCAGCTGTGGCAACTTCCCAATGCTTCAAAGAAAGGTGAATATTCATAAAGGGGAAAAATTATTTCCTAGCCCCAACTACCAACCAGCAAACCCCCTGCCCTTCCCGGAAGCATAGGAATGTCAGACATCTTCCATACTTCAAGATAGCTAGCTACCCCCATATATCAGTCTTGGGACCAAAAGCACAAGTCTTTTCATATCCCTTCTGACTGTTGAGCTAGAACTCTATCCTATTGTATCATTCCTTTCTTGTCCCCATCACTTTACTTGAAAGACCATTCTAAAACTCCACTCCTCAGATAGTTAGAAATCACTATCTAATTTCCCATCTAAATTTATCCATAGCCAGTTTGCAGATACCCAATCTTGTTTTACAGCCTAAAAAGCTCTTCACCCTCCTCAATATTCATCCAGTGTATGTACTTTAAAAGCATGATCATATCCACTTTCAAACTGTGTTTTGTTAAAATAAACAAACCCTGTTCTTTTTTAATATTATTTCAAAAAAAGGGGTAGGATGGGCTCCATTCCTTTAGCCATCTTAGTGGTCTCCTTCTGAACTCATTCCAGTTTGTTCTTTTTTGAACACTGGTGACTAAAACTGTATGCATTACTCTAAGTGGGATCTTACTACTGGCTTAATTAACAATATTCATACCTTCTTGTTGCATCTTGCATATTCCCAACCTAATACACCCTAGGATCATCTTCACCTTTTTCACATTTGCATCCGGTGGTTCATTTCATGATTGACCAGTACACCCAAGTTTTATCTTCCTCAGAGGTCTCCAATCTATGTGGTCAAGATTTGTGTGTTTTGTTCAAAATTAAAAAAAAAAGAAAAATATGCTTCCAAACTTAGGCCAAGCATGCAATTCCATTCAAAAAGATAAAATTTAGAAGTACTCAGATCAATAGCAGAAAAATCAGCCCGTTGACAGAAACATGCTTAAGCTTAATTATAGGCATTTCTCTGGACCAGATACTCAAACCTACTAAATAAGAATTGTGCTGCTGGTACAGGGGTAAATTACATTGATGCTTGCTTTCATGTTCTTTTACATCACCAGAGTGATATAAAGAAGCCTTAGAATAAATGAGAGTATGTGCAAAACATGTCTGCTATATTCAAGGTTTGTGCAACCAAATTATTTATTGTGAATTGAAAGGGGTTGGGGTTGGAGATGGGGACCTATCACATATGCTAGTTTACCTGCTCTTATTCATGAAGGTTAAACTGTGGTATTTTAGCACTCCATAAAAATGAGTAAATTGTGAGGGATTAATCACCAGTTACACAGTGGAAGTGTGTGCATGTGGACAATTACTGCAGAGTTGCTGACATGTGGTAAATCCTTACTACCTTTAAATTGTGGTAACTCGTTAATCTGACATACCCTTGAATCTACACCTAATATCAAATCTGGTATTTATTTGTAGATTATGTGAGAAAATAGAATACTATGTAAAAACATGTTGAAGGATTAAAGGCTCCATCCATAATATGTTGTTTTTTTTCTCCTTTAACGGAAATAGATAAAATGGAACCAAAACAGGACTTTGGATACGTTAGGTGCATATACATTTTGAGATTATATTAAATCAATATAGAATTATTGAATACAGGGGAATTAAGCTACTTTCCACCAAGGACCCACTTAAATATTTAAACATCTGTTGAATTTTAAAGTGTGAGTAATTTTATTACAATCAAACTATAAATATTTTGAATGATATTCTCTTTTTTATTTTTAAAGTATAATTATGATTGCTTAAAAATACATTAAGTGCCTTAAGGAAAATCTGATTTAGTTTTTATGAAGCCTGTATTGTTTTTGAGTTACTGAACCTGAACTGTACTTTGTGCTGTATAGGGAGACATCCATAGTATGGTCTCTTCTGAGACACATACTCAGCTAGCACTGTCCTTCCAAGCCTACTCCAGGTATAGACCCTTGAGATGCAGGGGGCTGATGAACAATCTTGTTCTTTCTTTTCTTTGTGAAGAAACATAAACTGATGCCTTCTATAACCTAGGTAATACATACAATCCACTGAATGCAAACTGTAAATATTTTGGGGTATGCCCATTCATATTGTTATTACAGCATGATCAAAAAAAATACAACCGAAGTTTCTGAATGAGTTCTCTAGATCTGAATATCCTGAGATATTTAGAAAATTTGTTTTATTTTAGATTTAAACTTTGCAAGCTATTAATCAGACCTACAGATAATCTGACAATGGCTGGAAAGTCAGAAATTTTGTCCCTGACTAAGTTTTGGGCACCAGGATCCATATTTTGCATCTTTAGCTTATCTTTATAAAACTTGCATTCATGTGGTAAATGCTTTGCCACAACAGCTTCTCTGACAACAGATAGTTTTGAGTTATCCTGTGAGATCCCGGATGTGTTGCAAACCCATTCATTTATGATACCAACAAACAGTAATGGGATAGTAGCACCATATTATAAATGCTTTTACTGGATTAGATAATTTATTAACCCTGATTCACATTATTTTGCTATAACTCAGTAAGAATGCTATGTCACCATTGCAATAAGCATAGCTCCATATCAATAGCAAAAGTAATATTTAAATGGCATTCCTAGACATTTTGCGAGGATTATTGGAACTGCAATATATTTTGCAAAATGCTGGGATTGCTTGGGCTGCTATTGCCAATAGCAAGATATGCTCAATGAAGAACAGTAAATAACATCTCTACTGCAATTGCTTTCTGGTTCAGTTGATCTTTGAAGGCAGAAAAATTTAACATCTTTGTGCTTTATACTCTATCACAGCTGCTTTTTGTTTATACTCAATAAATTCACTGCATGCTTTATGGTCTCCTGCACCTTTATGCCTGAGAGAGATATTTGTATAACAAGCAGGACAGAACACATTTATTTCCTTTGCATTGTTATGCATCCTTCCTTTCAGGAGTAATTGTACACCTATTTTGCTTGTTTGAAGGGTTGTATTTTTTATTTAAATGAAAACCTTGCTGAATGTTTTTGCTCAAAACCAGTTAATTAAAATTATTGAGGAAAAATTCCTTGCTGTTTTTTAAAGCAAAGACATTTGCTGAATATACCACCCTGTTCTGTGTTCACACAAAAATATAACTCCTACTCCCAGAAAATGTTCCATAGAAATACAACTTAGAACCAAAATGCAGTTTTCCCTGAGGCAGAAGCTGATAATCATTGGGTGCATCTACACCAGACACTTAACTTCCCACCTTCCTGAAAATCACACCTGCAGGGAGGGCATGGGCAAGGGCAACTCCTCATCCCAGTCACCTGGGAGCCCTGCACCCCCTAAACCCAGGTGCTGTGGGTGGACTGGGTGGCAGCGCAACAGGGCAGTTGGGCTGCAGGAGGAGAGGGAGGCAGCAGGGTCTGGAGCCATGGCAGTAGGTCCTGCCAGGAGCCTGGGAATCAGGTAGGGAGGCAGGTTGCTTGCAGCTGGCACATGGCAACCCACCAGCCCCAGGGGAGTGAGTGGTGGGTGCCTAGGCCCAGGTCTGCCAGGATGACTTACCATGGTCCCTGGGCACCCATGCACACCTGACCCCTGATCTGAAGCTGAGCAGTGCATGGTCCCTGGTATAAAGCATCTTACCTGAGCAATGTTGGAAACTCTCACAAAGAGCTTCTGTTTCATGGCTCTGAAGATCCTGTAGCTGCATGTAGGAAAGAGGCCACCTTTGGCAGCCCTAATGAGGCCTGAGGGTCATTGCTTCCCTCGGCTAGGACCCTGCAGATATACCAGTTCTGCCAGAGGAGGTCTCTGGATAGGACCCTCCTCCTGGGCCACTTGCTCACAGTGTCAGAGGACTGGCTGGGGGATACTCAGGCTTGGCAGGAAGACGACATGGCCTGCTAGGATAGGTGGTGGGTGGAGGACATCACCGATGAGAAGGCATGGGTTGGCATAAGGAAGAACAGGAC
>NW_005842308.1:112439-119231 GCF_000455745.1 Alligator sinensis | reverse complement strand
CAGGAATTCTAGGTGCAGCTCCTGGCCCTGGGGTGCAAGTGGGTGGAGGCCCTGTGGGAGTAGAACACCATCCTGGCCTGGGCAGTGCAGGCCATGGTGACTGATTGCCAGATGCTGGGCAGTGTTCTGGCCCTGGCTAGTCACCCTCAAGCTGCCTGCTGCCTGGCCCCCAACTCTAGCCCTGCCTGCCCTCTGGTACTCACCTGCCACCAAGCAACAGGCCCCTGCCTGGGCCTGGGAGGAGGTCCTGCACCACCTCCAGCAGCCAGGAGTCACTGGCCCAGCCCCCACCCTAGATCTGGTACCACTCAGCCCACCTGCCTAGTCCTAGCCCTGCCACTCGCCCCACCTTCATGTGGGCACAGAGCTGGAGCTGCCTGCAGTGGATCCAGGACTGCACACTGGCCCTGCTGGCCCTGGACACACTGTAGGAGCAATGGCCACTGTCATCCCTGGATGAGTCCCCTGCCCACTGCACTCACTGCAGTGTGCATGCCCAAGGGGGGGGGGGAGTGGCTAGAGGCTGGGGTGCTGTCCACCTGTCCTTGGGCTCTGCCCTCTAGTTGCCCCTACCTCACAGCCCCTGACCCTGGGATGGCACACAAAAGACACTGAACAAAGTTTTTGTGGGGAAGAAGGTGTTTTATTGTTGGTGGGTAGGGTGGGTGCTGGAGGGGCTGTGTGTTGATGGGGGAAGGGGGCTTTGTTTGTTGGGGAGGGAGGGGGTGGGAGGTCTGTTTGATATGAAAGGAATAAAAAATTGTTCTTGTGAGATGCCTGCAGTGAGCATGGTACTGGGGGGTCTGTGGGTGGTGGGGCAGGCAGGCTAGAGCAGGGAGTGCTGGAGTAGGTGGTCAGCCAGCACCTCCTGCATCCAGTGCCCTGGCCCATGCTGGAGGGTGCACAGCTCTTCTGGGGTCTTGGTGAAGGGGCTGCCACTGCCACTACCACCATAGATGGTACTCCTGCTGCCAGGTGTCCTCTGTGTGCCAGGCCTCTTCCACCCAGGCCTCATAGAAGAGCTTCCCCCAGGCATCACAGATGTTACAGAGCACATAGGCTGTGACAATGACCCAGTGGAGGTTGTCCTCAGTGAACTCAAGGCAGGCAGTAAGGGTTCACCAGCAGCCCTTGAAGGGCGCATTCCACTACGGCTTGTGTCCGGACAAGGCAGGAGTTGAAGTAGGCTTAGCAAGGGTCCAGGTGGAAGGTGTAGGGCTGCATGATCCAGGGCAGGAGTGGGTAGGCAGGGTCCCTGATGAGGAGGTGCTAGACCACCAGACTGCCCAGCTGCAGGTCTGGTACCGCACAGTACAAAGCACCTACTCTCCACCAGGCCTGGAAGACCACAGTTCTGGAAGATGTAGGTGTTGTGGGTACTGTGCACCCTGCTGATGCTCATACGCATGAAAGCCCCACGGTGGTCCACAATGGCTTAGACCACCACAGAAAGTCCCCCTGGCTGTAGTACGGGCAGTTTCCATGGGGTGGGCAGGTGGCAGGTATGTAGATTTAATCTAGGGCCCCAATGAACTGGGGGAATCCCAGGGCATGGAGCCCTGCCATGGCTGCCAGGGAGTCATGCACGCAAAGTAAGGCATTTTCTAGCACATCTTCAAGGGCCCTACACACCTCCAGGATGGCCTCCCCAGTGGTGGCCTTGCCCATGCCAAACAGGTGGCTGACATACCGTAGGCTGGCAGGCATGGCCAGCTTGAGCAGGGCAAGGGCCAGGTGGGTGTCTGCAGAGAAGGGCAGCTTCATGCCAGTGTGCTGCTGCTCCAAGTGTAGCCAGAGCTGCTCCAGGAGCTCTCAGAAGAAGGCCTGGGTCATGCAGAAGACCTCCAACCACTGCTCATTGTCCCAGGTGTGCTGAATGACATGCCACCACCAGTCCTGGCTGGCCCAGAGGCAGTGGGGCTAGAGGCCCAGGAGGGCAACAGCAGCCCCAGTAGTGGCATCCTGGAGCTTGCTGTTGGTGTCCCTGCCAGGGTCCAGATAGACAGGCTGTTGCACAGCAGCAGCCCTGGGACAGTACATGGTGGGCGGGTAATCAGTTGCTGCACATGGGGGAGCTGGGAGGGCCCAGACAGCCATGGGGCAGGTGGCAGTCACTGTGGCAGGCCAGCAGGACCAGCGTGGCAGCCATCAGCAGCCCAGGGCCCTGGAGCAGCCATAGTGTAGGGAGGAAGAGGCGGTGAGGACAGCACTTCCATGTGCTACACTGGGCATGCTGGTCCTGGCCAGGGAAGGGGCTGGCCAGAGAGCAGCGAGTGGGGTTGCCTTTTGAAAAGGGCTGCCAGCTACTGGCAGATGCATCTGGAACCTGGAGTTCCCCCCAGTGGCAGCAGGGGCGTATTGAAGGGCCCCAGGAAGCGGGAACACATTGGCAGCAAATCTGCTCCCAGGCCCCTGCACATGTACACACTTGCCCGGCACCATTTACTCAGAAGTAAAGTGATGCTGCCACAAATGCACATGTAAATGCACCTAGTAAAGAGAACATAGCAACACTACACAACAGGATAGGACAGGACGTAAAAAATAATCCTATATTCAGTTGAACTGCAAAGATATTTGAAGCATGCTGAATGCAGTCACTCCACAAGAATTTTACCAGTTACCAGTAATAATATATATTTATTGTTAGCAATAATTACTATTATTTATGGGTGATATTACAGTATGCTAGGTGTTATGTACATATGGAGACACCGTACCTCTCTTGAAGAATTCATAACCTAAGAATATAGGATACTTGAGTCTCACAGTTGCCAAACTCACAGGGCATCTATCTGCCTGATTGTTCGTCTCTATTTAATGCAATAACTTTTGAAACTGTATCAGATTAACTCCAAAATTACAGGGTATTTTCTGGGAATCAGTGTTTATTTTGCTGAAAAAAAACCCAAAAAGCTGAATTTGCATATAAACACTAGTTGGTCAGTCAGCTTACACAAGAGAGGCAATAATCTTACAAGGGACTCTTGAGATAAGAGAATCTTGATTGAGACCTGATTGTGATCTGAAAGGAAGATAACTTCATTCTAGTCAGACTCTCCACAGCCAAGTCTCTTGCCTTTAAAGCTGCCTTGGCCCATCCTTAGAATAAAATTGGAAAAATACAAGATATTCTTGAAATTAATAAGGTTCTTCCCAGAATAGAAGTAGATGGGCCTGACCAGAGAGAGAAAAAAACATCCCAGCAAGATGCACAGCTTGGCCAATATAAACAATGAACTATGCATCTTGAACACAGTTATCCCATGCCACCTTTCTACTATTCCTGTATCTATTTCAGACAATAATGCCTTCTCTACATGAGTGCTTCTCCACTCCTGGGCACCTGACCCATTATTTAGTGGTCAAAAAATGATGCTGTGAAGATTCTTGTGCCCTCTCTGGTGCTGCCCAGGGACAAAGGTGGGTACTTGAGTGCAAAATGGCAGAAAGGAAACTGTTCAGTAATGGACCATATCTGAAATGGAGGACTATTGCACCAGGGAGTCTGTAGTGCCTTCCAAGAGGTAGTTCTAGGTTTTGGTAGTATTGCTGTTCTTCCCCAGCTTTTGTGGTAGGGAAAGGGAGGTATTACTTCAGATGTTACACTCAGAGAGGAAGATGGCTCTGTTCCCTTGCACTCCAGTCCAATAAAGGGGAAAGGAGGAATCGCAAATAAGATCTCTCCCTAGAGATAGTGCTATCAGTGGAGAGCACATGCGGATTTATAAAGCTTAGCTTATGGACAAGATGTTTAAAGACATTACTAATCAGTCATAGACCACTGGGATGCCCATCATATGGCTTGCAGACCCACATGCAAGCCCAACTTTATTGTGTTCCTCAGATTAACATTTTAAGTCCATAAGAATCAAAAGAACTGAAAGCAAATTCAGGGAAATATGTTTCCATGCAAAACTGCTAAGCTTTGTATGGTTTCCAATGGACACTACAAATATCTCCCCAGCCTACCCTCTTCTGGAATCAGCAGGTGTTATGCTTTGTGCATTATTTAAATCAGACTGGAAGGATATAGTTAGTAGTCAGCATAAGCCTGGTGAAAAACCACAAGATTTCCAGCAACAAATCCAAGACCTCATTCTGACTTTCACACAAAATAACCCCTTTCAGAGCAGCCAGTACTAATGACTCCCATATCAGAGAAATCTTCTTATATAGTGTACTGTGATAAGTAATTAGTGTGAATTCATCTTATAGGCTATTGTGGATCAGATATATACACTTATAACCACAGATATCTAGCTTTACAGTAAAACGATGCACAGGAGTTTAGCACATGAAGATCACGAATATTTGCTTTCCCTGTGCTCCTTCCTGGACTGGTCTGGAGCCTATGCACTGTTTATTTTAGTGTTTTTTAGAATTTCCTTTCATTAGGAAGAGACCAGTTCAGGAATATAATTATTTTTTAAAAGTTCTGTGTTGACTCAGAATGGATGGTGCCCCCTACTGAACCAACCCTACTTCTTGTCCTTGGAGGGCTCCCGTTGGAAGTACTAAACAGGTGCACCCCTATTTAAATTCAGCAGATTGAAAGCCCTGATGTGGTAAGGGCAGTATGACAGAAAATGGAACATGGCCAGCTGAATGAATTAAAAGTATTTGTTTGAAGGTGTGCTATATTTCGACATAAAATGCTAGAAAAGCCTTTGGATTTTGTTTCAAGTTTTTTGATTCCTTACTTTTAAATTTCCTCTCTGAGAAATTAAAACAACAGTAAAGCACTGGCCTTAATATCCTTCTTGATGATTAAAAACAGAAGATTTTAAGGAATTTTTTGAACAGGTTAGTGAAGAACATTATGGTATGAACAGTGGAAGAATTAAATAGATGGCATATGCTTTTACAGAATAAAAATAAACATATTGTTTCTCTTGCTGTTCAGATTCCCATATTTAATGTGTTATCTTTGCTTGACACTGGCTAAGCATGGCACAATAGGATAGTATGGCCAAGAAGGTAACATGTGTTTTGGATTCCTTGGAGAAATCTCTCACCATAAGATCAATAATGATGTTAAATTGCAGCCACTTTAAGCCAGTTTTCAGAAGCTGTGTGATAGTTTCCTGACAAATAATTTCCAATGTGGGCTAGAGCCTTTGAATACAATTTGCACCAGTGGCGGGTCTGACCCTTAAAAGAAAAATTAATTTCTGGTGCAACCCACTGTATTGGCCTCATAAGTCAATGCAATGCTTTGCAGAGGTAACTTAGCTAGCTTTGTATTATCTTGTTTGGATACCATAAGCTCATTGACAGCTAGTTTAAGTATTTATGCAGGTCTTTGTACTGCTTTATAGACACACCTTAAGTAGTCAAGAAATTCTAGCTGAATGCTTAAACAATTCAAATCCTTTTCATGAGAATACATTTTATTAACTGATTTAGATATTGCTCATGTAATTTTAGGTTACAAATATGCCAGGCAGTCTTATATAGTAACTTCACAGCTAATGAACAAAAAAAATGCAGTGTCTTTTTTTCTGAATCTGAGATTTGCAGTATGAGGACTTTGTTATTAAAATGGATATATACACAAAATTTAGGGTTTGTGAGAAAATTATTAGAGGTATGATACTATCTTTAAATATACTTTCTCACTTTTAGAGGGAAAACTGCAACATGGCAGAGGATGTGTTATATTTTGTGATTATCTGGGCTGGAACACAACTAAGAAAAGTTACATAACTACATTAGTCAAAATGACCATATAACAAGCAAATGGCATTTTAGGAAGTAAATGATAATCTGCAAACTAGTTTTTTTTTTTTTTCAGTTACCTCTGGTTAGTTTATATCTGTGGATAATTGATACCCGTCTATCTTTAGCTTTGACATTAAGAATCTGAGATGATAGAAAATTGTTATGTATTCAGAAAACTGGGATAAGTTATGCAGAATGCAGCAGGATACAACATACCCTGACATTTAGCAATGGAAAAAACAAATCATTGTAATGGATATAACATGTTGCGATTGAAAAATCAGACCTGGCCCCTTTCTCACTTGCATCCAAATAAATCAGGAGTAATTCCAGAAATCAATAAAGTTGAGCAATTCACTTACAAGAGAAGAATCAGGACAAATGATTATAATATTAGAGAAAGCATTTCTGATAAGTTTACATCAGTTCCAGACTGAGGTCTTAATCATATTTCTACATTCACTATCATTTTTCAGTAACAACATGGCAATATTGACTGGATTACATAGGTGAAAACCAAAGTAAGTTAATTCAGATTCATTGGTACCTATAATTTATTACCACATAAAAAACAATTAGATGCTGAAGAATATTATTTGTTAAATCACAGAAGAAACATGAGGCTAGAAGGGACCCTATGAGGTCATGTAATCTATTCTCTACTTGGAGGCCGGATCACGTATGCTTAGCCCATCTCAGACAGAGCTCTCTAGTGCAGTGGTTGTCAACCTTTTTAGACTTAAGGCATCCCTCTTTAGAATCAAGTCACCCCTTGGAAAATGTCAGATCCTAGCTTTCACTTATTTTTTATTAGAGGAAAAAGAACAGAGCAATTTGTCTGCTGCAGATAACTTGAAAGACAACAATATGTCAGAATTTTTTGAACATTATGGTTTCCTATTTGAAATCTCTGGGTTTATCTTGCAAATCATGTGTAGGTGTTAGGGCACCTAATGGTGTTAATATTGTGTATCACCCCACGGTGCCCTTAAAAGGATCTCACAACATCCCAGGGTGTTCCAGTGTTTCCTTATTGAATTTTCCCTATAGATAGAACAATCCCCCCCC
>NW_005842308.1:102971-112408 GCF_000455745.1 Alligator sinensis | reverse complement strand
CCCCCCCGCCCGGCTCCATGCTAAATTTCCTTTCCTAAAAAGTAAACCGATCATCACTTCCCATCCTGTGTATAATATGGACATAGATATCAGTTATCACTGTTTTATTTACAGCAGTCTTTACATGTTTGTAAAGACCTAAGTGGTCTAGACCACTGGTTCTCTGACTTTAGATAAATGGGTAACTATCAACTCTCAAATTATCTCATGGACCACAATGCACCCTTGTAATCAACATTTTAAATTGAGAAGTGGGACCAGGGCTTCAGCTGAGATGTAACTAGTATTGATTAATCTGGATAATTACCTCTAATGCCTGACATATGACATCCCTGGTAATGCATCCCAAAATAGCATTTATCTTTTTTTTATTTTAACACCATTACATTGATGATTCAAATTCAGTTCATGACTCAATATAACTCTCAGATCCCTTTCTGCAGTACTGTTGCCTAGCCTATTGTTCTTCATTTTGGTTTTGTGCATTTGGTTTCTCTTTCCTAAACATAGTACTCTACAATCGTCTTCCTTGAATTTCATTTTTTGGCCTTTGGACTGTCTCTAACTTAGCCTGAATACTGAACCTGGCTTGCAGACAACTCTTAATCCCTCTCAGTTTGGTATTATTTGCAGATTTTATAAATGTCCTCTCTGTTCCTTCATACAAGTTGTAAATTAAAATATTGAACAGTACTGTACCCAGTGAGACTCCACTTAATGTCTGGCTAGTTTAACAATAAATTATTGATAACTACTTTCTGAGTGCAGTCTTTCAACTACTTGTGCACCTGACATAATAATTTCACTGTGACCATATTTCCCTTGATTGCCTATGAAAATGCTATGTAGGACAGTGTCAAAAGACTTTCTGAAGTTAAGATATATCACACTTTCTGCCTCCCCCATTCACTGTGTGAGTTACCCTGTCATAGAAAGAAATTAGATTAGTTTTACATAATTAATTTTGATAAATCTATGTTGTCTGTTTTTTCCCCCTCAGCCTGCTATGTTCTAGGTGTTTGCACGCTGATTAATTAATAATTTCCAGCATCTTTTAGGGCATTGAAGTTAGGCTATCTGATATAAAATTCTCTCCACTCTGCCCTTCAGCCAGCTTTTAAAGGTAAACATCATGTTTGTCCCTCTCTTTTCCACTAGGCTCTCACCAATCCTCCTGGGTTCTCAGGTTAAATTACTAAGGGTTTGTGTTCACCACAACAGTGCTATATCCAAGCTCAGGTATTTTGATCATGGTCTACCTATTTCCTGCCTACGCATACCCACACCCACAGGAATACTCCAGACTCAGAGAAACTCCACTCAGGAGAGCTCCTCTGTGGCCCCTCTTGAGATCTTGGTCTCTAGCATGTTTTACAAGACTTCAAACCCAGAGCACCTTCAGCAGTGTACCTGGTGGTACTTGAAGGTTTGAAGCATGCTTACAGATGAGAGTGGGTGAAGCATGCTCAGGACCATGCCTGACTAGGACACATGTTACAACAATATAGAACAGCTTTAATGGCTTGAAGGTTGTGTTGGTTATTTCTTTAAATATCTTAGGTAAATTTCATCAGGCCCTGGCAACTCAAATACATTAAACTTACCTACATTCTCTGAAATCTATTATTTGCCTATTTTGGCCTGTATTCCTATTATCTTCATGTTGATTTTACTTATGTCAAACGTGTGGACACAGATCACTTTTTTGTAGAGACTGAACCAAATAAGACAAGGAACATTTCAGCTTTCTCCGAGTCAATTTTTCTTTTTAATTTCCCATTAAGTAAAGGACCTATTTATTCTTTCCTCCTCTAATCTATTCATGGAATCTTTACTTATTGTATTTTATGTCTCTTACTAGTTGTAACTCATTTTGAACTTTATTCTGTCTGATGTTATCCTTACAAGCTTGCACTATTCTCTTATATTCACTTTCAAGAATGTGTCCCCCACACAGTCACAATTTTCATGTTATTTCTTTTTGATTTTCATATCATGAAAGAGCTTGTCAAGAAGTCATAATGGTTTCTTGTCTTGCTTCCTAAGTTTCCTCTGAAAAGACAGAACTTTTCATTGTGTATTTAATATTGTTTCTGCAATACGTTCAAGATCCCTGAGGTGGCTGTGATGCCCTACTCTGTCTTCCTAGGTGCCCTCCCTTTTCTCTTCCCTTTCATACCTTGATGTACTTAGTTATTTGTAAAAAGGGAGGCTGCCCTAGGGTCCCAGACTGAGGCCTTGTCTGTCTTTCACCCATCAGGTACCTCCCAGACACTGCTGGTCCCAGTCCTGCCCCTCACGCCCAAGGTGGGCCCCCCTGGACAGTTTGTGCCTCCAGGACACCTGTTCCCTTAAAGGCTATTTGTGGTCTCCTTCTTCCCATACAGCCATGCCCATCCCTTGCAGATGGTACCAGTTGTATTAGTCCTCCTCAGGCCTCCAAGACGTTGTGGCTTCAGCCTTCCTGGCTTTATCCCCCCCGCTTTTTTTTTTTTTTAAACTAGTCCCCCATCAGCCTAGGTCCACTGCTCTGGGCCTTAGCTTCTGGGTTCCAGCCTCTCTTTCACCCCTCTCAAAATCTGGGTCCTTGGCCCTGGTGTCTGCTCCTCTTGAGCTCTGGGTCCCTGGTCTTAATTTTACCTCTCCCAGGCCCTGGCCCTTAGGCCTCCCAGCTTCGGGCTGCCTCAATTACTGTTGTGGCTCAGGTTGCAGTCCTTTTTGCCTCTGTCTATGTTTTGAGCCCAGACCCTGGCAGGGCTCAAAACTCTACTTGCCCCTGGGGCACCCCTGTGGCTTATACTCTGGCCTCTGGTGGGGTTCAAACCTATATCATGCCCCTCTGACAACCCTGTGGCTTGACCTTGGCACACCCCTCAGGTACCCTTCTGTGATTCCTTTGTAGCCACTCTCAGTCCACCAGTTTAATATGAACACAAATACAAGCTCACTGGCTGTAACTAAAACTATATTATATCATACTTTCCTGCAAGCTATAAACTCCTTACTTGCAGTTCCCAAGGCAGCTCAGGTATAAGCCAGCTGCTCTCCTGTAGCTATCCTGGCTAGAAGCTCTTCTCCCTTATGCCTGCAGGGCCAAACTGACTGCCTGGGCTCTGGCACTGATTTATGAGCCTCCAAGGCCCCACCCCTTCCTGTCAGGTGGCTCTCTAGCTACCCACAGGGACTTCCATTTTGGGCCTGATGACCAGCCTGTCCTCTCTGTTGTGGCTTAGCTGAGCTGCTTGAAGTTCTTTGCTCCTGGACAACCTAGATATCCTCCTGTTGCAAATCTTACTTCTAGTAGCTAGCTGCCAGTCTGTCTGCTTCCTGGTAGCTCGCTTACTAGCAGTTAGCCTGCTTCCTGGCTGCCAGCCCAGCCTGCTGCAGCTTCCTCTTAAAGTAAGAGAAGGCCTCTGGCTCCCTGTTACAGTTTCCCTTAAAAATGTTTAATTCTCCAGAGCCCTTTTGTCCTTACCTATCAGGTTCCTAAGTTCTTTGAATTTTGCATTTCAGAGTCCCTTGTCATTGTTCTGACTTCACTCCTTTCTTTCTTTTAGATTCAGGAACTGTATCCTTTTATGATTGCTCATACTCAAGTTGCATGCTGACATTTGATTCTCAGCTAATTCCTTCTTACTAGTCACAATTAATTCTAAAACAACTGCCTGTTGGTTACTTCTTCTACCTTCTGAAACAAAGTTGTTAAAAAAAGCATTTAAAAACAATTGGACAATTCTGCCATTGATTCACACAATCCCTTGAGGATTCCTTTAATGGGACCTTCTATAGTAAGAATGGTCATTAAGGAACTGACAGATGAAACCATAAAATACCTATATTCATTTGCATCTCACATGCTCCTAAATAAGACATGCACCTTGTTTCAGAAAGGAAAAAAGAAGAAAAATAATATTTTTCCAGAATCTTACCTGCCATAGTATGAGTTTACCATAGTTAAACACTAGCAACATGGAGAAGGGATGGTGTCCACTAGTCAGTGTCACTCTGCATCCCCACAGCTAAAAGTTTAATGCTTTCACAACCACTGCTGAATTGGTAGCAGCTTTTTAGCTGCTCAGCCAGAACAAGTGCAAAGTCTTAGACTTGGGACAGAACAATTGAATGCACAAATATAGACTGGCAAAGGACTGGATAGGCTCCAATACTGCAGAAAACCAGGGCATCACAGTGGACCATGAACTATGAGCTAGCCAATAGTATACTGCAACAACAGCCAATAGTATACTGGGCTGTTATTAATAGAAGATCAAGGGAAGTGATACACCGTATCTATTCGGCACTGGTGGGGCCTGATGTAGAGTACTGCGTATGTTTTTTGACCCCTCACTTTAAGAAAGATATGGATAAACGAGAAAGAGTTCAGTGAAGAGCAACAAAAATGTTTAGAGGCCTGAGAAACTTGACTTATAAGGAGATGCTGAAAGAACTGGAATTACTTAGTCTGAAGAAGAGAAGACTAATGGCAGATTTGCTACGAGTCTTCAAATACTTGAATGATGGTTGTATGGAATATAGTCTTCAAATACATAAAGGTTGATAGTATGGAGTATAGAGATTTTCTGTGGCTACAGTGGGCAACACAAGGTGAAATGGCCTTAAATTGCAGGAAAGGAAATTTAGATTGGATATGAGGAAAAACTTTTTCACTATGAGGGTGTAATAGTATACTTAAAGAGGTTGTGGAATCTTTGTCCTTGGAAGCTTTTAAGAGCAGGTTAGAAACACTTGACTGACACAGTTTAGTCGGGGACAATCTTGTCTTGAGCAAGGGGTTGGACTAGATCATTTCCCAGGCCCCACACGCTGGACCATCATTTGGCCCACAGGACTTGGAAATGTGGTGGCACGGGTGTGGTGGCAGTGTTAATTGCCATTGTTCTGACAAATTTTTGGACCTGTGAAGGGCCAGTGACATGGCTCCATGGGCTGGGTCTGGCCGGTGGACAAGAAGATAAGCACCACTGCTATAGAAGTATAGTCATGGGAACTTCATGACTGAATTCAGTGGGTCATAGCAATACTTGGCTTTACTTTTTCTCTTATTTCTTTATGCATATTGGCACCATATTTCCCTGAGGACTTTAGGGGTAAGGCTAGGATACTTGATACACCAAGCCAAAAGTGCTACCATAACATGACATGTCAAAAGGTAGCTCTCATAAAATGAAAGAAAACTCTTTGAATCATCCTTTAAATGTGCAAGGATATTAATCTGTTCATACTCAATGTGAAATAAAGACCCAACTCTGATCAAATATAAAATAAATAAGTGGCCATGAAATATACTGAACTACTTCGATTTCCACCAGATAAGGATCTGACTCCATATCTGCAATTATGGATCTGAAGAGTGGCATGGCACAATAACTTCTTGAAAAGCATAGCCCAGGTATAAACCCCATCTCAGATTCATCAAATCAGTGAAGAAACCCTAGTGAATTCCTGTGTCACTGCATCATTCTCTAATATAAAGTTTACCTACATGGGGTTTTACAATGTTAAGTATCTTTTTAGCAACTAAACTATAGGCATTCCAGTACTTACCTCTACAGCTCTCCCAAAAGAAATTATAATAATGAACAAGGATGATATGGTCCTCACTTTTAGGCTAGCAAGTGCCAGTTCCTCCTAATTTCCAGTCAAAGCAACACAACCATTAGCTATGCTTCTGTGAATGATTTAACAAGAAGCAAGGCAAATAGGCCAGAATGCATGCATTTACTTTGCTTTTTATGAGTTTTAGTGTTATGTGATTTTCATATTATCAAGATTATTAGCCAGGACAAATGAAAACAAATAGCGCATTTCATTCCCAACACTGTGTAAACAGATGCCATCCCGTAACACAAATCCCCAGGGGTCTCTGAAAGTGATGATGGGAGACAATGACCCATCCAATAACATGAACAGCTGTACTGATCATTTCCATCTGAAGTAATAATGCGTTTGTGCCCTCTGAATTTGTCTGCCCTATTTCTATTTTTGTAGTTTGTGTTGCTAGAATTTGAAGCCTTCTTCTGTCATATATATATATATAAGTCACCATTGTACTAGATATCATGCTGATAACAAAAAGACAGTACCTTCCATGAAGAGCTTGATACCTAGTGTTTCATCTACACAGCATCAGAAGTGTGGTTGTCAGGCAGGTAAGCCTACACACATTAGTTTAATTTAGCTAGCATGGGTAACAATATCAGTGGAGCTGTGGAGGCATGGACTTTTGTGCGGACTAGCAACCAGACTAGTCCCAAATGGGTTTACAAAGCTCATGCTCGATGCTCTCTGATCACCTTGTTGTTGTGTTACCCTGGGTTAGGTAAACTAAAGCTAGTGGAGGTTCGAACAGGGATGATCCTGCCTTCATCAGGTTTGACTAGCTGACCTCCTGAGTTCCCTGTCAGATGTATTTTCATATGCAGTTTAGACGCAGGTAAAAGACTATAGACTGCACGGGTGTGTCCAAACGAATGTGCAGGTGCGAGAGCAACCACTTTTCCTATGGGACAAAGAGCAGCAGCACATATTTGTGCCACTGCTGTTTGTCCCAGGACACACACACACACACACTCTGGCTCATGGTAAAATGAGTCAGGTGGAGTAGGTGAGGCTGAACCATCATGTGTGTCAAAAAAACTACCATGCTGCTAATTAGTAGCACAGTGAGTGGGTGCATATGCACTGTGTACAGTTTGCAGTGCCTCAAGCAGCTCTGAGGTATTGCAAACCGCACATGTGTGCTCATCTGGATGCACCCAGGTGAATAAAATGAAGCGATAGAAGCAGCCCAAGGAAACAAGGAATGATGATGAATGGCAATCATAGCACACTAGCTTCCTAATCACTGTTGAGCTTTGTGTAGGATCACCGATTCTCAACCAGGGTGCCATGATGTCCTGAGGTGCCTTGAGAGCCTTTCAAAGGTGCCATAGTGTGCCACAGTTCAGCACCATTAGATGTGGAAGCACTATTTACAAGATGAACTCAGATATTTGAAATAGGAATCCTTATAGTCAAAAACATTCTGACCTGTTGTGGTGGTCTTTGAGTTCTATGCAACAGAAAACTTTAAAAATTATTTTTCTAAAGTAAAAAATGAGTGAAAACTAAGACCTGGCGTTTGCTGAGTGGTGCCTTGAGTCTATTGAGGGGTGCCTTTTACCCAGTGAGGTTGAGAACCACTGGTATAGACAATATGACAAAAGAGATTTTGGTGGGTGATCTTAAAGTAAGATAATAAATTTGTTTGTTTTCTTGCAGTTGAATATGTTACTATTATGACTAGCTTTGCCAACTTCCTTACACATCATAGGTCCTTCTCAATAATATGAAAATAAAAGGATCAAGAAAGTCCTTAAAATAGTGAATACAGACAAATCCAACAATCAAAACAGTCAAATCCAACAATCAAAACACTGGCCATTCAACTTGTAACAAAAAGCAGTTTTGCTGTGCATTCTCTTAACTCTTACGATGTGTTAATAATTAATCTTCCCTCTGTCTGAAATTCTTCCTATGTAGAGAACCAGAAAAGTGCCTACATACCAATACAAATACTCATTCTCGGTATAAAAGAGAAAAATATTCATGTTATTGGAGGAGAGACATTGTGATCTAATGACCCATAGTGTTCCTCGGATATACAAATCCAAAGCGTATCTCATCTGCTGCATTTCACTGTCAAACATGTTGCTGCAGCCTTGGATTCTTTTCTTCACAAATTTATTCAGTCTCTCCTTCAAATGATATACCTTGCTTTATTCTGGTGTGGCTCCTTCCAATCTGTTCTACATTTTAACCACCTTATAAAGACATTTTCAAATCGCTTAAGGACTTTTCCATCAACAGAATTATTCAGTTCACATCGCTAGTACTTCCTTCTTCTTGTATTTTTCTTGAACTTCTCCTTTCTTCAGGAGCAGTAGGTTGGTCTAATGTAGCTTTAGCTCATCCCCCACTGCACTGAAAAATAAGTTTAGAGGAAGAGGTCGATGTACATTTTATGCCTGGCAGATTTTGGCTTTCAGTATTGTAATAGGAGGGCGTCCTAGGGTCACTGTGCTCTCCCCTAGTTGCCCTCTGTACCATGCCAAGCTGCCTACAAGCACCCTCAAATCCCCCCCGCCACGACTTTGATGTCATATATATTTTATAGGGAGGCTGCCTTTCATCCTCTTGGGCCACAGTTCTCCTGTTATCACTAGTCCCGTTCCTGTACTGGGTGTTCCATGCACCCCAGCCTTATGGGCTGTGTGTGGCTCCACCCACTCCTGTACCATGCCCCAAGCCTCGCAGATGTACCGGACGTTCTTCGGTCACACTTGATGCCTCACTGTCACTTGGGCTCTCTGCAGCCCTGTCTCTCAACGGCACCCCACTGGGCGTTCAGGCTCCACACAACCTTTTCTCGTCTTGCTTTACCAGGCACTCGGGGTCAGCACATTCCCGCTGCTGCGCTCTTTTTGTCTCTCAGGGTCGGTACACTCCCGATACTGCCCTTTTGGATTTATGTCAATCATTGCCCCCTTCTCTGGGGCCTCTCACCGTGCTTCCCCCTTCTCTGGGTCTGGGGTCCCCACACTACCGTGAGTCCCCTTATGAGGCCTCCTCCATCCCCTTATAGCCTCACCCACAACCTCCGGTTACAAACAGCAAACACAAAGCATAAGCCCCTAGTCTATAACATAAATCTCAGCCCTCTGGCTCCAACATTCTTCCTGCCACACCAGGGGTGCTCCATCTCAAGCCGCTTGTGTATTCAAACTTATCATTAGTCTCTCCGGCAGAGCTCCTTCTACCTTGGCTGCCAGCAGGGAACTGCCTCCTGGCCTCTAGCCTGTGATTTATATAGGAGCCAGGCCCTGCCCTTTCTGGTCAGCTGACTAGGCAGGTGTGGGTCACTAGTTTGCTCTGGTTACCCCAGCAACCAGCACCTGCATGGTTATTCCAGCTCTCCAAGTAGCAGGCACCTTAGTGCCCTGCTACAAGTATTTTCAAACTTAGTTCCTTCTGTTTGCAAGAACAAAGTGCTTCAAACCAACATAGCTCTGACTTTCAAAGAGATGTTTACAACCAAAGTGTGAGAGGTGACTGAGAGATTATATAACCTTAAAGTGAAATTAATATCCTTGAAATGTTTCAGAATGACCTCCTCAGAGATTATACTGGTGTGTGTTTATGTGTGCAGATACCACAGTAATGGTCAAAAATATAAAGGTACTGCAAAAATTTAAAGAGGCCATCCTTAATGGACTGGCCAACACCAACATCTTAAGGGATAGCCAGCACGGGTTTGTCACGGGTAGGTCTTGCTTGACCAATCTCATTTCCTTCTACGACCAGGTGACCTATCACCTGGACAAGGGAGAAGAGATTGATGTCATATATCTTGACTTCAAAAAAGCCTTCGATCTGGT
>NW_005842308.1:91897-102196 GCF_000455745.1 Alligator sinensis | reverse complement strand
TCAAGCGCCTACATTGAACACCTTCAAGAGCAAACTGGATGCTTATCTTGCTGGGATCCTATGACCCCAGCTGACTTCCTGCCCTTTGGGCAGGGGGCTGGACTCAATCTTCCGAGGTCCCTTCCAGCCCTAATGTCTATCAAATCTATGAAAAAATAATATTTTCCCTCTTGTCAAACTTTCAAGACTAGGGCAAAACAAAGACCTTTGAAAAAGAAAGAGGCAAAGTCACCCAAGAATAGCCAATAAGTTGGTGATCGGAGCATTAATTTGGAATGCAGGAGACCATGGGGGGACTGGTGCCTCCTGAGACGGGGTGGGTGGGGGGAGGGGGCACAGTTAGTGGGCGGCAGCAGTGGTGGAAGGGCAGCAAGCAGTGACCACCCACAGAAGCCAGCAGCAGCCAATCTCAGGGGAGGCATGTGCCCCCCATGCCTATACAGGAGACTCACATCCAGCCACTATTGTGCCTCAAACCAAGCGTTTAAATATGGTTGGAGTTATGAAAAGCAGGGACTAGAAACTCATGATCCACATTCCCAATGCGTGCCCTCACTTGACAGTAGGCATCCTGGTGTGATCCTCTCCCTTTTTCCCCTATATTCTTTAACAGCACAGATGTCAAACTCAAATCAGTTAGAGGGCCACATTCGTTGCTTGTTAGGTGCCTACAGGCTGCACCCCGCCTCTCACACAGCCAGCCCCAGTGGCGCTGTGACAGAAGCCCCACCGAGCTGGCAACCCCAGTATATATATAGAGTTAATAATAAAACCAACAATTTGAATAAAACTTATAACTGCAATGTTAGGTAAATAATTCCAACATGCTGGGTGATCCCACTTGCATCAAACAACCTCAGTAATTGCACTAACCTGGTTTTAACGCTTTGGTCACACACCCCTTCCCATAACAATAAATGGCAACACAGCTTTAACTATGATCCACCACTAGGTGGCAGAGGTGAGGCTTCTGCTGCTCTGGTGAAAGTGGACTCCTTGGTCTTTCTTGATAACTCAGCCAAACAAACAAACAAACAAAAAAACAAAACACACCAACAAAAGAACCCCATGCCTCCAATCAGCCATTGCAGGCAACAGGCTTCTTTTCATTAGTTTCTTTCTGAAAAATAACCCCTAATGTTTGCAGGAGGTATAAGTGTCCCCTGGTGTCACACACCAGTTTGGGTTTGGGATTCTCACAGCCCGCTCCCTCTCTGGGCTCTCTCTCTCCACCAGCACTTCCACATGCAGACAATGGAGTGCCTTTGCAGGTCTCTGTCCCTGTAGTATGAGCCTTTCCAGCTCAAACAGAGGCTTCCTTCCACAGGTCTCTGATCAGTCAGCTTCTCCCAGCTCCCAGCCCGCTTACAACCCCTCCCCACTCTTTCCCCAGCACCTGTGTCCCTGATTGCATAGCTCTGCCCCAGGTGGGGAATCAGCTTCCCTTGGGATGCCTCAGGCTCTCCTCCATCTGGATGTCTGCTCTCCAGGAAGCCTCAGCTCTGTTCTCTCTGCCTGAGGGGGACTGAGTTTCTGCCCCTCTCTCCAGGCTGGTGCTGCTCTCCTTCAGATTCTCTCTGCTTTTCCCACCCTCAGCTTTTTATGGCCCCAGAGTAGTCAATCAGAACCTGGGGTTTGCAATGGGGGCTCTGGTCACAGTTCAAATGCTCCAGTAGAAAGCATGCATTGTGCACACCATACCCTCAATTTGGAAAAGCTATTGCAGCTTCTGCAAACTTCTTGCCACCTTTCTTGCAAAGTTCTTAGGCACAGCTCACCCACTCTGCTTGCAGCCAAACAAGCCTTTGAAGCTGTTACACTCATATATGTACTTAAACCAATTTTCATATTGATTCTAACATTCCTATTTAAGATACTAATTGTCTCTAACTTTCCTACATAAGGTGCAAATTAAAGTATCCAAATGCTGAACTGAGCATTTGTTTCTGGCTTTTAAATTTGAAAAGATGGCTTTCTAGTACTTAAACTGTTCTGAAAGACATCCATGTAGGATTTCTGCTATATTAAATACTCCATTCCAGTAGTATATTAAATAGTAGGAACAGGAATGGACCTGTTATAGACTCAGGCCCTGAACAGGACAGGAATTGCTTTCAGTGCCATTATCCTGTTTGGGTAATGCCTTATCTCTCAAGTGGTTCTCTTCCCGTAGTTGGAACTACTTGATGATTAAAGTCTAGCTCAATATGAGTGAAGCTCACATAACTGAGGAAATAATTAAAACTATACAACAATATGACAATACTCTAAGACTCTTTAGAAAACTTGTCCTCTCTCCTTCCTTATGAACGTTTGATAGAAGTCAGTGCTCTAATATTGTAATTACAGCATGTCACTATCCTGTTTCCAATGTAATTATTAAAAACACAGAAAATTGATTTTTATGCATTTGTAATTTCATACAATGTAATTTTTGAGTCTGAGCTATTTTCAAACTGTAGTTGCATTTGTATCACACTAATTAAAACGTGATGGCTCTTTTCTGAATATTTACCATTATAACTTCCAATACAGTAACTTTGGAGATGTTTTTGATCTCAGAGTGGTTCTTGTTGCTAAATTTTACCAACAGCTTTTTATAGCAACATTTTATATGTTCAGTGCTAGTGGGGATCCAGACTTCTTGAAGAAAAATGAATTTGGCATCCTTTGTGTTTGTGAAAATAAATCAATTTTTTGCAAATGTATTATCCTTCCAAACACACAAATAATTCATGTTACTTGTATTTGCCTTAAGTTGTCATCTCTGCATCCTGAGAGAGAAAACAAAGAACAGTGATTCATCCTATCAAATTAGCATCAGAAGATTTGATAGCTAGATGCAGCTGATTTTGTTTACATCTGACACATGGAAAATGAAACAGTCAAAATTCATTTTATTCCTAAATAATTTGTACACAATCAAAGAAGAAGGTCTATATTTAAGGTATGATGGAAATGATCTTTATTCACTGCAGGGTGGAATACAACTTGCTGCCATGTTGTAGTTATCATAAAATAATCATTGGTGTCAATAATTTCTAATCATAACAGTTTTATAATTTACATAGGAAGAATTCTCAGCATGTGATGAAGTGTTGAGGTGGAGAGTGGGATTTGTGAGACAGTGAAAAATGGAAATTAAAACATCTTTTCCTTCACCTGAAAAATATCAAAGGACTGATCAAAGCTGACATCTATTTAAAAAAGATTCACTCTTTATAATGTGCATCTCACTGCTGTAGAAGAGATACTTTTCTTCCAGTAGTAGTGTTGGAGAAAAGACCCATGCATTCTAACCCTGCTTCTGCCATGAGCTGCTGGAACAGATAATGTAAAGTGGTTACCTTTTCCTTGCATATCTCTTATATATCTCATTGCTGTTGTTCTCTAAAAATAGGCTGTCAAAGTACATAAATGTTGTCCCAACTGATTTCACTGAGGACATCCATCTCAAACTGATGGCATGATTAACTGCTAATTTCCTTTGCATATGTGTCTACTGCTATTTAGGCCCCTGGCAGATGTTCATTAAAGGCGTGATAAGATCTGGTCCACGATTCCAACAATAGTACCTCCTGCCATACTACATATCAATGGCAGGAGGCATGATTGTGGGAACAGATTGCAATTGCATTACATTCCTGGTGCACAGGGAGCTCAGGATCACGTTCCCAGCAAGTAACAAGCCAGTCAGCTGATAGGTGCTCCCAGCTGCAAGAGTGCATTGGAGTCAAGGGTTCCAATACACCTCTGATGTTGGCGGTGCCGATCAGCTGACTGCCACTCCGAGCCTCAGGAGCATATCAGGAACCTTGTTGATGATCAGCACTACCAGTTTCAGAAGTGCATCAGAGTCAAGGGCTCCAGTGTGCCCTGATCCTGGGAGCCCTAATCAGCTGACTGGCCTGGCCACATGTTTAATTTCAGGCGCAATGGGAATCATCCATAATATTATTACACATAAAATATCACATTTATGTGTAATAACTTTGTATCTCATTCCCTGTTTTATTATTCTACTAATTGCATGAACATGTGCCTGAATTACTACTTAACACCTGATTAACTAGTTAGTCACAGATTAAGTGCAACATCTGCCAGAGGCCTTAGACATGCAATCAGGCCCACATATACCAACCAGCTATACTGTAAATCCCTGCTGTGCAATCCTGACAAAAGTTCAGCTGACCCTTGAAGTGGTGGTGGCCTTCCCCCAGGCTGCCTCTCCGCATATTGTATTCAGAACTCACCCGTTGGATGTAGGAGACAAACCCAGGAGGTCTGTGAGCAACAAGCCAACAACACCTTGGGAGTAACTTCTGGACCTTCTGCACCCCACTTCTTGCCTCTGCTACTCTTATTGGGAGCCAAGAGGAGAAATTAGGCAGGGCAGACTGATTCCAACAAAGGCTCCATTTGAGGAACCACCAACACTTCCTATTCTTTGAATTAAGTTGTTCTTGGAATCAATCTTCCCCCTACGGACGCATCCAAATGAGTGCGGTCATGAAGTATGTGGTGCTGCAAACACATTTGCAGTGCCACATACAGTAGAACCCCATTTTATGCATATTCAACTTACCTGAGTCTCGCGTTTACATGAATTAATATTAGCACCTAAGCAGAAAAATACATCCCAGGATGCTCATCATTCGCGTATATATGTGAGATGCGCAGACTGAGTCAAATGGAGTTACGCGCAGCTTGGGTTCCCAAGCAGGATTCTGGATTCAGGATTCAGCCTCAGTGTCGCCATTGTGTTCAAGATGAGTACTTCTAATACTGAGTCTACAAGTGCTTCCACCTCTACAAGGAAAACAAAAGCTATAACTTTGGAAGAAAAACCTGAAGTTGTGAAGAGATATGAAAGAGGTGAGAAGACAAGGGAATTTAGGTGTGCTACAGGGCTCAGTGAGTCAACTCTCCTTACAATTAGGGACACTGCGGAGAAAATTAAGGAGTCCTGTAAGAGTGCTACGTGTTTATCTACTGCCTGTGTTTCATTAGAAGGTTGGCCATCAGGGAGAAAATGGAACGCATGTTGACAACATGGATTGAGCACCAGAATCAAGAACACGTACTGCTTTAAACCCAGGTGATTTAAGCAAAAGCATGCAGCATTTATGGAGTATTAGTGTTTAACACTGAAAAATGCAAGGTTCTCCACCTTGGGAAGAAAATCCTGCAGCATGTTTATAGGCTCGGCAGTGCTACACTAGCTAGCACTATAGATGAAAGGGACTTGCGGGTCATGATTGACCACAAAATGAACATGAGCCTTCAGTGTGATGCTGCAGCTACTAAAGCAAGCAAAATGCTGGCTTACATCCATAGATGTAAGCCAGCTTCCCTTAGATGCTTCCCTTAGATGCTTCCCTTATATGTCTTAAGATTCCCTTGCTTCTCAAGGGAATCTTAGGACATCATTCTCCCATTGTATTCGGCCTTGGTAAGGCCACAGCTGGAGTACCGCATCCAGTTTTGGCCTCCACAATTCAAAAAGGATGCACAGAAGCTTGAGAGAGTCCAGAGGAGAGCCACGTACATGATCAGAGGTCAGGAAAACAGACCTTATTATGAGAGGCTGAGAGCTATGGGACTCTTCAGCCTGGAAAAGCACAGGCTCAGGAGTGATCTGGTGGCTATCTATAAGTTTATCAGGGATGCTCACCAGGATCTGGGGGAACATCTGTTCACCAGAGCGCTCCAAAGGATAACAAGATCGAACGGTCACAAACTCCTCCATGACTGTTTCAGGCTGGACATAAGGAAGAACTTCTTTATTGTCCAAGCCCCCAAGGTTTGGAATAGATTGCTGCCAGAGGTGGTTCAAGCACCTACTTTGAACACCTTCAAGAGACATTTGGGTGTTTATCTTGCTGGGATCCTATGACCCCTGCTGACTTCCTGCCCTTTGGGCAGGAAGGAGGCTGAACTCAAAGATCTTCCGAGGTCTGTTCCAGCCCTAATGTCTATGAAATCTATGAAATTAAAGTGTGATGAACCTAAAGCCAAGCCATTTAATGCAAGTGCTGGATGGTTTGATAGATTTAAAGCACGCCATGGATTTCATTATCTCAAACGTTGGGTTAATGGATCATTGTTTGAAGGTTATTTTTCAAATCTCCTGCATTTGGAATTGAGTGAGAGGCAAAATCTGCCTTTCAAAATTCTACTGTTTCTTTATAATGCTCCAGGACACCCCCAAGCCTTGGCAACCTCAGTGAGAACATTAAGGTGCTGTTCTTTTGATGTGTTTGACCTGGATGAAGACTCGGTTCCCCATTGATGGATAGATTGAAGATAGTTGCATGTCTATTTTGTATTCTTTTATTATTTTACTTATAATGTAAATGAATAAATACGTTTACAATATGTTTTTGTAATGTAATAAATAAAGTATTGGTTGCAAAAGGTTGTATTTGGTGCCTTTAGTGTCATAAATGTGAGGTCCAAGGAACGCAACCCCTCACTTTTCTATTATTTCCCATGGGAAAATTCACCTCGAGTTCCACGAATTCGTGACACACGAGGTTTCTCAGGAACGTGTACTGCACAGTCTAGAGTTCTCTGCACTGCTAGGGTAGGCTGCCCAAGTGTGCACTGCTCTGTTTGTTTTTTTTCCCTGTGTTTTTTTTTTTGACCCTTGGATATCCAGGAGTCAAAAATAAAAAGTGGAATAAAAACTTGAAGCATCACACGCTTAGACAGCATACTCTGCCAAAAAGTAGAGCCAGGCCACTCAGAGCAGTGTTGCAGCTGCTGGCCAGGCTCATCCCAGCCAGATCACTGTGGTTGTAGCTCCAGGAGGCCCCCAGGACTCCAAGTAAGGCTGCTGGGGCTAGCACAGTGCTGTTCCAAGTGTCCCCTATGCCACACAAGGCAACTTGCTGTTTGCAAAAACACATGTGGCATGGGTGTTCCCCTGGGACAATAAGTGATGGTGCAAGTGCTGCTACTTGTCCCCGGGGAACCAAACATCCATGCATGTCTGGAAGTGCCCTACTTGTCACACCTTCTGTGCCTGGCACCAGCTGCCACAGTTTAAAATATAGATGAAGAGCAGTGGCTCATGTGGTTCAACATGTTAAGTGTGACTATCAGGAATGAGGTGAAATAGTAGTGTAGCTACAACTATGTTACAGTTAGATACTGGAGACTTTTTGTGATCTAGTGTTCAAATCTGAACCTCTGGCATCTCCTCTGTTTTTCTTATCCAAAAGTCAACAGTCTCGGTCTGAAAGATTTATTTTGATAAGGTGGAAAAATACAAAACAAGGATAAAGTAAAGAATGCAAGAGGGAACAGGCTGCAGATCTGTGCCACATGATGTATTAACTGGATCTTAGAATGGCATCTAGCCCTGCAGAGGGGGTCTATGGAAGTTCCTTAGAAACAAATGCAAGTTTCATTCATTTAATAGTCATGTAACCATCGCTTGGATCCATAGAGCATACAGGCACAATTGACTTTGAGTCTATCCCAAAAAGTGAATTGAGAATCTGGATCAACATGACATTTATCTTGGGCCTAAATGTCCTTCACTGAGAGTGATGTTAAGCAATAGAAGACATATTACATGTAGTTGATAGATATTTGGGGTGACATACTACTTATGCAGCTAAGTAGCACTTAGATACACAAGGCCAATCCAAATGGTCTCTGAGGTGCATAATTACTATTTATATAGATTTCAGAGACCACCTTATGTGAACAGGCTTCCCTGATTTTTCAAGGTCACACATGATCCAGTGTCCTAGGCAGCCATCTAACCCTGAATGTGGGTAGGAAAGCACATGCATTCTGTGTAAGGGTATGAAACACCAGAGCTAGCAAATGTTTTTGGAGGAGGAGGGCGTGCACCTTTTTTAACCCAATAACTTTAGTGGTTAAGGTAGTTGTCCAACATCAAAGATTAGGTGGGATTAAAACTGACTGATTGTACAAGGATTGCAAAAAACTGGGAAGAATGGAGGAAAGGTATTGCTAAATCAAATGTCCCCCAGTGGTCATTGTGGCCCCAGGACTGACTTGACTTGACTAAGGTAGTTGTCCAGTAAATGGTACACCCATGTAGGGAGTGTACACCCCTGGAGGGATGGAAAAACAGCATAAAAAGCACTATCTGAACTGAACTTTCTCAGTGCCTTGGGCTCAGCTTACTGAGCTGTGTCTTCCAGCAGCTCAGCAGCATCAGAAAGCTATCACTTCCTACTTGCTAGTCTGTTCCTAGCAAGTGGGATCCAATACCTTTTCCTTTCCTAATAACCTTTATTATATATTCATTCCTTTCAATTTATTCCTCCCCCAAAATCCTCTTTTTGTTTTTGTTAGTCTATTTTGATTCTTTTCCCCCAGAAATCTGTGCTTTCTCTCACAGTGTGCATTCCATTCACCGTGCAGGGAAGCACAGCATATATTGTGTCTAATAATATACAATTTGTACAAGAACACATACGTATGTTTATATATTTTATTTATTACATTCTAATATAATAAAAGCCTCCGTCTGTCTGTCTGCCTGTAACACTTTATTTGCACTCTGATTGGCTGATGGGAACAGCCAATCAGAGTGCTCCAAGCATGGGGGTGCATGGGGGTGCACCACCATGATTCCAAAGCCAGCAGCGCTGGCTTTGGCTCCCCCACCTCACTCCCTGCAACTCTCACCCCACTTCCTGCAAATGGTGTGGAGGACCAGACAGAGGGCGGGGGAACCAAGGTCATCAGTTCTGGCCTTGGCACCCCCACCCTGCTCCCTGCAAGACACAGAAGAGCAGCAGCATGGGGTGTTAGGTGGTGGCACTCCATCCCAGCTCCCTCCCCTCTGTCATTCTTGACAGGCAATTGGCTAGTAAATACATAAATACATACATACAATTATCTATATATATATTACTTTAATGCGTATTACATTACAGAAGAACACAGATTTTCCAGCATACCAAACACACTATGAAGCATGATGGAAAGGTAGCTGGCAAGCCTTCAGGGAAGGGCAGAAGAGGGGGTAGAGGGAGAGCAATAAGTCCCCCCTCCCCCCCAGCTGAGAGACAGCCTCTTTCCTACAACTAGCAGGCATGAGGCTTCTGGTTCTACTGGCAGCAAGGAGAGTGGAGCCATGCCACTGCCTGAATCTGTATCCCCTCCAATAGCACCAGCCATAACCCCCACACACCATCATCACCATAACAGTCTCCTCCACCCCCATTTCACTTCCCAGCCTGAGCTTTCCAGTACCAGAGGAAGAGCTGGAGGAAGAGCTAGAGCTGGATCTGAGTGCCATAGTGAAGGAAATTCTGGGGAAGGAAAGGAAATCATCTCAGTTTGTGCTCCACAGCCCTCAAGTTTCCCCTATAGCCAGGTCTCATTCCCCAGAAGGCACTTCAGAGGAGGTTGAGGTAGGGGTTGTGGAGGAAAGTGGCTCAGCTGAATCTGTTCCTCCTGTTGCTGTGCCTCTGCCTGCTGAGGAAGGGGAAAAGGCAGCATCTGCAAATGCACCTGCACCAAAGAAGTGAGCAGGTAGATTTCATAGATTTCATAGACATCAGGGCTGGAAGGGACCTCGGAAGATCATCGAGTCCAGCCCCCTGCCCAAAGGGCAGGAAGTCAGCTGGGGTCATAGGATCCCAGCAAGATAAGCATCCAGTTTCATCTTGAAGGTGTTCAATGAAGGCGCTTGAACCACCTCCGGTGGCAGGCTGTTCCAGACCTTGGGGGCTCGGACAGTAAAGAAATTCTTCCTTATGTCCAGCCTGAAACGATCTTGAAGTAGTTTGTGACCATTCGACCTCGTCATCCCTTGGGGCGCTCTGGTGAACAAACGTTCCCCCAGATGCTGGTGGTCACCCCTGATAAACTTGTAGGTGGCCATCAGATCACCCCTAAGCCTGCGCTTTTTCAGGCTAAAGAGCCCCAGGGCTCTCAGCCTGTCATCGTAGGGTCTGCTTCCCTGACCTCTGATCATGCGCGTGGCTCTTCTCTGGACTCTCTCAAGCTTCTCCACATCCTTTTTGAATTGTGGAGCCCAAAACTGGACACAGTACTCCAGCTGCGGCCTCACTAAGGCCGAGTACAGGGGGAGAATGACGTCCCGGGATTTGCTTGAGAAGCATCTATGGATGCAAACCAGAGTTTTGGTCGCTTTACTAGCTGCCGCATCGCATTGCAAGCTCGTGTTCATCTTGTGGTCAATGATGACCCCCAAGTCATCTGTAAAGCAGTGATTTTCAGTCAGGGTGCCATAGTACCTTGGGGTGCCTTGAGATTCTTTCAAGGGTGCCATGGAGTGCCATA
>NW_005842308.1:81777-91280 GCF_000455745.1 Alligator sinensis | reverse complement strand
CAGCTCCTTGAGTACCCTGGGGTGAAGATTGTCAGGGCCAGCTGACTTGAAGGTATCCAGCTTCTCAAGATGTTCCTTCAGAAAGTCAGCATTAAAGGAGGGCAGGGGATCAGTTAGGTAGTGTAGTCTGGGATCATTTTGAGCTGGCAGATGATCTCACATATGCTTTCTTCCTGCATTGCCAAGCCAAAACCAACTTGGGCAAGGGAACGAAACACATGGGCACCACAGGGATGCTGATGCATCTCTGCAGGCACCACCCCCTTGCCCTTGCTCCTCCTCAGCCTGGCACCAGTGGGAGCATGCCCAAAAAGAAGTCTCCCTCTCACTCCAAAGCCCCCAGCCCCGCAAAGCAGAGGTAGGCCACCCTGGAACAGTGGGGGAATGGCAGACAGAAAGCGGGGCACGTTCTCAAGGTGAGTGAGGTCACTCAGAGCATTGGGAGATGCTTGGTCTGGATGGCCAGCCATTCTCCTTTGTTGAGTTGGCCAGGGTTCAGGCGGCTCATGGTGTTTATGGCCCCATTGTATAAAGTGCCTGCATGCACCACCTTCAGCAGGGCAAGATGAGGCATGCAGGGAGCACTTGAGAGAGGAGCTGTGCAAGGCAGGTCAGCAGGTGGCCTTACAAAAAGTCCTTTTTTAAATATATAAGGAGTATGAAGAAGGCACTGGGTAATGCGGGGCCCCTGCAGGATATGCTAGGCAATCTGGTGGTTGCACCAGAGGAAAAAGCAGACCGTTTTAACAATTTCTTTGCCCCCATTTTTTTGTGCAGGGACCAGGAGTCCCCTACTGAGATTTGGGATGGACTCAGGAGAGACTCTGCCAGGCCTAGGGTCAGGGAGGACCAAGTTAGAGAACTGCTGGAGGGGCTGGACATGTTCAAATCAGCAGGTCCAGATGCTTTCCACCCCAGGGTGTTAAGAGAATTGGCAGGGGTTAGCGCGGGGCCCTTGGCACACCTTTACAATCACTCATGTGCTCTGGCCAGGTGCCGGATGACTGGAAGAGGGCCAATGTGGTCCCCATCTTCAAAAAAGGGAAGAGGGAGGACCCAGGCAACTATAGGCCCGTTAGTCTTACTTCGATCCTGGGGAAGCTTTTTGAGAAGATTATCAAGGAGCACATCTGTGAAGGGCCAGCAGCGGGGATAATGCTCAGGGGCAACCAGCATGGTTTCATTAGGGGCAGGTCCTGTCAGACCAACCTGATTGCCTTCTACGATCAGGTCACAAAATCATTGGATGCAGATGTCATGATGGATGTAGTCTTTCTGGACTTCAGGAAGGCCTTTGAGACTGTCTCCCACCCCATTCTTATTAAAAAGCTAGGCAACTGTAGCATTGATGCCTACACAGTCAGATGGATAGTAAATTGGCAGAGGGGCTGCACTCAGAGAGTGGTGGTGGACGGGTTATATTCGACCTGGAGGGATGTGAACAGTGGAGTCCCCCAGGGCTCGGTCCTCGGGCCCGCACTGTTCAATTTCTTTATTAGTGACTTGGACGAGGGGGTGAAAAGCACCCTGTTTAAATTAATGGATGACACTAAGATTTGGGGTGAGGTGGGCACGCTAGAAGGGAGGGACGGGATACAGTTGGACCTGGACAGGTTACAAGGGTGGGCAAATGAGAATAGGATGGGATTCAATACTGACAAGTGCAGAGTGCTGCACTTGGGCAGTAAGAACCAGCAGCATACCTATAGGCTGGGGAACTCTCTTCTCAAAAGCACAGTGGCAGAAAGAGATCTTGGAGTCATTATCGATTTCAAGATGAACATGGGCCGCCAATACGAGGACACGGTCAGTAGGGCTAACCGCACCTTGTCATGCATCCACAGATGGATCACAAGCAGGGCCAAGGAGGTGATCCTCCCCCTCTATGTGACACTGGTCAGGCTGTAGTTGGAGTACTGCATCCAGTTCTGGGCACCACACTTCAGGAGGGAAGTGGACAACATTGAGAGGGTCCAAAGGAGGGCCACTCGCATGATCCAGGGACAGCAGGGCAGACCCTATGAGGAGAGATTACGAGACCTTAACCTGTTCAGCCTTCACAAAAGAAGGATTAGAGGGGACCTGGTGGTCATCTATAAACTTACTAGGGGGGAATGGGAGAGACCTTGTTCCCCCGAGTACCTCCTGGACTAACAAGGAATAACGGCCATAAGTTGTTAGAGAGTAGGTTCAGACTAGACATCAGGAGGCACTACTTCACAGTCAGGGTGGCTAGGATCTGGAACCAACTTCCAAGGGAAGTAGTACTGGCTTTTACCTTGGGGGTCTTTAAGAGGAGGCTTGACAATTACCTAGTTGGGGTCATTTGAGCCCAGTTTTCTCTCCTACCCAGGGCAGGGGGTTGGACTAGAAGATCTGCAAGGTCCCTTCTGACCCTACATCTATGAATCTATGAATCTTACACTTCACCTTAGACATCTGGAGCAGCCAGGGTGGAGATCATGCATACCTCTCCCTCACAGGGCACTGGTGCAACCAGTCAGGCTGTCAGTGGACTCTCCTTCAAGCTGAGGTGATGGATGAGTCCCACATGGCAACAGAAATCATGGGGTCCATGAACCACTTGGGGCAGGGGTGGCTTGTTCGGCAGGGCTTTTTGGGCAGGCCAACTTTGTTGGCATCTGCTGTGTGGCACACAAGTTGCACCTCATTGTCAGGGACACCTTGGAGGGGGACAGGGCTGTCAGTGACAGCACTAGCACCACCAGCAAGCTTATTTCCAAATGCAGGATGGCAGCAGGCTACTTCCCCCTGAGCATCAAGGGGGGCAAGATGCTGTAGGACAAACAGGCAGAGCTGAACATTCTGCAGCACAAAATCATGCGGGATTTGGAGACTCAGTGGAACTCCGCATACCTGATGCTTGAGGGGCTGGTGGAGCAACAGAAGGCCATCCATGAGATGGCCTTGCTCAGGGAAATTGGGATCAGCGGTCCCCATAACAGAACTGAATGGGATACCATCTCCCAGATCTTGGTGGTCCTCAAGCCCTTCCTCGAAGCCACCGAGGACCTCAGGGCTGGTGATGCCCTCCTTAGCCAGGTGATCCCTGTAGTGAGGGAACTTCAGAACAAAATGGAGAAGTTCCAGAGGATTAATGTTCCTGGCTGGGGCAAGGTGATGTCACCAGATGTGCAGGCACTGGTGAGGCAGCTGGAGGAGAGCGTCCGGAATGAAGGAGAGCGTCAGGAAATGGCTTGATCCCTTGCAGTCCAGTATGGCCCATGTGCTGCCTGCGATGTGTGACCCAAGGGTGAAGGGGAGCATATGCAGCAGCAAAACCCTATATCAGTGGACAGAGGTGCTGGTGAACAGAGTCAGGGAGGCAGAAGGGCACAGGCAGGGGGATGTGGAGGAGGGGGATCCACTGTCCTGTGCCAGCATGCCATCCACCACCCAGTCTTCTCCTCCACCATGGACACTGCCAATGTGGGCCAAGGGCATGACTTCCATGCTGGGGTTTAGAGGCACCAGACCACACCATCAGGCAGGTAGTGCTCAGGCCTTGGTGGCTGCTTATCTCACCAAGGATGAGGAGCCATTGCTGTGTGACCCCTTGGCCTACTGGGCTAGCTGAAGCCAGATGTGGCTGGATTTGGCTACAGTTGCCAGGGAACACCTGTCCTGTCCATCGATCAGTGTTCAAAGCAAGAGTGTGTTCAGCACTGTTGGTGATGTAGTGACACCCCATCACACCTCCCTGGATCCTGGTTTGGTGGAGCAGCTGGTGTTCCTGAAGGTGAATCTCCTGCTCGCTCCTAGGGTTCCCCAAGCTCCCCATGCAGATGGAGTGCCACCCTCCTCACTCTGTCCTCACTTCCTTCTTTTTTTTTCACCTTTAGGTTTCACAACCATTTAGTACCCCACTCTCAGAGCTGGTGGGGGCACTCACTGCATCACCAGCCAGCAGGGGAAGAACAGGTCCCTGCTGAGCTCCCATGCCAGGATGAACTTGAAGGTATGGACAGGGGTTATTGGGAAGGAGGAGGCCCCAGGTCCTGGGCATGACCACTAAAACTTCACCCTGCCAGGTTTGGGAGGCCTGGTGGGACTGCTGGTGCTGCAGCAGTTCCCAAGAAATGCCAGGAACAAGGAACTCCCTAGTGATGGGTGGGTAGAAAGCACCTTATAACCTCCAGCCACCACACACATGCACAGTCCTGGCTGGGGAAAGCCCAGACCCATCACATCATTGACAGGCCTGAGGCTTGCTGGTTGCAGTGCAGTGGATCCAAGTGATCTCAGCTTATCTTTATGGGATGCCAGCTTTTGGGCTTTCATCAAGCTGAGGAAGCAACTGCAGTTGGTGTGTGTGCTGTTCTTGGATGGAAGGAATAGTAAGGAAGCCAGAGGCTGGTATGCAATGCAGGCAAGAAAGCCAGTCAGTGAAAATGGAAATGGAGGCATCAGAGGGTGAGGGACAGGCTGGGGTTGGGGGAGTGGGGGGCAAAGGAGGATGTAGCAGCACAGGTAAAAGTGGAAAGGTACCTAGGGAGTCAGATGTCTGGCAGATTGTAGTGTGTCAGAATTCCAGTGCCTATATTGAGTCCATGAGTTTCTGTATCCAGAAGGTTGATGAAGTGCAGTTTATAGGGTCCTCTGTGAAAAGTGGCTTGTAAATTTCCTTTCAGATTCATTGATTCATAGACATTAGGGCTGGAAGGTACCTCGGAAGATGTTTGAGTCCAGCCCCCTGCCCCAGGGGCAGGAAGTCAGCTGGGGTCAAAGGATTTCAGCAAGATAAACATCCAAATGTCTCCTAAAGGAGTCCGGAGTAGGTACTTGCACCACCTCTGGCGGCAGTCTGTTCCAGGCCTTGGGGGATCAGACAGTGAAAAAGTTCTTCTGTATGTCCAGCCTGAAAAGGTCTTGAAGGATTTTATGACCGTTTGACCTTGTCATCCCTTGGGCCACTCTGGTGAACAGGTGTTCCCCCAGATCCTGATATACACCTCTTATATATTTGTAGATAGCCCCAGGTCCCACCTGAGCCTGCGCTTTTCCAGGCTGAAGAGTCCCATAACTCTCAGCCTCTCATCATAAAGCCTGTTTTCCTGCCCTCTGATCATACGCGTGGCTCTCCTCTGGACTCTTTGCCATGTCCTTATACCAACATGGCTAAGGATCAGGCCTGAGAGGTTGGAGACAGGTAGTTGGGTGTTTTTGTTTTTGATAGATTTTTGGTGTGTGCCCATTCTGGTACACAGTTGTTGCTTGGTGTCTCCTATGTATTTTCCATTAGGGCATTTGGTGTCTTGATGGAGATATGTATTGTGAAGATAGGTCCATACTGGAGATATTGTTGACTGGTTTTTCATGTCTTGCCATGGCTTTGTCTGGATCCATTCAGTGTGTTTTGGGCTGTAGGAAGTTGGCTTCTGGTGATGAGGTTAGCAAGATTCTGTGCTTGTTTAAATTTACAAGCCACTTTTTACAGATGAGCCTATGAACTGCACTTCATCAGCCTCCTAAGTACAGAAACTCATGGACTCAATATAGACATTGGAATTCTGACACACTACAACCTGCCAGACATCTGATTCCCCAGGTACCTCTCCACTTTTACCTGCTACATCCCCCTTCCCCAGCCTCTCTCTCACTCCCTGATGCCTCCATTTCCATTTTCACTGACTGGTTTTCTTGCCTCCATTGCATGCCAGCCTCTGGCTTCTTTACTATTCGTTCCATCCAAGAACAGCACACCCCCCCTGCCCCCAACTGCAGGTGCTTCCTCAGCCTGATGAAGGGTTTTCAACCTGAAAACTTGCTAAGATATATTTCTCCAACTATTCAGTTGGTCTACTAAAAGATATCAGATTGACCCAAAGAACCTCATCTGCCATGTCCTTAGACCGACATGGCTATAACCTACACCCCTAGAACCTGATCCCTGTCAGCTGACCAGAAGGAGGCAGGCCCTGGGCACATGTAAGCCCCAGGGCTGGTGCTGACAGGGATAGTTCTCTGGCAGCTGCTGGAGAAGAAGCTCCTGCAGGAAAGGAAAGAAAGGCTCTGTGACAGTTTGGCTGCCTGAGCTGCTAGTGCTACTGTGCTGCTTACTTACCTGTTGTTATTTAAGGTGTTGGACCAGGATGAGTCTGTAGGGGAGAAGGAGACCTCATTGGGGCACACTGTTGTGTTGTGTAGAGGCCCCAGAGCCAGTGAGGGTGGCAGGGGCATAGAGAGCCCAGCAACAATAGAAGGTAGAGTGAGATGGAGACCTCATTACAGGGATGATATTGATATACTATCTGCAAGGCATGGGGTATGGCAAGGAGTGGTTAGAGCCATGTATCTAGCCCATAAGGCTTAGGGTGTCCCCTTGAGGCATCTCCTTAGAGAGGGTCCCAGAAAGGGGCCCAAGAACCTGCAGGTTTTAGTGGGGTCCACTAGGACTGTGACTGAGCTGAAGCTCAAGGGAAGCTTCCCTATCTATTATTTTTTCCAACAAGACGTGGCAGTGAGAAGAGAAGGTGCCTGCAGGGTGGAGCTGGCATGGTCACAGGGCTCTAGGGGTATCATAGCCATCTCTAGGGACCCTACTCCATGACAAAGTGCAGTTTCCCAGAAACCCCTGCACTTATCTCCTTGAAACCTGGCAGAATTCATAGCCTCAGCAGGGTCTACCATGTCTTCTGTTTTCACCCCACTCTGCCTTAACATATACACGTGGCATGAATTTTGCTCGTCAGCACCTTGAGGTGCAGTTTCCCAGAAACCCCTTTGCCTTCACACTTACAAGTGACATGAGTTTTGCTCTGAACAGTTTGAGGTGAAGTTTCCCAGAAACCCCTGCACCTATCTCCTTGAAACTTGACAGGATTTGTGGCCTCAGCAGTGGCTACCATCCCTGCTGTTTTCATTCAAATCAAGAAAGAAATTACAAAGTTATAGGCATTTTTATGATTCCCCATTATAGCCTATGAGCCAAATGTTGACATGCATCGAAACAGCAAAACAGTCGCAATGAAATGAAATGGAACAGTGCTTTCAAACAGCAAAGTGAAACACTGTCCTTTCAAAACAGTGGAACGGAGGTTGAAACAAAACGGTGCTATTTCACACAGCCCTATATATTGGGTCAGAAGGAAAGCTAACAACAGGGGGTCTGGATGTGTGTCCTGGTCTCTTGGGTTTGGGCTCCTACCAATGCTGCAGGCATCTATATTTACATTCTTTATTCTTAGATTTAAGTTTAAACAAAAATAAACAAAGTTGCATTGGTTATTCTGGCAAATGTATTTCCATTATTTTCTGATTGCTGGAGTATGTCAAATTGTTCAATGAGCATAGATCTTTCTTGACAGGTCTAAAGCCAGTTTTTCTCCAACACTAATAAATTGTCTTTGGATGTAATAAATGCTGACTCTGAGGGACAGTAGCTGATAGCCTGTAAAGCCAGTTCTTTTTCTTGATTTCTTCAGTCATTCCATTTGATGTTATACAAACTTGAGAAAACCCCAGCATTTAAAAAATTCATTCTTTGAGCTTCACTCCTGAATATTTCAAACAAAAACTAAAATATCTCATTAAAACAGCAGGTCTTCCAGCAGCAAAACTGGTGGAGCTGGTTTGTGCCATCATACAGACATTGTTTCCTTCCCATATGAAATTTTGAAGAATACCTATGTTACAGGAATGGAGCTTTGCAGAGTTTGGAGGGAGAAGGATGGAAAGAATTTAAAGAAAGATAGAGCAACAGTTCTCTATAGCATTTGCTTCTCCATGGATTGTTAATATCCAGTGGAGATGTTGGTCTTGATTCCCATTTAATCAAAGGCATCCTTAAATTGCACTGGTGTAAATAAGAACCAGGTCTATCTGGGATATGTACAGAATTGCACTTCCAATCAAGATGTAACTTTTGAACTTTATTACATAAAATGCTAAAAGTTACAATATGATTGAACATGACAGCAGTTTGGCATTTGCGGGGCAATGCTCAGAGCCTCCGTGCACTGACCGAGGTCAGGAGGCTGGGGGAACTGTCAGGCATTTCCCAGCATGCTTTGAGGCTCCAAGGGCTGCTGAAGACTGGCAAAAGCAGCCAAAGAGGCTAGCCATAACCAAGCAGTCTGCCTGCCCAGGACTGCTGGAATCAGCTCCACCCATGGGCTGTCAATGATAGCTTCTCATCCCAGCCCCATCTCCACCCTCTGGCCAGCTCAGTGCTATAGCCTGGTCAGTGGGAGGGAAAGGGGGATGGAGTCTTTCCCTCACAGTGCCCCAATGACTAGGGGAGCCGGCAGCCCGGTAGGGCCCACTGCATAGGGGGAGGGGTCTTCCCCCCTCTCCCCCGCTTGCTCCTCCAGGATCAGGGAAGAGAGAAGCCCAGGTGAGCATACTGTGCAGCATGCTGCAACACACCTGGGGCTGCTTGCTCTCCTGGTCCCGAGAGCACTGGAGGGAGACATATCATCCTCCCTTCCCTCCTCCTGGCCAGGCTGTGGCTCTCAGCTGGCCAGAGGGTGGAGACATGGCTGGGATGAAAGGCTGTCACTGACAGCCTAGGGGAGGGGCCAACCCTGCACTTGGGCAGGCAGAGGAGACAAGATGTACTTGCCCAAGGGTAGAGCACAGCCCTGCACAAAGGCGGAATCACCCAAAAGAAACCCTTGCTGCAAACCTGTACATTGGTTCGCTAAGGCGTCTGCACTACAGCACTTTGTTTGATAGCTCATCAGACAAGGGTTAAATTTTTGTGCAATCAGCCATTTTAAAAGTGTTCTAAAGCCATGAATGCTTGTTATGTTATGGCTATAGATTGCTTTCAGGGACTCATCGCACAACAAATGTAACCTCTATACACACCCTTATATTGCCTCAGCAGCTAGTCCGAAGTAGAATAGAGCAGTCTATATCCTATGATGGCGGGGTGTGGGGAAGAGAGAGGGGAAAGCTCCTACCATTTAGCCCATTACTGTAGTTATTAGGGCACTTTTCCAGGGAATGGAAGAGTCCTCCTTTGCTTCAATGTCATGTCTTTTTATGCTTCAAGGACATGCATAACTAGATTCAGTTTCTTGCCAGCTGCCAGACCCAAAATTGGTATCACCTCTTGAATGGGAGTTTGTATATTCTGTGTTTGTATTAGATACAAGCAATGAATCTCCCTTTCATTGGCATATGTTCCTCAATAGCCAGTTATTTTGATGTTTGTTGGATTCACTTTTAGTTTCAAATTAATTTTTTTAAATTAATGCTCTGGTAAAGTATTCACATGAAATCCAGTATCCATTTTAAAGGAAAGCATTGTTCTTTGTACTTTCACTGGCAAAATCCAGTCCCCCTCAATCTCATTGGTTTTGCTCAAGTCTACCCTATCAACATAAAGCTCCTGTATAAACATAAACATAAAGCATCTGTATAAATGTGAGATTTGTGTGTTTGGAATCTGTAGCATCTGGCAAAATGATTTCCTTGTCATAGTGATAATGGCTTTTCAAATGCAGCACAACATCTGGGGCCATGTCACCTTCCAT
>NW_005842308.1:74236-81767 GCF_000455745.1 Alligator sinensis | reverse complement strand
GCAAGTTTGCTCTCTTTCTGTCTGAATGCTCCTTGCCAATTGAAAAACTCCACCCTGTAAGGTAGCTTCTTACAAGTGGAAAATTGTACCTGGCAAGATGGCTTTTTCTGGCCAGTCTTTCATGCCTACTGCATAGTGAAGCTGGCCCATTAGGCAGACAAGAGGAGAAGATTCTGGGAAAAAGCAAGTGAGAGGGAGCCTGGATTTTTGGCTAAGCAACACCCTGAAAATGGGGGAACTGTGGTATAGTTATAGAAATTATAGAGAGGCTCCTTAACTAAGGAGGTATACTCCCAAACAAAGGAGGTGTATTAGTGCATTCAGTTCTACAGACTGGGCTTTCACAATTCCTGACGCCCTAAACATTTTTCTAGGGACAAATCTCCCTCTTATTTTTCTTGCAATGCAGTGTCTGCAATGCCACAAATAATCCTCTCTCTAATCAAGAGATTCTCTCAAGTTCCCCAAGCCACAGTTCTTATTCAGATTCTTTAGTTCAGTAACATATTGATCAATACTTTGTTCTTTTGTTTGTTTGCACATAAAAAATCTCAAGGGTCTCATTCTTTTTTTGGCATGAAATACTTCTCAAATTTGGACAGTGTTATTCTTATGTTGGCCTTCTGTGAAGCTAAAGGTGCTATAAACAGCCAGGGTTTCATCCCCCACAATATTCAAGAAGAGAGTCGAGTTGATTAAGTCATATTACTTTTTTGCCTTTGTAGCTGTGAGGTATCACTAAAACCTTTGTCTGAACACCCCCACTTCTCTGCTGTATTACCCAACATCAGAAGGCGTTTGAACATTGTAACGCTTCCATGACCAACTGTCCGTTTACTTAGACTACAACTGCTCAGAGAGATCACTTACAGTGGCGGGGATACTGATACGAGACACTGGAATCTGCTGGAGCACAGTAATTACCATGCCCCAAAAGACTCGATTGATCAAGTCTGCTCTGATGCGCTCTAATTACAGTGCATTGAAGCAGCCTCGCTGCTCATGTATAGGTGCTCTAGTAGCCTACAAGTTCCATTTTTTGAATTAATTCCTAGAGCTAATGGAGTTAAATTAGGGATTAATTTTATTTTCACTTATACAACCTATTGAATGTACTGCTGCATAACAACAAATATAATGCATACATTTCTGGTGAAAAGCAAATACAATTTTAGAATACATACGATGTAGTGTGATCTCTGTTTAAACAAAAAATTCCCAATTTTATGATTTAAAAAAGTAACCCGAAATCCACATTTTTCTGTGATTAAAATGAAACACCACTCTATATATATATATATATAGAGTGGTGTTTCATTTTAATCACAGAAAAATGTGGATTTGGGGTGATTTTTTAAATTTGAAAATTGGGGATTTTTCTTATCAGAGCAAACCAGGATCCCTGGTGATCAGTGGGATGTGGAAAAAATGACAGTTATAAGAGGAAAAGTCATTGGATATGCTTGTTGTCAGAATACATATAATTAATTACAAAATAATCATAATATAGGGCCAGACTCTGATACCCTTACTCACAGTAAGTACCAATGAATAACCTTATTAAAACCAGTGGGATAACTTTTAGAGTACAGAAGTTCTTAACATGAATAAAGGGAGGGAAATCTGGCCTCTGATAATATATGGTCAGTGTAAAGTTAAATACTCATTTTTTAGTACTGTGATTCAACACTGTACTTAAGTTCCTTCCTTTAAGTAGTCCACTGAAATGATCTCAGTGAGACTGTTCAGATATGTAGTTAGACAAGCATTTATATACTTTGCTGAATCAGACACTAGGCAGCTAATTTAATTTACATAGCTATTTTTAATATAAGACATATATGGCTGGCTTTTTTCTAATCTTTTTAATGTGAGTGAACTATCTTGGATCATGAACCCTCCCTATGAAAAAAAAATGCGTTTGTTAAGAGATTTGGCTCAGAGTTTAAGGCTGCCTTGAAACTAGTTCTAAAACAAATCTTACATCAATCCTATTGTTTATAGTTTGTTCACTTATTAACAATCCTTTCTCTGTAACAGAGATACAGTATACTGCATTTAGGGCAACATTTTACCACTTGAACACACTGAAACCAAGCATATTGTTTTTGTTAAGTGCATATCAATGGATTTACTGACATAGTAGAAAAATACTTGTGTTCTTCCCAAATGAGAAATTAAGCAGTATTGTCCAAGTTAAAAACAAGCAAAAGAACAAACAAAACCGTAGATAAAGTAAAATAACAACAAATGATTGGCTTAGCAACATCCTAGCAATGTCTAAAGTATATCCATAAGTATAGAAGGTTAATCCAATATGGTTCTTCCTGTTCATAAGAGCATGGTGGTGAATATATATGCTTATGTATACAAGACTAGTCCTGGTTGTTTCAGATTAGATCTTTCAGTTTGTATGGACTTTCCACAACATTCAGGGAGGAAACCTATGGAATCCTGCCTGAATCCTTGGTGGGTTGTGCCAAAGGCTGTCAGGGTCAACCACTCTAAAGCAGATTCATGTAGTGAGTCTTTCCTGGATCTGGGGACCCTGAACACACTTATTCCTGAGCCCTGGGGCAGTCAATTGGCAGGATTCCAGGGTCAAGTACTCAGGGGAAGGCTTACCAAGCAGTAGAGGTGTGCAAAACAGGATGTATTTGATTTGGATTTGGCCCAAATCGGGGACAGTGATTGGATTTGTTGATTTGGATCACTGTCCCAATTCGATTCAGCTGAATCCAAATCTGAAGATTTGATGCTGATTTGGAGAATTAGCAATTTGGCCATAGACACAGCTTTATATGTTTTTTCCTTATACTTCAAGGTCCCAGCCACAGCTCGTGAATGTTGCACTGGTGGGGCAGATGGAACATCCCACACGAGCATGGGGGGGGTCCCCTGTGTGCTCAACGGTGGACCTGGAAGTGGACCGGAAGTACTTGTGGTCCACTTCTGGACCTGCCACTGAGCGCACGGGGCACCCCCCTACACACACCCCTCTGGCTTGGAGATTGGCCATGGGTGGATCCTGGGTGCTCCCCCCAGAATCAGGAGGCACCAGCTCCTGAGCTGTGGGGGATGGTCCCCCACGTGCTTCATGGCAGACCTAGAAGTGGATCAGAAATGCTTCTGGTCCACTTCTGGGTCTACCACCAAGCATGCTAGGGACCCCCCCATACTCCCATGGGACGCTTCATCCACCCCACCATCTCAGCATTCCTGAGCCACCTGTTACCTTGAGGTATGTAAAAAAAACATTTAAAGCTGTGTCTATGTTCGAATCATCAAATCTCTCCGAATCAATTCGGAGGGTTCTGATTTGATTCAGAGAGATTGAAGGGTCTCCTGATTCAATTCAGATTTGGAGATTTGGTCGCCGAATAGGCCGAATCTCCACTGAATTGAATCAGAGACTAAAGCTTCACACAGCCCTACTAAGCAGACTCCCCATGGCAGGAGACCCAGTAATTTCGAAGCCCACAGCTCACAACTTCAGGGTGGAGAAACATCTTGGTCCATGCTATCTGCTGGAGTCAGGAGACTATAAGGCCTGAATACCCCAACTTTAACTGGGATAACTGAAAACCCCAGCTAGAACCAGGGATTTCATGGCTTCCAGGTTCCCTGATGTGCAGCCCAGACTTAGAGTTTGGGATTAGATTTGGAATTTGCTGTATGGGCAGAGCCATCCTTAGGGGAGTGCGAGGACCAGGGCATATTAGCCTATGTGGGGCCAGAGGACAGGGGGTGGTGAGTGGCCAGACACAGAGCCGGAGGAGCTGGAAGCAAGCAGCAGCCACGGCAGAACCTGTACAGCACTGTCCATGGGGCCCACCAAAGCACAGGGTCTGGGGCAGCTGCCCTACTGCCACCTGCCCCACCAGGAACAGCCCTGGATATGGGTTTCATGGGATCTATCAGTAGATCTACTGCCTACAACTGCTCAGTGAAATTGGCATATTTGCACTTTCACAGCTGTTCTTTTGAGTTGTGAGACTGAAGAGAATGTTAATTTCACTGAACAGATGTAGGGTCTGGAGAGCATATTCCATTTTGGAAACACCATATTTTGGTGTTTCAGAAAGAAAATTTATTGGAATTTCTAAAAAGTTTAGGATTTTTTTTTTGCTTCAGTCCGATTGACATGGAAATGAAATTCAAAAAAGAAATAAAATGCTTCTGTACTAATAACTGCTTTATGGTCAGTTGTGTTCAAGGCATGATATAACTATCATTCAGTGTCAGAATGGATGGCAAATTCTAAATACAATATTGTGGAGTGGGTTTCATTGTTATGACTTATTTTTCCTTTGGTGAATCCAGTGCTCTTATTATGATATTTTTGGACCTTTCTGTCAGGGGGTATTTTCTAGGATGACAGTAGCTGACAAAACAATTTTTGCCTCAAGGTGATGGATTGACATTAGTTCTAGATTTACAGCAGTTCTAGAATACTAGAGGTGATATATTTCTGTGCATAAAAGTATGCAAAACTGTATCTGTGGTCAAATTGGATACTTTTATATTGTTTGTAAACATCTCATAAATTAAGATTACAGATCATAGGATCATATGCAAGTAGGTCTGGAAGGAAAAGTACCTTTTATTCAGCCCCCACAGATTAAAGTAAAAGAAGGGAATACAATGGAAAAGCAATAATTAATTAATGCCAGTTTAAATGCAAGTACTTGAACCATAAAAAATTGGCAATAGTTAAAACAGATATAACAAATAAATTAGAATTAAAAATGATCTGTTTGTATTGGAAACTGGACATAGGCAACAATTATTCTTCATTGCCAAAACTCACCAGTCATATTTGGCTTGCCAAATCAAAACAAAGCTAATTCAGACCCAGATTCTTTGTTACATGAATTCCCAAACCTTGTGAGGAAGGCATTTGGAGAAATGGTTTTGTCTTGACTCATTTATTCTAGAAAAGCACTCATGCTAACAAATGTTTGGTTTTGGAATAATGTTTAATATTATGATTCAATTACTTTGGCGCCATACAATCCTGACCCTTTATTTGTAGGACATCAAGGGCAGAAGAGCGTTTAATCATCTAGGTTTTACCAATGGATGTGGTGCTATGATACTTTCGTTCTGTAGTGCACACCTAACTTAAAATGCTGTTCTACATTGCTCCTATTTAACAAACTTTTTGTATATACAAATATCTGTGTTGGTTTAAATTTGGGGAAGACAACAGTTCTAAATTGAAAGCAAAAAACTTTAATGTGAAAGAGGTAGCACGTGTGCTAGTAACATGCTATACAATGTATGGTATAAACTGTATATATGTAAAATTAAGCTGTTTGGGATTTTTTATTTTCAAGCTCAGAAGTGTGGCTGGATTTCTAAAAAAAGCTTCCTAAAACTATTCCACTGCCATGTTTCACTGCTTTTGTGCACCACCCCTACTTTCTTTGCATCACCAGTTACTTGTTCTACCAAACAGGACTCCAGAAAGGCCATTTGAGATCTGCATTTCTGATATTGCTTAGTAAATATCATGCTTCTATTTTAAATCTCTTTATCCATGTGTGTTCCAGCTGACTAATCTCAATTATAGAGTGCATAGAGGGATACTAAGAGGTTTTATGTAGTTATAAAGAAATCATTCAAAATAATCAAAAGCCTCATTAACCATATCATACTAAACATTTAGGCCCCTACCAGTTAGGGTGAAGTTACACATTATAATTACACCATGTTAAAGGCACTTAAAATATGAATGCACGTGTTAAAACTCAATTGCAAGTCCTAAGTGCCCTTTAGGAATCTTAAAATTATGACATTTAAGATTATTTTTGAACCATTCTACCTAGCTTCCATGACCAATTAAGTGACCAATTTTCAGTCCTCCAGCATCCCAGGAAGTACCACTCTGTGCATGGACTAGTTATTATCTAGAATTCAATGGCCTTGAACTGACAGCTGGGAATTAGGTCACTCAGGAATTGGTAAGTAGGGGAGAAGGGATGACAGGTGGCAGGGGGAAGGAGGGAAGGGAAGGCAGGAATGGAAGGGGCAGAGAGAAAGGGGGATGGGGAAAGGAGTTAGATGGCAAGGGACAAGAGTTGGGAGAAAGAGGGATGAAATCAGGGGAAGGAGGATAGGGGCATGGGGAAGGGGTAGGTATGGGGGAAAGGGGGAAACAGGTGGGTGGGGAGTTTCTGGCAGCTGCAGGGAGGAGTGGGGTGGGCCCAGAAGCTCCCTACATGTCCAGATCAAGCCTGCACTCTCCCCAGTGCACCCTATGGCTACCTAATAGCTCTCCATGGAAGGTGGGACAGAGAGAAGGGGGAGCTGCTGGGTGGCCAGGGATGGGCTTGGCAGTTTCTCATGTGCCTAGATCAGTCACAGGCTCTGACTTCTATTTTTGCCATGGGGGAGGGGGGGGAAGGTAAAATGATGCCCTCCCCCCTGCCCTCCCCCAGGTGACATGGCCAGAGAAGAGCCGAGCAGAGCCTATGAGGTGGCAGGGGTGGATGCAGGCTGCCCGCTGTGGGCTTGGGGCTACCCCCTTGCTGTCCTCCCCCAGAAGCCTGAGCCAGCCATGCCACATTGGTGAGGTGCCTCCTGCCCCCCCAACAGCAGTAGGGGGCACACCTCTGTGCCGCCACCCCCATCCCCACTCCCGCTGCTGGCAGGTGGGCAGGGGGCACCTCTCCATGGTGGTTCAAGACTCCCAGGTAGAGGGAAGCAGGTGGGGAACCCCCAAGCCCACAGCAGGCAGTCCACATCTGTCCCTACCCCATGCACATATCTGGGGGGCATGTGCTGGCTTCCTTGGGAGTGCATGCAATGGCAGGAAGATGAACCCCCCTCCCTTGCCCCCCTGGACAAGCCACCCATAGTTCTGTTGTGTTCCCCACCCCAGCCTTGGGTCCCATGCACCACCCTGGCTGGGCAGCACCCCCAGGCCCAGCCCCTGCCCCACTCCCTCCCTCATCATGGGGGCCTCAATCTGCACCCCCACAGACTTACCTGCAGGAAGCTGGGGGAGTTGTTCTCCACCACTGTCTGGGATTGTATTCCTGGCCTTCATGTATGTGTGTGAGTGCATACATGCACATCATGCCCTCTGCATCCTGCTTCCCACAGCCCTTTGGACAGATCAACAGAAACCTGGGTTTCTCAGTCTTCATTTAGGGAAGGGTGGTCACTCTGGCCTCTTCCCAAGCGGGGCCAGGGCCTTGGGCCCCCATGTATTTTCTGCCTATGAGATCAGGACTGCTTGGCCCCTGTCAGCCCCTGTGGCTGACTAGCAGCTCCTTGTTCACCTGCTGCCCCATCCCCTGGGAGATTGGGGAGGTGGTAAGCAGGCAGCCATGCGGCCTGATGGGGATGGTGCAGGCTGGATCTGGGCATGTGCAGGTGGTACGGACTGCAGAGAGCCCAGGACCAGGTAAGAACCCCATCCTACTGCCACTGCTACTCTTGGGCCGATAAGGGAAGAACTGGATTGATCCAGAAAGGTGGTGGTGGGGAGGGGAATGGCTCCTGAAGCCCTTCCCTCTTTCTA
>NW_005842308.1:15250-74216 GCF_000455745.1 Alligator sinensis | reverse complement strand
GGACAGGCACGGAGCAGACTTGGAAGTTCCTGGTTATGCCCCTACTTGCTAACCCTCTTGCTGAGGGTCAGAGCCATGCATGTCAGATTTTAGGCACATCCTGTGTTTTTCATTTCCTATTAGTCCACTCCACTTAACCTCCAGGCTCTCTACCTCCCACTTTGGAGGTAGCTAAACTCTCCTTATTGCCTGCCCAGGGAGCCCAGGTGTCTAACCCTCATTTCTTTGAATTACCCTCCTAGAGCCAGGCATCTAATTTTTTAGCAAGTCAAAGCCTGAGGTAAAGGTACCTAAAGGAAAAATTGGGATCTTAACCAAAATACCACCAATACCAAGTTAAATGTCTTACAAAGTGTAAATATACTTTTATCAAACAAATCTTATTTCATTAATAAAAAAGTTTGACAAGGTCTTCCTTTCCATAAGCCCATGTTGATTGTCATTAATTACATTTCACCCCTTTACATCTTCTTTTAGAGTCCTGTATCAGGCATTCCATTGTTTTCCTTGGATTAATATCAGTTTGTTAAGCCTATACTTATACTTACCAAGGTTAAAATACTGACAAAGTATTAGCCTCTTCCAGTCTTCTGGAACCTCCTCAGTGTCCTTAGAGTTATAGAAGATTCCAGTTCTGTTAAAGCTCTTGAATTCAAGTTATCCCAGCCTGCTGATTTAAAAATGTCTAGCTTTAGGAATTGCTGTTTAACAGTTTCCCAATTTATTGTTGCAATGGAAAGTATTTCCATTTCAATTCTGAGGAAGTGAGGCCTCTCTTTCAAACTGTGAAAGGGTTAATAGAGTGAGCAAACTAGTTACAAATGGAGAAAAATCTGAACTGATTGGGTATTTGATTCTGAGTCTGTTGAATTAATACCAGATGCAACCTGTTTTCTTATTAGAGGAGTAATCCCATTGATGTCCAGGCAGTTCAAATCCTATGTGGTCGATATGGGTAATAGAACTGGGCACTTAGCTGTTAGTGGCCTAAAGGTGAAAGCATACAATAAAGCAAATGAAAAAATACTAGTAGTATTGCCAGATATAAGAAACTAAGAGATAATGACACTAAGTGAGTAGCCCAGAATGGTCTGGGGCCCATCCCCCAAGCCTCAGCAAACCCCCCTAGTTATTAGATACCTCTTCTCATTTGAGTTCTGGATTACTGAAAGAGAATTAGTACGGAAGTATGAATTCAAATTTATACTCCAGACCTAATATTTTTTAGTGTTTTTTTTTCATAGAAAACAACCCCAAGAGTAATCCTAATTATTGTATTCCACTTTTCTGTAATTGGAATAAATCACTTCTTGTAAATAAAATATGAATGCACTCATAATAATTGTATGAATGTTTGACTGGATTTCAACATCTTTTATTAAAAACAAAGTAAGACTTGATTGAAACTATTAACTGATTATATTAGGCAAACGTATCTGATGTCTACCACTTCAATTGTGTGTAGCACAATAATTGCAAATATTTTTACCCAGGGAAAAAAGTAAATTATTTGGGGCAAAATAGGTCCCTGTAAACTTGTGTTATCATGGTATGATATGAACAAAACTAGACTTCTAACCCCTTTGCACCAATTTAATTCAAAGTTGCCTAATCCCAGACTAGTATCTTTCTAATTGAACTACCTAAATTCCATCATGTTTTGATTTCCCTTAGCTACCTCCTAAAAGCACCAAAAAAACAACATTCAGCAACATTACTGATCCCCAGTGCCTCTGAACCATAACGTTTGCAACACCAGATGGAGTTGTTATATTAGGAGCAAAGGACTATATTCAATAAAGGGCTTAGGCAGCATATATACATTTAAGTCCAGAACCCCCTGCCTTACTGCTGCTATTCCTGGAGCTTCCTAAATTCCATAGGCAGTTTTCACAGGACTGAAGGGCCCCAATCAGGCTCCATAAAATAGGTGCCCCTGAAGACTAGGGTACCCCCAGTAAGGTAACTAATGGAAAACTACCAGCACACTCAGAAGGCATGTTCAGTTACTATTTACTTGTTCAGAATAGTTGCTCCAGAGTGTTGCTAAATTTAACATTGCTACACAAACAGAAGATTTGAATGGTTACATAATAGGGCCTGTAGCAGGGCACAGAAGAGGTTTCTGACAGAATGGATTTGACTGGTACATACATGCCAGACTTTCTAAGGGTTGTAGAGTTCTTGCCAAATTCACTGTTAGCCTAGGGCAGGAGTCAGCAATCTATGTCTCGTGTGCTGGATATAGCCAATGAAGACATCCAATCCAGCCCACAGAGGTCTGATTCAGCATGGGGGATCAGTCTCACAGAGCTACGCTGTGCTGTCTATCTGCTCCACAGTACTTTTCTCCACTACAGAGTCTGCTGCTCCACAGCCTGCTGCTCCTTTGCTAAAATGAAATACAATAATTGGGAATTGGACTGGTGACTATGAAACTTATGCTTAGCTGGCGCCTACTTATAAAAGTTAAAATACAAAATACTAATGCTAATTGCATAGTGCAAGAGGATGTAAGTTTGCGACTAGGCCATCTGAGAAGAAATAATGAGGTATCATTTCCAGCTTATTTTACTATATTTGTGATGAGTTTAAGCAGGCTTCTAGTTGTCTGGTATGTAAGTGTGTGAAATGTCTATCCTTGATTAATTAGTATTGTAAGTATTTCTTTTGCAATCAACTTGTGTTTATGTGCAGGAAGGGTCTTTTTCCATATGTGATAGATGTCTCCTCCTAATTTACTTTTCTTTTGCTGTTTTCTTTTGATTTACTTTTGTTTTGCCTAGTGGTTCCCTTGATCTTCCAAGGGTACTCCTCAAAATCCTTGTTTTTTCCTTGGTTGTTAATCAGTTTCTTGATATGTTCCAAACTTAGTAGTAATTCATTCAAATTGGAACTTTCTGATAACCAATAATGAGTAGTTTGATTAACAGGATGTTCCTGTCAGTTACTGCCTGGGACTCTCTCTTGATTTACACAACTACAAGAATGCTTTGAAGATGCTGAGCTGAAGGGCATAAGAGAGAAATGAAACAGCTAACAGGACGGACTTCAAGAGTGAGAACTCTCTCCTTGACACGACCTGCTGCTGCAGCCAGCTATCTCGAGAAGCTGAAAAGAAACAGACCGTCTCTCTGTCACCTGTTTGGTGTCACATTATCATCTTATAGCTAAATACTGGACTTTGCTTTGGTTTGGGCTCATTTAACCTTAAATACTTGTAGTAAATAAAGCCTTTCTGTCATTTATTGAATGAGGTGTCGTGTCAATCCTTTAACACAAGTCTGGGATCCCATTTTATTACTTAACAGGAATGGGAATTTGCTAACAGCTGTTCAGAGGGAAAGGGGAAATTCAATTTTAACAGTACTGCCCCCCTCAGGACTTAGCTCATGCCTAAACACAGTTGGGATCCAGAAACTAGGTTCCATGAACTTAAGTCCTCTTCAGAGCTTGATATAATGGGAATTTCCAGAACGAGCTTATAAGCACCTAAAGCAGTAGTTTTCAACATTTTTTCATTTGTGGACCTCTAAAAATGTTGAATGGAGGTGCAGACCCCTTTGAATTGTAAGTGTGGGTATTCACATACTTTTGATTGATCACAGTTATGTTCTGTGGATGCTTTAAACATAGTCTATGGACCCCCCAGGGGTCATGGACCAGAGGTTGATAACTGCTGATCTAAAGGACTAGGCTCTGCACAAAATGTGGTAATACCCTACTTCCTTTTAAGGTAGTGTGGTCCCCTCATTATATCATAATGTTGTGGTTAGAGAAATCACTCAGGATGAAACCATCCCCTTCCTGAGAAAACTCAAAACAATCTCATTAGCAGTCCTTAACCATCACCCTGGGTGATAGGAAAGGAATGGGGACCAGTTCTCTTTATCGCTTTTGTTGAAGCTGTTCCAACACATAGGAAAGGCTTCAATATTCAGAGCACCAGGGAAGGAGCCTGACTTTGTAGCATAGTGTTTAAAACACCCACTGGAGAAGGAGATCTGGATTATGGTCCCTGCTCCAAGGATTGTTTATACATTTTATTCTGCTCAATGATCATTTATGGAAAATGCATAAAGTTTTTTGATTCAAGGACTATTTAGCCAAGGTCTCTCACCATCTAGGTCAGGGATGTCCAACGTGGCAGACTGCAGGCCACATGCAGTCTACAAATGGATAGGATATGACCCATGGGCCCCTGTAGTGGCCTTTTCCACTACTGCATGGAGGGGAGGGCTCAGGGGGTCTGCTTGCTGCTGGAACTGCCCACCCCCCAGGGCCCATGAGTTGTGTGCCCTGGGGGCCGCAAACTGGTGTCTTGACCAATCGCCAGCTGTGCCAAGGTTGGACAGACCTGATCTAGATGGTGTCTTAACCAGTAGGTGATAGAAACATGGTTACTTGTGCTCTTTTTCTCTCTGTGATTTGAATATATGCACATCAGAACTGGCTCCCTAAGTGAAGTCTGGCAGGTCTCAGACTTGTCTGGTACCAAAGAGTATTGTATGCACTGTCCATATTTTCATATACCTTCAAGTGGCATATAGCTTTATTTTCACTTTATTATTGATAACAGAGAAAAACCACTGTTGGATACCATGGAGTGAAATCAATGATGGCATATAAAGGGTCTGTAATGTTTTCTTTCTAGTTCTGTGTGTCCACAGCCCATTAAAGTGTAGTTCCAACTAGCAGTGCAGAGTCAGAAAGAAACCCAATGCAACTGCTGCTGTGATTGTACACATGCAAACCATGCTGGGAGAGTGTTTATCCTCTTAGAGGAGCTTATCTACATACAAGGCCTGAATCCATTAATATGCTTCTGCTACCTGTGAGGATCTGGCCCTAATTCCCAAACAGAATAAGAACTAAATGGCCTTTGAAACTAGTTGATTTGTTAGTACTAAACTGATTGTGGGTAGCTAACATACAGCTATGGCAGAGACAGCCAATGACTTGCACCTTATGTGCCCTTATGGGCTCTTGGGATGAGATTTCCCAAAGAAGGTAAAGTGATTTTAATGGGAAGCCAGCCCATACCTTTGAGGTTTGGCCCTTAGTTCTTTAGTGAGCACGAGGATTTCAGCCCAATTGGAATTAGGTTCCTTGGTGTATATTTGAGCCTATGTTTTTGAAAGTGAAATGACTATAACATTATTTAAGCACTTCAGGAAAAAATGATTGAAAGCCAGTATTTTGATCCTTGTCTATCTTAAATTAGATCAGGAAATGGTCAAAGTCATATTTTAATTTATAATCAGTACAGCATTTAATTATATTGTACATGAGAAAGAAATAACTAGAAAATATCTTTATAAATGAGGCCACCAAAAGTTTTCCATTTCCTGTGTTGCTTTCATGTCTTGACTCTTCCTGTTATAATTGCCCTCTATCAAACCTTCGTCCCAGATTAGGGGCTGGATCCAAATAATGGTCTAGACATGTGCAATAGGTACCTCAAATCCAGCTAAAGCCTAAGTATGAATTGGCAATCTAACAAAGCTGCCAGAACAGGGGTCACTGGTGCCTTCTGAGTCTGGGAAAGCACAATTTTTGGGTGTGCCAAAAGCCCCATATCCACCCTTATACTTCTGTGCCATGGCTTAGTGCCCCCACCTCCCCCACCCCGCCAACACGTGGCTGGCCCTCATGGCAAAAAAGCTGTCCCATCCTGAGTGATGCCAAGTCAGGGGCCAATCTCAGGGACAGGCGTATGTCCCCACCCCCATGCCTCCCCTACCAGTCAACTGTGCCCCAGAAGCTGCCTGGCACATTTCTGTTTTAAATGGAGATCTCCTGGGTCTGAGGTGCAGAACACAGTGAGAGGCACCCTTATTGAGAGATTCTGTGTTAATTTACATGGGGAAAACATCAAGAATGATGTCATGGTGGGTGTCTATTAAAGATCACAAAGTCAGGAGGAGGCTTTTATTAAACCACTAATTGAAGTATTCACATAGCAAGACCAGTGGTTGTGGAGTGGTTTCTTGATTTGCTACTTACTAAAAGAGAAGATTTGACTGAGAATCAGAGGGCAAAAAGCAACTTAAATGGCAGTGATCATGGACTGACAGAGTCCATGATCATAAGGACAGGAAGAAAGGAGAGCAGCATATAAAATATTAAACTGTGGAAAAGCCGACCTTAACAGATTTAGAACTGGCAGGTGAGATCCCATGGAAGACAGAAACAAGGGGAAAGGAAGAGGTGATTGTTCCTTAAAAAGACAATAACCAGGGCACTACAAAAAGGCTGTCCTGATTGAAGTCATGACCTCTTCAATGATTTGAAACTTAAAAAGGAATCTTACCATAACTGGAAATAAGGATGACTATGAACATAGTATGAGCATGTACAGACAAAATCATAAAGGATAAAGCATGGTATACACATACTATTTGACATAAAAGGTGACAAAAATATATTCTACAAATATGTTATAAGTAAAAGGAAGACCAGGGAAAATGTAAGTCCCTTATTGTATGTGGATAGGAAGTTAATAATGGGCGATGCAGAGGAGGGGGAAGTGTTTATTGCCTTTTTACTTCAGATTTCACTTAAAAGGTCACCTGTCAAAAGATGGAATTAGCATCCAGCATCCAGGGGCTTAGATACTCAGCTTTGAGTAGGTAAAGAATGGATTAGAAAGTATTCATGCATCCTGCTGACTTGAAGATTGATCTTAAAGTACTAATCACTAAGGTAGGCAATGTTCATCGAGGTAGGCAATGTTCCTGAAATGAGACGAGCAGATATGGTGCCTGTCTATAAAAAAGGGAAAAGGATGACCCAGAGAGTTGCAGATGGGTCAGTCTAATTTTGGTAACTGGGAAGAAACAGGGGCATATAATCAAACAATTGATTTGAAAGCACTTCAAGGGCAATAAGGCCATCAGCAGGGATCCTGGTTTTCTCTGATTTAAAAAAATCCACAATTTTTGGTTAAAAAAAAGGAACGCCAAATCTACATTTTCCCATGATTAAAATGAAACACCGTTATATATACATGTATATATTAGTTGTGTTTCATCTACATCATGAAAAAATCATGGGGGAAGTCAACCTGCGACTCTGGATTTGGTGCCATCATGCGGGTTTTGGCTTCTACAACCACGATCCACACAATCCACGATCCTCCATGACAGAGGCATCCTAGGACAAATCTGTTATCTTACAGGTTGTCTGATCTCCTCCAAAGGGCATTAAACTAGGTTTGTCAGAGGACGGGGAAGCAGAAGATAAGGAGAACCTAGGATCAGCAAGCCACGAGCAATGCACTGGATCAACCCAGGTAAGCATTAATGTAAGCACTAAGGGGCCCAATAAACATCAGGACAGGGGGCTTCTTTGACCAAGGGATGTTATTCCAAGAAGAAGGATTGCCAGGAAGAGATGGGATCCACCTGACAAAGAGGGGGAAGAGCATCTTCACAGACAAGCTCGCTAACCTCCTGTGGAGGACTTTAAACTACGCTTGCTGGGGGATGGAGACCAAAGCTCTGAGGTAAGCGGGGAAGTGGGTGAGTTAAAGGAAACAGACCTCTTTATGAACTCAAATAAGGATGCATGATTACACCAACCCATTTTTCTATCTATATGACAGCTATGCCATATCTCATTGCTGATAGACTTCTATCTGGAGTCAGTACCCAGTATTGTATGGATGGGAACATCTTTAATAGTAACAGATTAAACTCCAAATCCAAGATAAGCAACACCTCCATTACTAATCTTCAGTATCATGAAAGAGGCATGCCTCCTGAGGTTGAGGGGGGGGGGGGCCACAGTGACCACCCACAGGCAGCAGCAGTGGTTTTGGCAATGGAGACATGGTAGCGGTGAGCGGGGACCACCCACACTTGGCCATGGCAGTGTTGGCCACTGTCTACACTGTCGGCAGTGGCAAGTGGCAAGTGGGGACCACCGGTGGCCATGTCAGCAGCAGGGGTGGGGGGGTGACTGCCCAGAGAAGCTGGCAGTGGCCAATCTCAGTGGGGGCACATGCCCCCCTGAATCCCCCCCATTCATTGCCTATGTTCAGTACACTGATGCTTGTGTTCTGTGTGCCTGCTCAATTGAAGAGCTCCAGGTTACTGTCAATTGTTTCTGTGAAACTTATGGAATGCTTAGACTCACTGGATGCAGCTACAAGTGCATTAATGTGTTTTTCCTAATGTGCATTCAATTTAATACCTGTAATGTAAGGTACTAAATAAATGAACAGTAGCACAAGCGCACACTTTTTAGGTGATGCTTAATGCACAGTAGCCTATTTTACTGTGCATTAGCTTAATAGCCTGGTTTTTTACGTGTAGTATAATAGGCTACTGCGCGTTAATGCATACATGTAGATGCTCCCACTGTCAACTTTACAACTTCAAAATAATCAAGATACTCTATCAGCCGACCCCAAACTACCCACCTTCTCCCCCACATATTACAATTAGAGGGCAGTCCTTGGAGAATGTTGAACATTTCTCCTACCTGAGTAGTTACCCTTCCCAAAAAGTAAATACAGATGACAGTATTCATCACCAAAATAAATTTGCCAGTGCTGTCCTTGGACATCTCAAAAACTGTATCTTTGAAGATCATGACATCAGGACAAAAAACAAACTTCTCATCTACCAAGCTGTTGTCATCCCAACCCTCTTGAACAGGTGTGACACCTAGATGACATATCCAAGATATCTGAAAGCCATGGAATGTTATAATCATCAATGTCTTCAGAAAATACTCCATATCACTTGGAAGGACAGAAGAACAACAGCCAATGTTTTGGCTCAAGAAAATACCACCACCATCAAACCTTGTTTACATGGTGTCAGCTCTGTTGGACAGGATATATAATCAGGATGTATGACAATCGACTCCTGAAACAGGTCCTATACTCTCAACTCAGTAATGGTCAAAAGAAGAAATGGGCAAAAGAAGAGATTCAAGGACACCTTGAAAGCCAATCTGAAGAAATACAATATTAACATCAATACCTGAGAGGCTCAAACACTGTATTGTCTCCAGTGGCATTGTGATGTATAGTAAGACATCATCCATTTCAAGCAAACTTGCCTCACTGTAAGAGAGTTGTAACCAGACTACAGATTTTCAATATCTATAGTCAAAGATGCATATCTCGGATTGACCTCCTTAGGGAAATCATTGCTGAGTCTGGAGATGACTATCTCCTGGAAGACTATTGTACTTGTCCCAAGCAACTGCTGACAACAGTGATCCTACATTGGGCAGGATCTTGGACTAGATGGCCTCCAGAAGGTTCTTCTAGCCCTACATTTCTATGATTCTCTGTTACCTATTTTTTGTACCTGCTTCAGAAATGCCTCATCCACCTCTTTCTAATTTGGCAGTCTACAGTAGACCCTCACCGTCATATCTTTATTGTTATCCCTCTTTATTTTCACCCAGATACTATCAAAGGATCTGCTGTTTTCTTCCCCTTTCCAGTTCATCTTGCTTGTTCATATATGCCTTGCACTTGTAAATATAGGACAGACTTGTATGTCTGCCCTACTGATTTTCTTTTCAGGAACATCAGCCTACTATTGAAAGTATTCCCTCATTGAAACCACCTTTTGTACCATGCTGATACAAAAAAGGTGTGGGGAAAACTTCTGTTTTGTACCAGAATTCAGTTATTTGTTGGAGCTAAACCGTATCCAAAAAAAAATCAACTCCATAACTGAAAATCAAATGTTAGCAGTCCTTAAAGCAACAGGAATGTACAGAACATCTGCCACTTCACCTCCTTTGCCTCTATCACTCCAAGGGTCAAGAGATCATATTATTTTTGTGGCTCTGGGAGTTAAACATTCACCTTATGCAACATTTGAAATCAGGGAGCTGCACTAGTTTATAACAGAAGGGGATCTGCCTGTGCTCTTGAACAGGTTTCAGGGAAAATTTTTCCATAATATTTACCATAGCGAAATAAGCTTTCACCCACATATATACATACATTTGCACAGTAAATATATATGCTAGAAATATTATTCCCCAGAGCTACTTAAAGACTAAGCTTTTTTGGAATGCAAATGTATATGAAATGGAAGAAAAATAATGCAGTGTAAAATGTACTGTAGCATTATCTGTTCTCTTTTTAAGGAAAAAAAAATCACTGGTAAAATACAGAGCACAGAAACTCTTCTCAGTTACTAAATCTCCCTTTTTAGCTTAATGTTACTGTGGCAGATTGCTAATTATAATTGGTCATTCCAACAATCTTCTGAAATCTTGCTTCTGATTTCATGGAGATTATATTCTGCTTTGAAATTAAAACATCTACACAGTATGAGAAGTCAGATACTAAAACTTCCATGATGTCCAGATTAACCCTGAGGGGCAGGGTATGTTTCAAACAGAATATAGATTCTGCAACAGTTAAACATTTTGGAGTAGTTGAATCATAAGCTACTAAAAATGTGACATAAATGTAACTGCCACTCAGGAGGTCAGGTCACCAAATCAAAATAAAACAAATGAAACAAAATGAAAGAAAACATAAAAAACCTCAACCTCTCTCCCCTACCCAAAACCCCCCACAACCCCAAAATCCATAAATATAACTGGCTTTGCCATTGGAGTTAGACCTTTTCTCTCTCTTTCTCCTTTTTTCTTCTTTTTTTTCCTTCATGATGGTGAGTGAAGTGAACATTAAGGAGTACTAACCTCTAAAGTGACACGAACATAAACTGAGGTCCTTTATTTATCCACAAAACACATAGGTACAAGACAAGTAGTGTAATAAGCTTTAACTCTTCTTTGCAGAAATCATTTCTAGATTGGCTCAAACTATCAACCTAAGTACATTTTGGTGGTATCCTTCAACCTCATACACCAAATTGTTGCATACAATAATGAATATAAGGTTATATTACTGCCTGAGTAACAGGGGATGCCTGTAGACATGTAATTACAGCATGCTGGAGCAGACTTTATTAATTAGTTCACTCCAGCAGTTTCCATGTCTTATGTATTCAGTGTCCCTGTGCTTCAAAATGGCAGTGCCAGTGGTTTAACTAAAGTTCTTTGAATGAGCTTTGGTTAAAGCACTCCCCCCCCCACCCCGCCCCCCATTTTGAAGCATGGGACACTAAATACATGAGATTCTGTGGACACTTTAATTAGAGCATCTCCAAAAAATTACTGCAATTAAAGTACCCCCTCCCCACCCCACCCCAGCCCCAGATCATGTGTAAAGATGCCCAGAAAGTCTGCAGCAGAGCTGAGATCTCTTCCATTCCATGTTAGTCTTGCAGTGACAAGATTAGTTTTCTACCACTCTCTCCCAATTCTTGTCTAATGAGACATATAGTGATAGATTGGTTGCAATGTGCTCTAAAACAAGCCCAATACTTGGATGCCATTGAATGTGCTTTCTATTGCTACCACAAAAGACAAGCTGGGAGCTAAATAGATAATGGCAAAAGGCATGCTCCCTCTCACCACACCAGAAACACAGATGTCTTAGAGCAAGGGTGACTGGATATATGAACTCAAGGTGGAAACAGACATTGCCTGATGTCTCTTTTGTGACTCCATATAAAAAGTTATGGTAGCACAAATGGTGTGCAAGTAAATATTGATAACCTCTGTTGCACACGATCAAAGCAAAATCATGTTGGGGTGTACCAAAAGAGATTTTGGGGGCTGATATCAATGCCCAATTTTTAAGGTGTATCAGCCGATGCCAATCCAATTTCTGATACCAGCCTGGTGGCTTCAAGAGCAGTGTCCAGCTGGTAAGTCTGTTGTGGTGGACAGGGAGGGGGAAAGGAAGGGGCATGATTGAGAGGGAAGATTGAGGCCCCTGTGGTGAGAGAGGGAGTGGAGCTGGGGCTGGGGCAGGTGCTGCCCAAGTGTGGCAGGGCAGGAGTGGGACAGAACTGCAAAGGGTTTGTCTGGGAGTTAACAGGGGTGGTGGCTCCTGCCACTGCACACACACTTGGAGGGTATGGGGGTGTGTGCCCCCTGGATCTGTGTGGGGTGGAGTGACTGCCACTGTGGGCTGGGACTGGGGCTGAGCCAGGCACTTCATGGCAGGGGCTGGGCTGGGCTGGGCTGGGCTGGGGTGGGTGGCAGTGGCACTGGAAGTGGGCTACAGGAGGCTGCACCTATTCCAAAATTCACTGTAACCCCCTCCTTCCCAATGCCGCCACTGCCTGAGCGCAGCCCAGCCCAGCCCCTGCTGGGAAAAGCCCAGTGCAGCCCCAGCCCCAGCCCGCCCTGCCCCTCCCTGCACAGATCCAGGGGCACTTGCCACCCTATGTCCTCCTGGATGAGTGGCAGAAGCTGCCGGATGAGTGGACAAGCCACTGGATGAGTGGTGCACAGTGGTGGGAGCCACCCCTCCATCCCCATGGCCCCTGGATGAGCCATGGCTCCATCCCAACTGGGCAGTGCTTGCCCCAGCCCCTGCCCCACTCCCTCCTTGACCATGGGGGCCTTGATCTGCCCCCCACGCCCCTTCCCTCTCCCTTTTCCCTTCCCTCCTCCCCTTCCACCTCACCAGGCTTACCAGCTGCATGCAGCCCTCCAAGCTTCTGAGCTGTGCTCTTCACTGCCTACATGTCACACTGTGGCTGCACACATGCACAGGCCATTTATTGGCCATATTAGGATGATTTCTAATACAAACAATTTTCTTTATACTGGTGCCAATCCAATATCGGACCAATGTATCAGTGTACCTCTAAAAATCAGTACTGTGCAAGTTCTAGTAATACTCTGCTGCTTTTTGGTGGAGGTGTATTATCTGTGGCAGAAGAGTACAAGCAGTCTGAGCTGCTTACACTCTCCTGCCACCCCAAGCAGGCCATCAAGTCCCCAGAGTCCCTGCCCACTTTCCCTGCTTACAGGGATTCACACCAGGGAGTCTCAGCATGCCTCTCCATTAGCAGAGAACTTGTGGTTTCCCACTTAGCCGTCCCACTCCTCTGTAATGTGAGAGAGCAGGTCTAGCTGAGTGGAGAAAAAGCACCTCTTTCCCCACTCATCCAGGATCAGGTCCCTCATACTCCCAGAGAAGCCCCCCTCCACGCTTGCCAGCACATACAGGGGATTTCCCTATGAGCACCTACAAGTGCAGAGGGTGGACCCCAGTGGGGGATTGCCCTGCTCCCCAACACAGGGGGTGCAGCAACAGGGGATGTCTGTAAACATCTCTGGAGTGCGATGAGCTGTGCCAAAACATATCATGGCACAGCTGATTGCACTTCACTTAGGATGTCTGTTTCCAGCGTTATATTTTCCACATTGTGTGTGCACCTAATGACTAAACAGCATCATTTCATTTTGACTTCAGTTTCTCCGTTTCAACAGGACAGTGTTTTGTTATGAGTTTCATTTTGTTTTGAAAGCACTGTTCTGTTTTGTTTCATTGGAACTGTCTCAGTGGTTTGCTGCTATTTCAACGTTTTGCCCATAGCCTATAATGAGAAAACACAAAACTGTCTATAAAGGTCATTTTTGGGGCCGATTTGGATGAAAAGAGCAGGGATGGTAGCCCTTCTGAGAGCATGAAGCCTGCTAAGTTTCAAGGAGATAGGCGCAGGGGTTTCTGGGAAACTGCACTTCAAAGTCTTGAAAGCAAAACTCATGTTACTTGTAAGTGTGAAGGCACAGGGGGGTGAAAATAGCAGTCATGGTAGCCCCTGCTGAGGTCATGAAGCCTGCCAGGTTTCAAGGAGATAGGTTCAGGGGTTTCTGGGAAACTGCACATCAAGCTGCTGACAAGCAAAATTCGTGACACGTGTGACTGTGTGTATGTGATAAGGCGCACCCTAACTGGGGCTGGGGTCTCTACACAACATGGTAGTGTGCCCCAGTGAGGCCTTCTCCCCCATATAGCCTCAGCTTGGTCCACCACTTTAAATGACAATGGGTAGTAACCTAGTGAGGAGCAGCACAGTAGCACCAGCAGCATTTCAGGCAGCCAAACTGCAACAGAGCCTTTCTTTCCTCTCCTGCAGGAGCTTCTTCTCCAGTGTGTGTTAAGGCGTGTGCTCATTGTGTCCTTCCCTCCTCTTCCCAATCCCTCTCCTTTCTGTTTCCCTGCAGGCAAGCCCAGCTTCAGCTTTGAAACTCAAAATGTTTTGAAACTTTTGAAACATTTCGATTGCCCTCATTTCATTACCAGGATGTTTCAAAGCCCTTCATTTCATTTCAATTTTGCTGTTTTGAGCTCAAAATGGGTTGAAGCAGCATCGAAACAAAACAGCCGGTGAAATTTCACACAGCCTTACTAATGACTACTTCTCATTATTAGCATTGGTTCCATCCTTCCCTTTTTGCCCTTCTCTCCTTTTTTTCTCTCTCTCATTTGGAAGAAAAACTTTTTTTCCCTATACTAGTTTCTTTCTCTACCTGTCCTTCATTTTAGACTAAGTTGTGAACCACATGCATTCAGAACATTATCGAAATCCAAAAGTTTATCCCATGTGTTCAACACTTTAATTATAAGGTTTCAATTCAGTTTAAGTAAGTTGCATGGAAAAAACGAATGAGACAAGGTGCAATATTATGTCTTAAGTAGATGTGTTCTACAGTTTTTCTTCTAACTAGCAGAACAAATATGTTTGAAAGGTATTGTTTTGTCATCAACGGAGTGGGACAGGTCCTCACCTGGTATAAATGGAAGACATTAGGACTGAGGAATTTTATAATTATCAAAATCAAAATGTTGCCTTAGAAGTGATATTCAGGAAAGTAAAGCATGCTATCTTAACATTTCTTGGAGAGGTAAAGGGGGTGGGGGGGAGAAGAAATATTTTTTCACTTATTCTACTCAAAAACTACTTTATTACAAAGTAAAACCATGGCTCCTGACTGTGTTCTGGATCAAAGAATGTTTTAAATTCTTCTTTTCAGAAGTGGATATTAAAGACTGCAACAATGATTTTTTCAGCAAGACAGAAACCAGAGGACTTGCTTAGGTCCCCAATTTCAAGGTTTTGTAACTTATATTATTTTCTTCAAAGGAAAAAGAAGAACAGTATTGTGATGTGGAAAACTGGAGAAAATTCTGGGAAGCACAGAGTCAAATGTAAGAGCTGTGAAGGTGATGCACTTCTCAAGAGTAGAATTCTATACCAGTCACTGACCACATCTACATGTGCTATTAATGCAATATAGGCTTGCTGTGCAGTAAAATAATAGTCCCTCGGACCACATATACATGTACACCCTGTTGAGAGCAAATCTGCTCTCAATGGAGGCAGCTCAGTCCAGGGCTGCTCCTGTTCTGCTCTGCCCCCCTGCAGCAGTGAGGGGGAGAGCCAGGCTCCCCTGGGGTGCTAGCCCAGGGGATAGCAGGGAGCAAGGGGTGGATCCCAATGTGCATGGATCCATGAGAGCTCTGTCAGCTGCAACAGCACCTGTATCCTGGCTCCGTTGACATAGGAGGGGTCCTGATGTGCATGGGGAGAGGATACAGCTGCCACTGCAGCTGGTAGAGCTCCCCAAGCCCTGTGCACCTTGGAACACAAGGTACCTGTGAGCTGCGTGCCTAGTGGGGCTTCCCTGCTCAGCAGGGAGCTCACCAGGAGCTGTCATGCTTCTGGATGGTGGAATTATCTTTCTCTGGTCCTGGTGCTGCTCAGTTTCCAACTCCCACCAGGAGCCAGGAGATAACCAGCTCCAGGATGGGGTTTCCTTCTGCCCCCACCTGTCCCAGAGTTGCTTGGCTCCTGGCTCCCCACAGGAGCTAGGATCCAAGCAGCGCTGGGACTGGGGAGCTCTCTGCTTCCCCACTCAGCTGGGGCTGGCTGGGACCTGTCCCACTCCTGGGGCAGTTGCCAGTAAGCCTCTGGCTGCACAAGGATTCTCTGCTCAGCCAGGGGCTTGCCAGCAGCTGCCCAAGAAGTGGAACAGCTCCTAGTGAGACCCCTGCCGGGCAGAGAATCAGGTAGGACAGGTTCTGGCTAGGCCCTGCTGGGCAGGGAATCCCCTCGCATCAAGGGTCTCACTGGCAGCTGTCCCACAAGTGAAACAGCTGACAGCAAGCCCCTGGCTGAGCGGGGGAGCAGAGGGCTCCCCATCCCCAAGGCCGTTCAGTTCCCAGGTTCTGTGAGAAGCTGGGAATCACACAGTGTTGAGATAACAGGGGGCAGAGAGTGACCCCATCCCAACACTGATCAGCTCCTGACTCCTGAGGGGAGCCAGAAGTTGAGCAGCACCAGGACCAGGGACAGAGAACTCTCCCATCTCCTGTGGCCCCTTTCTGGTGTGGCTGACTGGGAGCAAATTGGATTTCGGTCAGCAACTTAATGAGTGCCGACCGAACTTAATGAGCTTAATGAGCGCTGACAGATAGTAGATTAACAGATAGTTAATCTACTATCTGTACTTGCAGGTACTAGCTAACTGTGCAGTAGACTAATTTACTGTGCAGTAAATGCCATGCACATGTAGACGGTGATGCTTTACTACACGGTACATTAGTCTACTGTGCAGTAAAGCATCTTGTGTAGATGCACCTACGTTTACAGAGTTTAGTTTCATTACTGAATCCTCAGGGTGCATCTATATGTGTGTTTCACTGCAGAGTAGACTAATTAGCTCTGCAGTAAAGTGTCACAATCTACATGTGTGCCAGTATTAAGATTCAGTAGATTAATTATCTCCAACTTAAGGTATTACTGTTGGGGACAGTACTCTCTTACGGTGGAATACTTACATGCAATCAAATGCACATGCAGACCGTTACAGAGGCTGGGTGGGGCATGAGGGTGCTAAAGTACAGGGGCTGCCTGCTGCCTAGCCCTGCACTGTAGCATCCTCATGTCTCAGCCAACACCTCCACCACCTGACATCACAAGCCAGAACCTGGGGCTGACCCTCAGGCCCCCTGTCCCTAGGGATGCTCTGCCCCAGCTCTAACTGCTGTGGTCCCAGACACGCATGTAAACACTATACCTGGGAGCAGCTGACTCCAGTGCAAACTGTGCCAGAGTTTATTTCATTGCATTAATTGCTCATGTAGATGCACTTTCCTAAACATCACTAAATCTCTCCCATAGTTGCCAGCTCACCCAGGTCTGTCTGTTTAAGTTGGCCACCAATCTTTATGACTCAAAGCCAGCAATGTGTAAACTATGCTGTTAAACAAACTTGAGGTTGTTTTTGTGGGGTACTGAGTTTTTGCTGAGAATTGTAGAGCACCTTGAATTCACATGAGTAGAAGTGAAGGACTTGGCACTTCTCAGGACCCCTCTAACTTGATGGCTACAGTCACTTATGATTGCCAGTAGCCATGTCTACATGAGATGCCAACTGTGCTGTAGCCTGAGACTACTGCGCAGTAGCATCACATGGCAGAAATCATGATATGATGCTACTGCATAGTTTCATAGTTGATAGGGTCGGAAGGGACCTGAGCAGATCATCAAGTTCGACCCCCTGCCATGACAGGAAAAAGTACTGGGGTCAAATGACCCCAGCAAGGTGTTCATCTAGCCTCCTCTTAAAGACCCCCAGGGTGGGAGCCAGCACCACTTCTCTTGGAAGTTGGTTCCAGGTCCTAGCCACCCTGACAGTGAAGTAGCGCCTCCTGATATCTAGCCTGAATCTACCCTCTGCCAGCTTGTGGCAGTTATTTCTAGTCACTCCTGGTAGTGCTCGGGGGAACAGGGACTCCCCCAATGCCTGCTGGTCCCCCCTGACTAGTTTGTAACAGGACACTAGATCCCCCCTCAGCCTTGTCTTGCTGAGGCTGAACAGGTTCGGGTCCCTCAGCCTCTCCTCGTAGGGCCTGCCCTGCTGCCCCCTGATCATATAGTCTCAGGCATCACAAAAAAGTCATTCATCGGCACTACTGTGCAGTAACACTTGTTTATATAAGTACTAATGACTGCATAGTAATGACTGAACAGACAATGTCTTGTGCAGACATGGCCAAGGAGCAGATGCACCCAGTTAGTCTCTAAGGTATATCTCTACCCTGTCTTCTGCTTAACTTCAGACTAACATGGCTAACTATCACTGTCTGTTCAGAAGGAGAAATTTTGGATAGAGGCCATTTATTCAATTCCCTTTCCAATTTATATGATGGCTGAAAAGTTTTACCAGTGAAAGTTTCCATAGTGAATTCAACCATTTTAATCAGATTAGGAGAATGTCCTGAGGAGGAGGCCAAACTGCTAGTACAAGTAATTTTTTAAAATGATTGTGTTAAAAAATATACACCCCAGAACAAATCTACATTTGAAAAATAGACTTCAATAAAGATGAAAAGTGTAATACACATATGAATTGTTTCTAGTATGTTCCAGAAAGACAGCATATGTGTTATATATCAGAGAATATTATTTTCAGTGGTCCTCTTCCATTAATATGATGAAGTAATTCAATGGGAGTAACTGGTTGCTTGATACGTAACATAACTCATGGAAGTGTTTCAATCCATTTCATTATGATCTGTAAATATAAATGCCTGAGGTTTCTTTTTCTCCTTGTCAGACTTGTTTAAACTGCAACATGTCTCAACAGTTGAATTGATTAGAGGGTGGACAGCAAACCTTCTGTATTTTACATTATCCTGTATAGAAGATTATTACGCTAACACTGAGACAATGAAATTTAGGAATTAAATCAAAGTGCCTATTATTAGCACAATTATATCTAAAAGTCTGCCTTTTGTTTGATACATACTTTGCTTGTTTCCAAAGCTAATTATTTTCCAGGGCTGTGATAACTAAATCTGTCATATTTTCAAGATTAAATCAAATAAGAATATTTTTTTTCCTTTTGTTTTCTGTTTTAAAAAAGTAATTGTTATGCCTTTATTCCAGGCCATTTTCATTAAGTGATTTCTATCAAGAAATATAAAACAAGTTCATGGCACTTAGATAGACTTCCTGGCTCAGTAATTTTATTGTATGCAACCCTGCCATTATAGGCATTATCCATTAACACTAATCAACTAGTTATTCTGCTTCCTCCCAGTACTCTTATTGTATGGCTATTTCAGAACCTCACTGCTCTCATGGTTGGAAACCTTTTTCTAATTCCATCTTAAAATGTTCATGGATAATATAAGCCCATTTGTTCTAGTGCAAATATTGATTTCTTTAGCGTAAAAAGTTATGCTTCCTCCCCAGTGTTTATCCTCTTGGTGAATTTCTAGAAAGAACGTATATCCTTTCTCAGTCTCTGCTTCATTAGGCTAAATAAAAAAACTCTTTTAATAAGCTTTATTACAATAGATTCTCAACTCCCTGATCACCTTAATAGCTTTTCTGCATACCTGTCTCAGTTTGTATACATAGTTCTTGAGTATGGATGACCATAATTTTACACAGTGTTCCAGACGAACCACTACTACTGTCTTTCAAGAGGAAATTCATACTTCCTTGTCTCTATTGAGGGTACCTCACTTGCTATATTACATTTTTCTTGTCCGTAGTCATGTCTACAATAGTTTTGTTTTTTACTGTCATATTGTTTGTGAGAAATAGCATGTAGTCACTTAATTTATGACTGTTGATTAGATTACCAGATGGTATAATTTGACATGACTCACTGATATGTTCCTGGTAATAAAAACAGTCACTAAGAACTTCATCGTAAGAGACTCTGGTCTCAAACAGTTTGTCTACAGTACATGACAATTTCATAAACTGTTTGATTAGACACCACCAAAACATCCACCTCTTTCTACTATGGAAGTTGGAGTATGGTCCAAAGCTCCAAACAGTAGGAGAATTGGAGGGGAGGGCTTTTTGCATCAGACAGACCTAGACAAATTGAAGGATTGGCCCAAAAGAAATCTCATGAGGTTCAATAAGGACAAGTACAAAGTCCTGCACTTAGGACAGAACAATCCCATGTACTGGTACAGGCCAGGGCCCAACTGGCTAAGCAACAGCTCTGCAGAAAAAGACCTGGGGGTTACAGTGGACAATAAGATGAATCATGAATGACATGTGGCCCCAGAGACTGGGGGGCACAGTGACTGCTGGCAGGCAGCGGTGTCGGCGGTGGGGGCATGGCAGTGGTGAGTGGGGCCTGCCTGCTGGTGGCTGTGGTGATGTTGGCAGCGAGGGAGAGCTGAGTGGGCACTGCCCTCAGGCAGCCATGGCAGATTGGTGGTGAGAGCAGGGGGTGGCGAGTGGGGGGTGGTGAGCAAGAACCGCCCGCAGCAAGCGGTGGCCGCGTCGCCGGGGGGGGGGCGGAGACTGCCCGCAGAAGCCGGTGGTGGCTTCAGCAGTGGCCAATCTCGGGGGGGTGCATGCTTCCCTGTGCCCCCTGCCATGCATAGCCTATGAGCTGAATATGAGCCAACAGTGTGCCCTTGCTGCAAAAAAGACAAATGGCATACTGGGCTGCATTAGTAAGAGTGATGCCAAAAGATTGAAGGAAGTGATTCTTCTCCTCTATTCAGCACCAGTGACACCACATCTTGAGTACTGTGTACAGTGTTGGGACCCCCATTACAGAAAGGACTTAGAGAAATTGGAGAAAGTCCAGTGGAGGGCAACAAAAATAATTGGGTGTTGGGCTGCATGACTTATGAGTAGGGACCTACTGAATTTGGGGTGGCTGCTCACTGATTTCATGGTCCAAGTGTAATGTCCAGTGCCATTTTCACAGTCCAAGCACGGCAGGCCCCCCCATGCCTCCGATAGGTGGAGGGCCCCCAGAAGTCCCACTCCTCCTCAGAGATTGATAGATGGCCTCAAATTTGGGCTTGCTAATGTGTCAATTAATGGCTTTCATGGACTTAATCCCCTGATTAATCCCATGGAAGCAATTAATTGATGTGTTATTAAGCAGTCTATGATGTGGTTAATGGCTTCTGTGAACTTGATCAACCCATGGAAGCCATTAATTGCATCCGAGACTGCTTAATAACACATCAATTAATTGCTTCCATGGGATTAATCAGGGGATTAAGTCCATGGAAGCCATTAATTGATGCATTATTATTAAGCAGTCTAAGCACCTAATTAAGCTCTAAGATGAAATATCTTATTAAAATAAAGCAGTGCACACTATGAATTGTAACAAATACAAACTATGTACACTTTATTAACTAATACCAAAGTGTCCTGGCACTTAAAAAAAAAAGAAGAAGCTCTGTACTCACCAGCTGCTGCAGTGGCCATCGGACCCTCTGGGGGCTCGTGGCAGAGCCTGCCCATACAGCACGGGCAGTGGGAGGCAGCAGGGATTGCCCCCCCACCCCCACCTGGCAGCAACCGGTGAGTGTGGGGCTTTAAAAAAAAAAAAAGTGTAGGGATGCTGGGCATGGGCATGGCAGCCATTGCCCAGGCTGGGAGAGCAGGTGGGGGATGGGGCCCGTTTGATTCAGAGATTCGGCTGATTCAGTGGAGGCCAATCTGAATCAGATTCAGCCAAATCGATTTGGGACAGTGATTTGAATCACCGAATCGAATCACTGTCCCCCAAATCAGCCGAATCGAAATCCAAAGTGAATACTAGCTACTTTACACAGGCGTAACAGCCAGACATCTGAACCATGGTGGCAGTGACAGGCCATACCAGTAGTAATGATTCAGCTTCACTGCTATTGCCTGGAAGAGGTCCCTTCTGCCTGGTTTTGACGATGGCAGCTTAACAGTTCTTGCAATGCCCTGTCTTCAACCCAGTTTATCAAATCCATCATGTTGTTGTGTGCAGAGTAGATCAAAGCCTACTGGCCTTCAAACCAGGTCACGAGTTCCATGAACTGGGTGACATTATCTTCCACAAATGTCACTTATCTTGAATGTCACCTCACCCTAAGAGATCTCAACGCTTGAGCATGTACTGTGTTCTGGGTGTGATTTCCAGCTCCTCACTCATAAACTTCTGGTAGTACTGCATGTACTTGGTGTGGTAACGGACCGTGTTGAACCAGGAATTCCACCATGTGAGCACAGGCTCTGGTGGCAGTGGCACAGTGCCATGTGAGCCCCAACTTTGACTGGTCACAAACTCTCTGTACAGAACCATATGACCTGGACAGGGATTGAAGGCTTTTTTTCCCCACACAAATTGAGGCAACTGAGGTTTAGTTGTCAGGCTATCTACCTCAGGGAACTTCATGTGCCAGATCTCACTTACTAGGGACAGAATGTGAGCATTGCAGGTGACATGAATAGTGATGGGCAGCATTCCTTGAAGCACAACAGAGAAATCCTTGCACATGTACTTGGAATTGTCAGACAGGAATGTTGAGATCTTGTCAAAGTCTACACTACAGCTAACAATTACCTTCGTGATTGCTTAGGACATGGTAGAAAAATTGAAAGTCATGAGGTGGACCAGCTCAGTTTGAAACACAGGCAGGTTCTAGTCAGTCCAGCTCCCCAGTACAAATAAAATGGGCACCAAGTAGTTGTCTTGTGGGTCAGTGGTCTCATCAGCCACAATGGAAAAGGAATGATATTCTGCCAAGGCAGCCTTCGTGGATTATACATGTGAAGCAGTCACTCCAGGGATACAGTCCTGACAAAACTGATTGGCACAAGGAAAACAGTCAGTATTTGGCAACTTTTATTTCAGGTAGTCCCTTAATTTGGGGTGATCAAATTTCTACAGTGGGATGTTGGCCACTGCAAAAGCATTCATGAAGGAAAATACCACCCTTCACTTTGCCAAACTGCTTTCTGTGGTCCTTTTAAACAGGGAGGATATGGTCTCTTGCTTCTTGCTCTGACCTTCAGCATCTGCAGCAGCCTCTCCATGTGTGCCTCAGAATCCAAGTAACAATTGATGCTGGTTTTCCTGGACACATCCAGAGTTAACTTGTAGGTGGGTACAGAAGAGTCTGCTTCCATCTGCATGCAAGGTCCTACAGGATACTATCTTGCATGATCCACCACTGAAAAGTATTTGGCGGTCTTGGAAGACTTCTTCATGTTCATCTCTGCTCTTTTTCAGGAGGGAGAGAGCATGCATGCTGCAGAAGCATGCCTGCAGGTGCTTTAAATGCCAGTGCCAAAACCCTTCTGGCTTTTCAACTGGCTCCTGACTGACTCCTGGATTAAGCCTTCGTCAAGAGCTCAGACTCCAATTTGATCCCTCTCCCCCACTCTCACTCCCTCTCCATGCCCCTGTGCTTGCAGATGCCAGGGGTTCCTGCCATTTTCTGTTTTGCAGCTTCCTTTTTTTTCTCCTGTTCATTCTCCAATTTCACACTGTTTTGCACATCCTGCACTTTAACGTGGGTGTCCTGGCACGAGGTCCTGCAGGATGGCTGTGATCTCCCCAAGGCCCCCTTACCATGCCAAGTTGGCCCAAAAAGCACCCTCAATTCTCTCCCACCATGTCTTTGATGGTAAATATATAATAGGGAGGCTGCCTTTACATCATCTTGGACATGGTTTCACTGTATTCTCTGACCCCGTGGGCTCCTGGACCCCTTGTGGGTCCCGTTCTGCAATGGGTGTTTTGGGGCAGCCTAGTCTTATGGGCTATGCGTGGCTCCAACCACACCTTTACCACACCCCAAAACTTGCAGATGGAAATGACTTTGTTCAGTCTGGGCCTTGTTATAATGTCGTCCCCTGGCCCTCCCTGGGCTCTCCACAGCCCTGTCTCGCACTGTGCCTTCACTGGGGCTCAGGCTCTCTGCAGCCCTGTCTCGCACTGCGCCTCCCTGATGCCTGGGCTTTACACAACCCTGCAAAGTGCTGCGCCCTCTCCAGCAATGGGGTCAGTGCACCCCAAATGCTGCGCCCTCTCTGGCGCTGGGGTCCCTATGCTGCCATGGGTCCCCTATGAGGCCTCCTCCTTCCCCTAATAGCCTTACCCAAACCACCAGTCTTAAACAGCAAACAAAACACAAGCCTCTGGGCTATAACATAAATTCAAGCCTCCTGGCTATAACATCTTTCAAGCCACACCAGGGATGCTCCATCCCTCACCAGGATCAGAGGCTGTACCTGCAGTCAGGACTCTCCCCTTTGCTTGCTCTGGAACAGCTCCTTCCCCCTTGGCTGCTGGTAGGAAACTGCCATCCTGGCCTCAGCCCTGGGGTTTATATGTGAGCCAGGCCCTGCCCCTTCCAGTCAGCTGACTGCTGGCAGGTGTGGGCCACTAGCTCACTCTGGTTGCCCTGGTAACCAGCAGCTGGGGCTCCCCACTCACTGCTAGGGCTCTTCCCCTAGCAGTTTCCACTCTTCAAAGGAGCAGGGCACCTAAGCGCTCTGCGACAGTGGGGACTGTGCTTTTATGAAGGGACCAATTGAATTCTTGGTTTCCAGGAAAACTGCAAAATCACAAATTCAGTAGGCCCCTACTGTAACAGGGAGACTAGCTCCAATGCTGTTACAGAGGTTTTACAGTGCTTACCCACTGGGAGTCCTGGAGACAGAGCTCAGGGAGTTGATATCATCAGGTGGCATCTCAGTCTGTAAAACCCAAAACCTGTAAAGAGGAAGAAAGAAGATAAGCTAGTAATGAGTGAAGGACCGAAACAGCTAAAGACTGCCAGCAGCCATATTAATTCCCTGAAAGGGGATGGAGAAAGAAGAAGCAGCCGGACATGGTTGTTGTAATCTGTGGGGAGGTGCAGAACTTTACCAGAATACTGAGAGTGTCCATGATACTGTTTGGGTGACAGTGGGAGAACTTGCCAGTGAGAGGTGGGTGAGTCCTCCTTTTAAATATGTAACCCTTGGTGCGTGGTGCTACACGCAGCCATGTCCAGATATTTGGGACCTGTGGTTCCAGTGAGCTTTACCCCTGCTCAGCTGACCTAGGAGTGGTCAAAGGCTCCCTGAGAGGAGAGGTTCCCTTTTACAATGGAAAGACCTTTAAATTTACAAAATTTAATTATATACAGGAAATAATTGCTATATACAAGTGAATATTAAATAATATCAAAAGTTTGAAATACTCTATTTACAATACACAAGGATGAGTTTATACAAAAAAAAAGTTGATAACTATTAACATTTAAGGGATGATCAAATTAATGAATAAAAAGCTAATAACTTATGCACTATGTTAAATAGTCATTATATTAATCCCCTACAACTAACAGCCAGTCACCCTGACTTATGCCCAAAAGATGGAGAAAGGGGGCAGTCCCTCACTCCTCTCATCACATGCTTTTTGGGCTCTAGCTGTCTTGGGCTATTCCACACAGGCCTTTTCACTCAGTGCTTGCCTCCTTTCTCCCACACCAGGTTCGGGGAGACACTTGGGTTTTAAGGGGAGCCTCCCAGCCAATCCCTGATCTGGAATTTTCCCAGGCTCCCTAACTGCTTTTTGAATCTCGTATCCCCTTGCTGGGGATAATACTGGACTACAAGTATGGTATCCTGATGGGGACAAAATTGATGGTAGTTCCTGGTAAGGTGTCCCTGCTAGGACAATCTCTCTCAAGCATTCAGGCGGAGCCTGACATAGGACACTTGGAAGGTAAGTATCCCATAAACTGCCCGTTACAAATAGAATGCAACATATGACCCAGATATAAAAGACTGAAAACTGGGAGGAAATAATTGAGGATTTGGCTTTGAAATGGACTATATAACTGTCAGTATATTTATTGAAGTGACTTTAAAAATGACTATTAGGTTCTAAGTGAGCTCATTGCAGTGGAAGCCTAATGAAGAAGTTAGACTAGTAGCTGATGAGTAAACCAGATGTTTGGGCCTGGACAGAAGGAAAGGGGAGGTGAAGCCCTGCTACAACCATTCCAGAAATAAGCTAACTACCTTGGTATATATGCCTTTTTTATATACAATTTTTATATATATTCTCCTATCAAGGCATGGCAGACAAGTCTTCAAAGGAGGGGCAGCAACATATTCACCAGGTCAGCTAAAAGTTTGAGGAAGCCTGTGAACACCTGCCACACCTACTTATGAGGAGAGGCTGAGGGAACTAAGTTTATTTAGTCTCGAGGAGAGAAGACTGAGGGGGAATTTAATACTACCTGAAGGGGAATTCCAAAGGGGAATGGAGCTAAATTGTTCTCAGTGATGGCAGATGACAGAACAAGGAGCAGTGTGTGGCAGAGCACTTTTGGTGCCAGCCACTTTAAGGGATAAGAGCAGTCAGCAGGTGCAGGCCAGCCCTTGTGAGGTGGTCACATGACCCCAGGAGGGCCACATGATTGAAGGAGAGAGATGAGCAGACTCCATTTTAGCTCAGGCACTCAGGACTGAGCCAGAAGTCTGCTGCTGGCAGCCGGCAGAACACCACCCACCTGAGTGGCTGCTCAGAGCACCCTTGGAGGTAAGGGCAGGAGCTATGGGGATGGTAGGAGGCTCCTGATTCTGGGTATGACTGAAAACTACACCCTGCTGGGGAAAGATGACCCAGTGGGACTGCCTGTGGCAGCATAATTCCCCAGAAACACCAGTCCAGGTGCCTCCCCAGTGAAAGGTGGGTAGGGGTGCCTTATAATTCCAGCTCCCACTACCCAGTGGGTACTTTTAGAGCTGGAACAGGCAGTGGGGCCAGGCACATTTGCAAAAACCTGAGCCCCTGGGGTGTAAGACCCCAAGCCCCAGTGAGGGGGCATAGATTTGACCTCTGAAAGAGGGTAGAAAGGGGCCCCAGTGAGGGGGTGGAACTTTGTGTGGAGGCCCTCACAGAGTAGGGTGCATGGTGGTGCTTGAAGGACTGTGCATGATAGGTGCACAGTAGGGTTGCAGGGGTGGCCTAAAGGGCAGTACATGGGCCAACCCCCATGAGTGACAACAGGAGCGAGTTGCCCGGTGAGGGCCTAGGGTGGAGTTCAGCCCAATGTGAGGCATAAGGCCAGTGCTGCAACCCAAAGAGCTGTGTGTGGACTAGCCGGAGTGAGAATAGAGAAGCCTGATGACCCAAAGGGGCTGCTCAGGGAGCAGGGCAGGTTGTGAGTGGCCCAGGGAGGGGCAGTATGAAAAAGGCCCTGTGAGAGGGGGGTGGAGTGCATGAGTAGAATGCTAGAGGCCCAGCAATGGGTGGAGTTTAACCCGGCCTTGGGTTAGAGTTATTAGCAATTTGCAATGCCATCTGTGAGGCATGGAACATGGTATAGGGAAGGTCAGAGCTGTGTAAAATGCCTGAGGCATCAGAGCATTTAATGGGCAGCCTCCCACATTTAACATCCAGTCTCTTACACCAAGTCATGGCAGGTGAGAAAGGGCAGACTTCCCTAGAGAGGTGAGCGGGCCAACGTTGAGACCTGGCTTGAGATGGTCCCTTGTCACACAGTGGTCTCAAATTGCAGCAAGGGAAGTTTAGGTTAGATGCTAGGAAAAACTTTCTCACTAGAAGCTTTTCTTCATACTAGTCTCAGTATATATCTTTCTTGAGTATAGATTACCAGAATTTTACACTGTCTTCCAGATGAAACACTGGAACAGGCTACCCAGAGAGGCTGGGGAATCTTGATCCCTGGAGGGTTTTAAGACCCAGGGAGACAAACTCTCCGCTGGGACGGACCCCAGGTAGACAAACTCTCGGCTGGAATGATCTAGTTGGGGGTGGTCCTGCTTTGACCAGGAGGTTGGATTAGATGACCTCCTGAGTTTCCTTCCAACCCTAGTTCTCTATGATTGTATGATCTCTTCTAGCCCTGGAGTTTCTAAAGTGCACTAGAATCTAAGGTGTATTCTTCAATTTAGTCACCATTCAGTGACTGTAACAATTAAACTTTGAATTCCTACTGCTTATGTGTTCTCTATTACGCTCTTGTCTACATTACAGAGTCTCTAATGCCATGCCAGAACCCATCTTCTTTTGGCATAGCTGTATCCACATAAGCATCTTTCATGGTGTGACTACATTGGTTGTGCCAGAACAAAATGTAGACCAGACCCATATTTCTTTATGCACTAGACACCAAAGCAAGTAAGTGTGACCTATGCTCACAATGGTGACTAATCACAGGTATTTGTATTAATTGGAACTGCTTATATAAGACTCAGTGGACGCATCTACAATTGTGCATTTACTGCAGTAACTGAAATTACTGCGCAGTATGGGCATGCATGTACACATACATGCCCGTACTGTGTGGTAAATATGGAAACATATGCCAAATTGAGCATAAATTTGATACCTACATAATTCAGGTATCAAATTACTCCCAATTAGTTACTGCACAGAATGAACGTGTAGACACTTTACTGTGCAGTAACACTGTGTGTGTGGACTGACTTGGGACTAAATTTAGTCCCAAGTCAGACCACACACAGAGTTAATACACTTTAATGCCTGCACATGTAGACACTGGCCTATTCCCACTTACTGTGCAGTAATTTACTGCACAGCAAATTTAAGTCAGAGTAAATGCATGTGTAGACATGCCGACTAAGTCGCTCATATGCAAATTGGCTGGACACTAGGAACCAAGGACTGAATGCTGATATTGATGTTATGACACACTATAATCCCCCTGATTCCTGAAATTCTTCCTACATACTATTGGTTATAATGACCCTCCTTTTCTTCTGATAGGTCTTGATCTCCCAATATGCAAGCTTCTTTTCTTCTGCTAATTGTTTTTCTGGTAACCCTGAGAATTTCTTCCCCTTCCAATTTCACAGCTCTTCCCACTGTTCTTCACAATCACTGTGCTTGCTTTCCTCCTCAGACCTGAAGAAGAATGGCCAGCATTTGAAAGTTTGTCTAACTTTATCCCAACTATGCAGCCAATAGCAGATATCACCCCACAAAATCCTTGCCTCCCACATAGCAATGGAGAGACATTTTCAGCACCTGATACATTAATGAGATTCTGTATTTAGTTCTGTAGCTATCAGCTTATGGGAGTGAGTTACTCCTTGTACACTGAGCTGTTGTATAAATGTTTAGAGCTTTGATAAACAGGTGTCTATCATTTCTGTGGTTGACTTGTTCTGCATAGAAAGTGAGAAGTTACATTCTTATGCCTTGCATGCAGATGAGTTTGTAGGAACAGTAAGCCTCAGAGATTATGATTTTATTTTAAGGACAAATCAAGACATGATCCAAAGAAGAAGAATCCAAAGCATAATTACTCAAACAAAAACTCCTGTTTAGAATGAGGTCACTGTGTGAGATCTTGTTTTATTCATAACTCAAGATGAGAGAAATTATTAAGATTTCATCAACTTACCTTATAAAATGTACTAAGCGTCCACACACACAGTTGCTCGGGTTCTTAAAATAACTGAATCACTTTTGGTTTTCAGAGTACAAATTGTTAGTTAACTTCAGCATGGTAATGAATTTACTGGAAGATGGGGTTTGACAAATCTGAGTATTATATTAATTGCTGTGGTCTAAAAAGTTCCTTTCACCTAAAATACACAAAGCACCTTGTCAAAATCCCTTAATTCTTTTGATACCCTAAAGGTGGCAAGTATTCTTCCAGATGTTCAGTTAATGAAAGTGAGGCACAGAGGTTAACTATGTGAATGGCCACAAGGGTACATAGTGAACAGAATCAGTACTAAAACTCAATTATTTGTATTACTAGCCTTCCTTTAACCATATAGACTATTATATGGCAGATACATGCAGAACAGGTAACTCTTAAGGTTGCCTGACACCTTTGCCTTATAAAACCTTAAAATGTTTTCCATACAAGGGCAATTTTTTTTCCCTTTTTTTTAAGTTTAAGCTAAATTGGTTTTGTCATTTATGTCATTTTGACAACAGGACAAGATAAAATAATTTATTTTGTCCACGGTAAGAACTTTTGTACAAATGTTCTGCTGAGAAGCAGCAGTGTCTCTGTCTTTTGGAGCACAGACTTATAATTGGCTAGGGAAAGAGGCTTTTTCTGTTTGAATATACAGTTGCCTCAATTTGTCCAAGTTGCAGCCACTGGTTATATCAGTTTGCACATGTTCAGTCTTGTGAGCTTGGGAGATGTGTTCTCTGAAGATGCTATTTGTATTTGGGAATGTGTCAACCTCCTAGGGTTTTGGAAGCTAAGCAATTTCTTGTCCCAGCTGCCAGAGTTGGTATAGTTGGTATACTGCCAAGCAACACAAGTGGACTGCAGGGAGATGTTGCAACTACAGCTCTCAATAGTCCCTCTCCTGGCATCTAGACAACATAGAGTAGAGACTGTCTGACTTCAATGCGCAGAGGATAAAAACTGGCCTTGAAGGATGTAGCCTATGCTAAGGAGAAAACTACAGCTGGCAATGGGAAATAGTGGCAGAAAGACAGAAGATCAGAGAATCGAATAGGGGTACAAGAGCGGGGAAGTCTGAATCTGCAGACAAGGCAGGGAAGATGGAAATTGGATGAGGAGCCCAGGGTGCAAGAAGAGACTGGGTGGGGGAAAGGCTGACACTGAGCAAGCAAGAAAAATGGGATCAAACAGAAGGGATCAGGCTAAAGGGAATGGACAAAAGGGTCTGTGTACATGCCTGTCAGGATTTGGAAGGAAGTCCAGGATTCCCAAATCTCTCATTTCTTCTGCTCTCAGCAGGTTTCTTGTGCTAAAGCAGATACAGGTAAATGTACTGGCAAAATGTTTTATCTTGTGATACTGGATCGTTTATATAGCAGTAGTAGATTGTCATCATCTATCAGTCACTTTTCTGACTTGACCAGAAGTTTATAGTTGCCATCTTCCCACCATGCCCTATCTTTGTGGCAATATACTGCCATGTAGTAGAATTTCTATGCTCCATCTGCATTTCTAAAAAACTAGGGAATTACACAAACAATGCATTTTAGAAACATTGTATTAGACCGCAAATCAAGCACCCAAACATGAGGAAATGCCAGAGTTAAAGTGACTTGTGCAATCTTACTTCGTCCATTTGTGCTTATGCCTTGGGCAAGCAGCCTTGGATGTACAGCTTGTGCAATCTTTCCTTGATCTCATTCTTTTCTTTTCTTTTTTTTTAACTTCAGGGGGTTGGACCAAGGAAGTCAATGGCCCCAAGACCTGCTGCACCTGTGCCCCCAACCCCCTAAGCCCCGCTCCCAAAGCCCTGTAGCCTCTCATGACCCAACTGGGATTGCTCTGAGCTATGTCATTCGTGCCCGCATGGATAAGGAGCATGGGGTAGTGGTCAGTGGCCAGATGAGATCTGGGATCCTTTTGGCTACATCCCAGATACGGGCTCCCGGGAGGCAGCAGACCTCCCAGGCTAAGGGGTTGAGGTGGCAGATTGCGCCCTCAGTCCCCCACAGGAGGGAGTCTCCCACAATGACCACTCTATGTGTGGCCTTAGGGAGAGCAGGGATGGTAGCTCTGAGTGGTCTTCCCTTGCCTGCAGGAGATGGCAGCTCTGGAGGTTCTACTGGGGCTGCAAGAGGTTCATAACTGTTTCAAAGCTCCAGAGGGGAGGGGACCCTGGTGCAGTGGGTCTTGGCGCCATTGACTACCTTGGTGCAACCCCCTGGCTGGATAGTATGGGAGAATCCTCCCTTGTCCTGGAAGGTGAAATTGGTCTACCCTCAGCCTCCAGGGGGTGAAGGGTAGACCAAGTCTATCTCCTGCTGACCATTCCTGATGGCACGTAGTCTCTGAACTGTGGCCTGGAGCTCCTCTGTCTGGTGCCCCAGAGACTCCAAAGTGGAGCAAACCTTGCAAGAGGAGATGGCCATGTTCCTGGTCCCATGTGCCTGAAAACATGCCAGGCAGCCCCTGCAGCCAAGAGCCAGGGGCTCTGTCTGCGTGGAGCCCAGAATCATGGGTTCTGTGTGGGTGGAGACCTCAGAAGTGCCAGAGGGGGAGGCCTCAGACTCAGAGGGAACCTGAGAGGTGCAGCGTATGGCCATTTGCATTGTGCCACTGGTAGTTTGGCTATGATGGGACTACCTACCCTGTGGCTCAGTGGCAGGGCCTTGGGCCCTCCCGCTCACCCTCCTGCATGAATTCCCATGCCAACTCATGCATCGGGCCCAGAAGTGAACCTGTTTACGTGTCCTGTTTGCACGGCTCCAGTCACATGGCCCCTGCGTACCTCCATGTAGGCTAGAGCTCATCTGGGGACCTGGGGTCCATTTGGGAGGCCCTGGGGGTCCCTGGGCTCATGGGAGTGCAATGGGCTTCCGCCCATGTATCTCTCACCAGAGCAGGGGACTGAATGTGGCTTCTGCCATTGCCAGGCCCTGATTTGTTGCCCTTGTGCCAACAGGAGCCAGAGCTTACCCAGCCCTGTCAGTCAGTGTTTTTTTTTTCCTTTTCTAAATAATAAGGGCAGGCTGTTTCAATCAACCAAAACCTTTGCCTCTTCACAAAGGTCCTCACAGAGCTCCCTTCCACCCAGGCACCAACTGCTACAGAGCTTTCAAAACTTGGTTGCCAGGATAGTGTTTACTCCCTTGGACCTCAGTGATGCACTCAACATGACCTCCAGTCACCACCATTTCCCCACTGAAGATGCTCAAGAGTGCATCACTGACCTTCTCAAGGTGGACAAAGTATCAGCTCATTACTCTACCTGGCATGCTCAGGTCATATTTGGAAAGTTCGCTTCTAAGTACTCTGAAAAATCAGAGCACTCAAAATTAGTGAGCACTTTGGACCTTTATCTCAATGCCTAATTTCTCTATCTGCAAAATGGGCAAAATACCACCACAAACTCAAAAGGCTATTGTGAGAAGAAACTAACATTTGTGATGCACTCTGACAATATAGTGATGAGACCACAGACAACCCCAAGAGGAATTTAAGAATGTTATCTTCAGAGGAATGACCAAGTAATAGAACTGCAGAAAAGTAGCACTAAAAGGGACCTCAAAGGGACCTAAAAAACTAGGGGATTACTCAAAGGGACTTAAAAAGGAGGTCATCTAGTCTAATTCCCTATTCAGGGCAGCATTATCTCTGCCTAAACCAACCCAGGGATTCCACAGCCTCACTTGATAATCTGTTTCAATACTAAACCATCCAGATAGTTAGAAATGTCTTCCTAAAATTAACCTAAATCTCCTTTATTGTAATTTCAGCCCATTACTGCTTGCCCTGCCCTCAATAAAGCAATGAGCTAAATCACAATATGAACCCATTACTTGTTGCACACAAAGCCGGAGTCCCGTCACTAGACAAATGATGCTCTGAAAAAGGTTTAGCTTAAACATACTTAATTGAGACCTTTTAGAATTTGTCTGTCACTCAGAAAAGACTGATTAATAATAACAAGCAATAGAATCACATTACATTTCCTCTTCTTTCTCACCTGATTTGGGAAGCAGTGAAATATTTAATGTTCATATTTCAAGTGTTACTACTGGCAGCAAAGTTAGCACCTGCTGAAAGGAATGGCAAAGTTTATATGTCTGATTTTTTAGGTTCTGAAAGTGTCAGAGGCCTTGCAGCATAAGTTATACTCAAAGATAAATAATGAAATATCATTAGAAAATATAAGACTGACGTGGTCTAACTAAAATCTTACATAATAAAAATGATTATTCTTAATGGAAATATCCTCAAATTCTTTGAATTTACAAATGAAGCTGGTATTTTTATTACCCCACGTAGTTATCTACACATTGGAAGTACAATAATAAATATTTATCTAACTAATCCATCCAACATATTATGAGACATAGATTGAATGCAATTAAATATACAAGTATTTAGCAGTGAACTACAGTGTTTTAGGAGAACACAGTTGAGAAAAAACAGCAATCCATGTAAACAGTTAGAATCCTGCAGTAATGAAGAACAGATGTTAACACATGTATTGCAACAACTGTTTTGTATAATAGCTGTTGTACTATCTGAAACCATCTCATTAACTCAGATTCTATCTTTCAAAATTTCTAACCAAGAGTCAGTTATGTTGCCATGTTTTGTTTTGTTGTTTTAATTATACATTCTATTGTTCTCCCTTATGCTTTGAAATCTTCTGGTATGATCCCTTGGTTTGGAATCAAGTTCCACCAACATTATTTCATAGTTTCATAGTTGGTAGGGTCAGAAGGGACCTGAGCAGATCATCAAGTCCAACCCCCTCCCATGGGCAGGAAAGAATGCTGGGGTCAAACGACCCCAGCAAGGTGTCTATCTAGCCTCCTTTTGAAGACCCCCAGGGTAGGAGCGAGCACCACTTCCCTTGGAAGTTGGTTCCAGATCCTAGCCACCCCGAATGTGAAGTAGTGCCTCCTGATATCTAGCCTGAATGATGCTCTCTACTCTCCATCAACTTATGGCCATTATTCCTTGTTACTCCCAGTAGTGCTCGGGGGAACAGGGAGTCTCCCATTGCCTGCTGGTCTCCCTTAGCCAGTTTATAGATGGCCACCAGATCCCCTCTCAGCCTTCCCTTGTGGAGGCTGAACACATTCAGGTCCCATAGCCTCTCCTTGTAGGGCCTGCCCTGCTGCCCCCGATCATGTGAGTGGCCCTCCTCTGGACCTTCTCCATGTTTTCCACAGCCCTCCTGAAGTGTGGCGCCCAGAACTGGATGCAGTACTCCAACTGCGGCCTGACCAATGTCATATAGAGGGGGAGGATCACCTCCTTGGACCTGCTCATGATGCATCTGTGGATGCATGACAAGGTGCGGTTAGCCTTCCTGACTGCGTCCCACATTGGTGGCCCATGTTCATCTTGGAATCTATAATGACTCCAAGATCCTTTTCTGCCTCTGTGCTGATGAGAAGGGAGTTCCCCATCCTGTAGGTATGCTGCTGGTTCTTCCTCCCTAGGTGTAGCACCCTGCACTTGTCAGTATTAAATCCCATCTTATTCTCATCCGTCCACCCCTGTAACCTGTCCAGATCCAATTGCAGCCTGTCCCTCCCTTCTAGCGTGGTCCAAGTCGCTGATGAAGATGTTGAACAGTGCAGGCCCAAGGACTGAGCCTTGGGGGACACCACTGCCCACATCCCTCCAGGTTGAAAATGACCCATCCACCACCACTCTCTGGGTGTGGACCTTCAGCCAATTGGCAACCCATCTGACTGTGTAGGCATCGACACCACAATCTCCTAATTTTTTAATGAGAATGGGGTGATAGACAGTGTCGAAGGCCTTCCTAAAGTCCAGAAAGACTACGTCCACCACGACACCTGCATCCAAGAATTTTGTGACCTGGTCATAGAAGGCCACCAGGTTGGTCTGACAGGACTTGCCTCTAATGAGCCCATGTTTGTTGCCTCTAAGCATACACTTCCCTGCTTGCCCCTCGCAGATGTGCACCTGGATAATTTTCTCAAAGAGCTTCCGCATGACTGAGGTAAGACTAACAGGCCTATAATTTCCTGGGTCCTCCTTTCTCCCTTTTTTGAAAATGGGGACCACATTGGCCCTTTTCCAGAGCACCACGAGTGCTCATAAAGCTGTGCCATGGGTCCCATGGGATCCCGCAATGACCTCTGCTAATTCCCTCAGTACTCTTGGGTGGAGATCGTCAAGACCTGCTGATTTGAACACGTCCAGTCCCACCAGAAGTTTCCTGACTAGGTCCTTTCTGACCCTGGGCCTGGCTGTGCCTCTCCTGGGACCATCGGGGATCCCGGTGGGGGGGATGACCTGGTCCCTGCTTAGAAAAATGGAGGCAAAGAAATTGTTAAATAGGTTAGCTTTGTCATCTGGTGAGACCACCAGATTTCCAAGCATGTCCTGCAGAGGCCTCACTTTACCTGGAACCTTGTTTTTATCCCCTATGTATTTAAAAAAGGACTTCTTGTTATCCTTGATCTGGGTTGCTAGTCCCAATTCCATTTCTGCCTTGGCCTTCCTAACATCCCTCCTACAATCCCGAGCAATGGAGGTATAGTCCTCCTTGGTGATGGCCCCTCCCTTCCATTGGGTGTACACCTCCTTCTTAGCTTTGAGATGTTCCTGGATGATTTTGGTGAGCCTTGGGGGCTTTTGAGCACTCTTGCCTCCTTTGATCCGTGTTGGGATTGCCACCCTTTGGGCTTGGAGGATTGTCTTCTTCAGGAATGACCACTCTTCTTGGATTCCCAACTCCCTACCCCTCCGGGACCTCAGTGCCTGCCCGACTAGTCTCCTTAGCTCAATGAAATCCGCCCTCCTGGAGTGTAGCACTGCTGCCTTGCTGCAGGACTTTGACACCCTGCGCTGGATGGTGAATTCCAATAGGCGATGATCACTATCGCCCAGGTGATCGAACATCCGCAGTCCCCTTACCAGGTCATCAGTTGTGGCCAGAACCAGATCTAACAAGACATTTCCCCTGGTGGGACTGTGCACCTCCTGGGTTAGATGGAGGTCCTGTAACATGGCGAGGAACCTACATGAGTGGTCAGACCTGGCTGACTGCTCTTCCCAGCAAATGTCCAGATAGTTTAGGTCACACATGATGACCACATCCTTTGACTTAAATGCCTCCATGAGCTGACATGAGAATTCCCGGTCTAGCTCTTCTCCCGGGTTGGGTGGTCTGTAGTAGACCCCCACTGTTAATTCCCTTTCTCCCTGACCCCCTTGTATTCTGACCCAGAGCACTTCAGTCTGCCCCTCCTCTGACCCAGTGCTGCTCGTTGAGGATGTGAATTGTTCTTTGACATAGAGCACCACACCCCCACCTTTCCTCCCTGTTCTATCCCTCCTTGTACAGCCTGTAGCCCTTGATGTTCACCGCCCAGTCGTGTGTTGGATCCCACCACGTTTTGGTAAGCCCCATTATGTCTGGGTTTGTGTTAGCTAGCAGGAGGGCAAATTCCTTCTGCTTGTTCCCCATACTACGAGCATTAGTGTATAGGCCTCTTGCATTATGACCATTAGTGTATAGGCCTCCTATAGTGTATAGGCCTCCTGCACTATGAGCATTAGTGTATAGTGTATTTAAGGCCTCCTGAAGGTGTATGCACCACCCCCTAATCCCAGGACTATCTGGGTCTCTTACCTGGGTAGTTCTTGTGCTCATCGTCAGTTTTGGCTGGGCTGTTCTTGTGAGCGACCCTTGGTTTGGTGTTCCGAGACTCACTCAGAAAATGGATCCTTGTGCACCAATCAAGGGTCCCAGTCCAAAAAAGGCAAAATTGGTTGAATTCCACACAGATGCAGGGGCTTATACCATAAATTCTCTAACCAGTGCTGGCATTGGAAAAATATTCATAAAAGTTAGGAAATGTTAAAATAAAAGCAGGGATCATAGGGATCATGAATGCAACAGACATAAATTATTTCAATTCAGGATTTTAGCCAACCCTGAACCTCCTTGGAGTGTGAAAAATGAGCCTGTCACTTTACCATACTCACACTGTTGCTTCCATTGGACTCATTGGCAAGATTCCCATTGGCTTGAGTGGTGCAGGACTGAGCTCCTATGCCCTGCTATATCAAAGTTCAATATTCTGAGTATAAATGAATAGTCTACACTTCAATGCTTTATCAGTTACATTTGTGCTGGCATATGGCTGCTGACAAAGGGAATTCACAAGGACGTGTTCTCACTTGGCTGCCTTGGCTGATTTAGTGTGTCCTCACTGAGGGAAGCTGTGATGTGTATAGGTCTCTGTGAACCCCATCCTATTGCCTAATTTTCTGCAAATTAAGTCCCATAAGACTTACATGATGGAATACCAACATTCTCCCCAGGGCATTATGGGAGTCTGGTCCATCTCATAACTTACTTTTTCACTCTAGTTTTCAATCTCTCCACCATTTTGCCCTCATAAACACGGATGCTGAAGATATCAGCAGAGATATTTTGCCTTTTTTGGACTGGGACCCTTGATGGGTTTGTATTTGTAGAATGTCAGTAACCACAGTCTCCATTTTTCATCAGTGCAAATGAAAAAAATGGATGCAGAATAGATGACATAGACCAGGACTGTCCAAGTTCTAAGTGGCCAGGGGCTATGTGCCCCATGGCCCAAACCAGCAGGGGCCACACCAGCACAAGCCACAGTGCACCCCTTCCCTAGTGAATTGTATGTGCAGACACCCCAGTCTCATTCTCATCTCTGTGCCCATGGGTCCTACCCCCTACAGTGGGGGTGAAAATGGAAACTGAAGGAGGGAGGAGGAGTTGCTATATTTACAGAGACCTTGGCTGCTGCTATATTTACATAATGCTTCTGCATTATTTTCTCTATTGGGAAGCTCCATAGGAAAAGTAAGGAAGAATAAAGATAAACAGAAATCTTAGTTTTACAGCTGCTGTAATTATTTTCACTGAACAGGTGCAAGAAATCTTTCAATGTACAAACACTGATACACTTTTAAGAATGCTGCAGAGGAACCATGCTTGCTTCCTTTGAAATATAGCAAAAGCAGGGAGCATTCCATGCTACCTTCCCTGGCTCTTCTCAACCTGCTTTCACCTGCTCATACCAATCTTGGCAAGATTTTGCACTGTGCCATGATGGAGACAGAATTTCAAGTCTCTCTCTTTTGAATAATGCTTATTGAATATTTTTTTCATTTTTAAATTAAACATTGTGGCTAATTTCTCCCCAGCTTTTGAACAAATGGAAAGCTGGTTTAAATTTGTCAAATTTCACTATCTGAAAATCCCAACGATAAAATTAATTTTATAATGTTCTTTTTATTTTTTGGACCTGCAGCAGTGATGAAACCTTGTTACTTCCAAAGTAGTTCCACTTGAATTTTTCAGTCTGTATTAATGAGACAGTACTATTTACTATAGCATGACTGAGGTGGGAGGGGGGTGACTGATGCTGAGCTCAAAAATCACTACCACCATAGGTGATTGCTGGCTGAGCTCCCTTTGGCAGAAGCACAGCAGTTAGTGCTGCCCCATGCACCACAGCTGCCTTGTTATGCCTCTGAATAGTTACCAGTCTGACATGCCTCTATTGACATTTTTTCTTGGACATTTTTGAATTATGCTTATGACAAAGAGTACTTCACTGATTTGTGTGTGAACAAAGTGGGTAAACTACTATTTACCCCTAATACAGCATCTCCATCACTCAATCTCAATATACTTTACAAAGGGCAGGGAATACTATCATTTTTACACATGGGGAAATGGAGGAACATAAATGTAATGACTTGCTGATGTTATGCAGCAAGTCAAGAGCAGGTAGGAATAGAACTGCCTTACCACTCCTCAATCAGCATTTTATCTTCTTTCTATGAAAGAAATTAAATTACAAACCAAGGAGGCCACTAGACCAGTCACAGGTAAAACTATTCAAGTCTGAATCCTGCTCCAGTAAAACCAAATGAGTTTTACAATCATTGACTTCAGTATGAGAAGGATCAGACCTCAAAAGTGATGGCTCCGACACCAACTTGCTGGATTCTAGGATCATAAAAAAGTAGGGTTCAAAGGAACTTCATGAGGTCATCTAGTCCAGCCTCCTGCTCAAGGCAGGATCATCACTGACTAAAGCGAGCTTCAGCTCATAATACACACATGCACATGCACACTTTTCCTAGTCTATAAGGTACAAATCTACCTTGCCTTCTACTTTAAACCATCCCTATCCAACCTGCTCTCGAAAATTTCCAGAGATGAAGATTCCACAATTTGTCCAGGTAGCCTGTTCCAGTGTTTAAGCACCCTCATAGTCAGAAAATTCTTCTGGATGGTTACCTTTCTGGAATAATATTTATCTACTAATATATTTCAGCTACCAAATTAGAGCAAAGTTTTGGAATCTCCTGGTTCTGAGCCTGAAGCTTAAACCATTAGACATGCCTTTGGGAGTGTGACATTTGCCTCCTTGTTTGGGATATCTTTCAAGCAAACAAGATGATTTTTTGCCTAAAAGCAGCTTGAATTTTCTAAGGCTTAACTGTGGATAACTTTGAGGCACCTGAAAATTAAAATCTTCAGGGGGTTCAAAATTCTATGAAGCAAATAGGCATGAAGCAAACTGGCTCAACATTTTGCTCATTTTTTTTTTACCTGTTTTCTCAGCTCTAACTACAACTCTTTTCCTTCCCCATCACAGCTGTAATTCTTATGCACTAGACAGAAAGCTTGCCTTGTGTTGCTGTATATTTTTGTTTCCATGTTGCTCTTGTTCAAATTCAAACTAAGATTTAAGTAGTAATCCTAAAGCACAACCATTACTTAACCCTTACTATGGGATCATCTGTCTTGATATTCCTAGATGATCATGTAGTTTTTATCTACATCTGCCAAAATCACTTTCACTGCAAATGAAAAGTCTTGGTTTTATACGTATGTGAAAAACAGATCACTTTTCCTGATTTAAAAAATAAATAAAAAGGTAGTTGTTTTATATGGATAATTGGCTATTTTTGTACAACGTGACTTACGAATAGAAAATTGCCTTTTTGCATGAGTCAGTAATAAAGAGTAGACGTGTTCTCTGTGCAGACTATACTCATTCCCATGTCTTAGGTTGGCATTGTGCCCACTGGCAAGGGAGCATGTCATTTTCAATAGATACAAATGCCAACCAATGATGTATTAAATAGGCATTCTGCACTGGTATTTCTTCAGCAGGAAGTTTCTCCTTTGCTACTAAAATGTCACACTGATGATCAATGACTAATTACATTTGAAATTATTTCTCCTCATGAATACAGATTAACCCATCCACAACCACTGGCCCTCTCTGAAATAGGAATATTCATTCCTCTCCATATCATTTATGTGTTTCATACTCTGTGCTCTGTTGTTCTGTCTGGCACATGACATATTTTGGGAATCTTGTGGCCCCTGCATTTTTGCAGTGGGTGGTAGTTGTGGGGAACTGCACCTTTAAAGAGGAAGGTGCAAGAGCCAGTTCTAGATAGCTGTTGTGTTGTGCAGAGGATCATGTTAACACAGTGTTCAGCAGTTAAAATTCAGACATTGGGGCTAAGTACAAACAGTCAAAAAAACAAGACAGAAGCAATCCAATCTACACAGGTTTCTCTGACTGTAGATTGGACCATTAAAGGACAGAACTCACATTCATTCTTCCATTGGCCAAAGCAAGCCCCCTACCAAGGCCAGCAGGCAGGGGGTACTCCCACATATATCCAAGCTCTGCCAGTCTGCAAATGCCCCAGCCTCACAGCTGCGGAGGCCAGGGCTGGAGTATGAGGGTATTTCCCCCCACCCATCCCCACATGGCTAAGAGGTGGGGGGATGGTGAGGAGGCAGGTCTGGGGCTTTCGCAGCCCAATGGAGCCAGGCTGTGAGGGCTGAAGACCCTACCGCAGGGGCTTCCCCCCATGTGCAGACCCCAGCTGGGGAGCTCCAGGGCAGGGGTCTGTTCCCTCCCTTGCCTACTCCCTGTGCTGCCTTCACCTGGGCTAGGGAGCAGAGGCTTAGCTGGAGCAGAGGAGCTAGGGTGGAGGCCAACCCACCCACCCTGCAAGGGAGAGTTAATGGGAGCTGGAAAGCATCCTAGCATTCCAGGGGACTGTGACCTGACTTGTGTCAGAGGAGATCTGGTAAAAAAGTTCAATAGACTGGTCTAATCTAAAGTGATTCAATCTGATACTACATCCATCAGGGTCTATCTTAAACCCGATTCTGCCAGTTTGAAACCAATCTATGTGAACTGAACTTCTGTTCTGTTACAGTTTCTGATCACTTACACTGGTTTATTTGTACTTTCTGTCCCTAGCCTGAATGAAACAGACCTCTGTCAGACTGCTTTGCTGGGCTCTGAGTGATTTTTCAACAGTACAGTAATTGAAAGAATAAGCATTCATAGCTTTTCAAGCTTTCTCTGCATTTTTTCTGTCTTTATACCAGATATACTATATCTAAACTTGGTTCATTATTGAATCCTCTGCTCCCAGATTCTTCACCACATAATTGTTTTTTCATTCACTTTTTCAAAGAATCTACCAGGCTGGGGAGAGATTCTCTATCTTTACAATTTAAGAAATACCTTTATAGTCAATTATCTCTGTCAAAATAGAAGACACTTTAACTGCAGCTGTGTCACCCCTCTTTATTCTTGTACCCAATCTGTGGGAAGTCTTCTGAGTACTATACATTCCCTTTATCCATCATTCTGTCAGAGATGAAGAACAGCAGCAGTAGTGTAATTGGTTCTTTGGTCCTATGTGATTGCCTCACTATGCTGAATGATGTATGCACATCTGTATAAAGATAAGGAAATACAAAATCATCCTTTGAGCTCTGTGAAGCCTACAGTTTCCCCTGACTGAAAGAAACTAGAAATGGAAAAAGAATCTCAAATTTTATTTTAATGTTTCTATCTTTTTTCCTTGTCAAGATAACATTTGCATGCAAGGAAATATAAATCAATGTCACCGGACTGCAATTGTTGGAAGGAATAAAGCAACTGGATTCCAGATCTGTCTGGGATTTTTTTTAGTGAAGAATGTTTGCTGGAACACGCTGATTCACTGACATTAGAATTTTTCTCAGGAATGTATTTGTCCTGATTAAATATCTGTCAAAAGAGTTTACTCAGGTCTGGGATGGCAAATCTGGAGATAAAGACTGACCTTGTCTGAATAGCTCATACCATATGATTAGAGTATTCTTGTGGGATGCAGCCGACATCCCTGAGTCCCTGCTTTGTCTGTTTCAAAACAGGGTTTTTACTGTCTCTACTATTTGTCAAATAAGTACCCCCATCTACCAAGCATGGATATTCTGAGGTAGGGGTTAATTCTCTTTCTGTCTCTCCATTTTTTATGAAACTTTGAAAGTTGGGTCTGTTATGATGAAGGATGGGGATTTTTTCCTTTAAAAGCTTTACAAAGATGAAACATTTATGAGAACAGTTAATAAAATTATAATGTAACTAGCCAATTGCCCATCAAGAATCATGGGAAGTGGGGAGTGGGCAGGGATAGAACCCCAGGCCCCCCCATCTGGGCCCATTCCCCCTACCCTCCTGCTACTTGGGGTCCAGGGCAGGGTGGGTTAGGCCAGCTGTACTGACCTCGTACCCCTCCCCCCTGTCCCCTGTGTCCCCACTATCATGGTCTCGCCTCCCACCCTGCTCCGTTCCCTGCATCCCCACCGTCATGACAGCGGGCTGCCTTCTGTCAGAATGCTTCTTCACACTCTGATAGTCTGTTTGTCAGCCAATCATAGCATGAATAAAGTGTTACAGACAGACATACAGGCAGACAGACAAACTTAGGCTTTTATAATATTAAAATAATAACTCCAAATGAACATGAAGGTACAGTGTTGATTACACACAATATTCATTGCTTTGTATTACAGCAGGCAGACAAACACATGGGAACATATGACTGAACTTAATTTATACGTAGTCACAATTTTCAGATATGAAAAATGCAATTATTCTAATATCCCAGGCATAACAAGTCAATATAAAGAGTGAAAACTGTATGCCATCATCCCTTCAATTGCTGCCTCTTATTCTACTAGCCAGTGGAAAATCAATGTCCATGGACCTCTCCCTATTAGTTACTGGAATTACTTGATCATGCTGATGGTTTTAACCTGTCCGGGGGGGGGGGGGGGGGGGGGGGGCGCCGCCCCCAGGGGGGGGGGGGGGGGGGTAAGAGCGCTCATTCACAGGAAGTTTTCAGGAAGAGCCTAGATATAAATCTGTATGGGAGGGTGCAGGAGTCCAGCATCTGTGCAGAGGTATAATTACTATAGAGTACAAGTTAAAGTCAGAAAATTTGGTTTCATTAAGGGTAGCAAGCTTATCTTTCCTGCATACCCCTACTTAGAGAAGCCCCATGACGATGAACCAACCAGTCAATCTCTATTAGAAGCTTCAACTCTAGATACTCAAAGAGCCTTGCCTGCCTTGATTCTAGATATACATTGGTGGCTTTGTTGCATAATTTGGAAGTATCAACTTCAAACAAAAAACCAGCATGCTTGAAGTCTGTGATATTGTTATACTGGCTACCCCTGACAGCTTGTTTAGAAAGTATTTTGGTTATTCTTCTAGCCTATGGTGTAATGATAGGAATTCTTTCCACTATTTCTAGAAAGGTTAATTATTTTCCATATATGAGTCAGGGAGGGGTTTGCACATAATTGAAAAGAATGGCCTTTTGCATTCCCTGAGCATGAAAACTGGTAACACCTATCTATCTTAGCTTCTTTTCTATAGCTCTCAAAGCTGGAGCAATGAAAGATGAGGTGTCGTATAGGTATACAATTATATTAATTTGCTTATAGTGTAAATGAATTTACTGACTCCAAGTGCATGCTTTTCGATAGAGTATTCAACAAGCACCCACTTGGTATTCCCCTTGGGAAATCAGGCCTTTGCGTTAAATAATGGGGACAGACAAATCAAGTGAAATTCAGTTTTGAACAATCTTAACACTATTTTCTCCACAGTCTTTTTCTTGCTGTAAGCGAACCTGAGCTCTTTGAGAGAGCATAAGAAAGCTGCTCTGAAGCTTTGCAAAGCAGGAGTTTCCCTAGTAACAGAAGTCTCATGCAGCCTCTCAGAAGAGCTCCTTTTCCACTAGGTTTCCCTGGCAGCAAGTTGAATAAATTTTGAATGAGGAAAAAAAAAAAGGAGACAGTCTTGTCCAGACACATCAAGGGGAAAATGCAATGATTCACCTCCCCTTGCTGCTACAGAAAGAAGTGGAAAGAGAGAATTGCCTTTACCCCATGCACTAGTCAGCTGCTGTTCCTCTCCCTTTACCAAATTCAGGATTCCTTGTCACATGATCCACGTATCTACTGAACCATTGGTTCCTCCCTCAGACCATACCAGATGTTCCCCTGTGTATCAGATCTTTTGTAGGCAGCCCCACTGCATGGAGGTAGTTTAAGCAGTCCTTGGCTAGTGAGCTTGCTATGGTAGCCCCTTCCTCATGAAGGGATTACTATGGCATTGCCAGCAAAACCTCTGCATCAGCCTGCCTTACATATCTACATATCTACAGGAACAAGATTACAACTCAGAATACAGACCCAAAGATATTACTGACCTTATACACTTCATCCTCACACACAACAATTTCACTTTTAATAATCAACACTTCCTCCAGATGATGGGAACAGCTATGGGCACTAAAATGGCCTCACAGTATGCCAACCTTTTTTTGAGCCACCTGGAAGAAGACTTCCTCAAGAACTGCACCATCAAACCCTTGCTATACTTAAGATGACATTGTCATCATTTGGACTGAAAACCTACAATCTCTGATTGAGTTCCATCAGAAATTCAACAATCACCATCCCTCCATCCAACTTTCTTTAGAATACTCCAGCACTAACATCTCCTTTTTAGACACGATGATCAGTATCCAGAATGATAAAATACAGACGACGTTATACAAGAAACCCACAGACCAAAATACATATCTGCACAGAACAGAATCACCCTAAACACACCAAAAAAGCTGTGATATACAGCCAAGCCCTCAGATACCACCGAATTTGCACTGAAGAGAACACCTGGGATTGCCACCTCACCAATCTTAAAAAGGCTTTCACCCAACAAGGGTTTCCATCCAGGAAGAGCACACACCAACTGCTGAAACTTCCTTAGCCTGACGAAGGGTTTTTGAACCCAAAAGCTTGCTTAATAATTATTTTCCAACTATTTGGGTTGGTCTAATAAAGGATATCAGATTCACCCAAGCAACCTTGTCCATCAGTGGAGGAAATTCACCACAAATGACAGCATAATGAGCATCCCCATAAACCAGTGATCCTCAGCAGGATGCCATGGCACCTTGAGGTGCCCTGAGATACTTTCAAGGGTGTCACAAGGTGCCATGCGATGTTAGCACTGTCAGGTGTGTAAACATGATTCACAAGATAAACCCAGAGATTTCAAATAGGAATTTAGTGTGGAAAAATTCTCACCTGTTGTGATGTCTCTGGGCTCTTTGCAACAGAATTGCTTTGTTATTTTTTCTGTAGTCAACAAATTAATGAAAGATAAGAGCTGGCTTTTTCTGAGGGGTGGCTCAAGTCTAACAAGGGGTTCCTTTAGTCTAAAAAGATTGAGACTACCGTCATAAACTAACCAATGATCACAGTAAACCCCTGAAGTCCCTCAAGGTGTCATGAAACATTTTTTCATTGTGTGGTTACAGCTTTATTAGGCCTTCTCTATAATTAAAGTCTAAAATATACTATAATATAATATCAGTGTATTATATTATATTATATTATATTATTCCTAGAAGATTTGGGGGAGTTTATGTTTTATTTCTTAAATACAACAGAAAATGGAAAATTCACTTTTTGTACAATGATTGCAGGGCAGCAAGAGTATCTGAAAACATCAGCTGATAAGGCACATTAAAAGGAAATTTAACAAAATTAAGGCCCCAGCTGAGAGTTTTGCCAACAAACATCTCTGTGCCTGCACAAATTCACTTTGGGAATATGTTTTTTAACAGAATCTTTTTGCACAAAGAAATAATGCTCTTAAGATTTGTTATATTAAATAGAAAATTCTCTGCCTCGGCACACCCCAAGGCTCATCAGTGGTCCTTCAACCACTCAATCCAGTGGATCTTCTACCCTCATCACCTGCTGGCTGTGGGACACTACTGGCAGAGGGGGCCTCCAGTGTTGCCTCAGTCCACTGGCCATGGTCCCACTCTGGTTGCCCCTCTTCAGGGCTAGAAATACCCTCCTGGATCTTTTACCACAGGGACCACATGCTGCAGAAATTTGGCAAGTGTTCCCTACTCTGCCCAGGCCTCTCACCATACCTGAGTTGAGTGTTTTCCACATGGGTCTTTCAGGGCTTGCTTCTTGCCCTACTCTTCTCCCCTCACAATCATAGGGTCACTCTAATTATAATGTCTGTGGGCACGTCTACATAGGCTGCTAAGTCCTGTGTAGTATCCTACACAGTAACAGTGCAGTAGCCTAATAACACTGCACAGTAGCACGCTGGGGAAAAACCATGCTAATACACTACTGCACAGTGGTATTAGGCTACTGCACTTTAAGCATCACTAAAAACCCATGCACTGGTGCTACTGTGCAGTAGTGTGAGTTACTGTGCATTAATTTAGGACTTGGTTAACCAAGTACTAAACATAATGTGCAGTAACTACAGCACATTAATGAACGTGTAGATGCACCCTGTAAGTTTCAAAGGGTGTTTTTACATGTTATACTGGTGGGACAATGGGGCTTTAATTAGAGTGGCTCTGATTTTGAAGCACAGGGTCGCTGAAACACGAGACATGGAAGCTGGCCAGAGCATGCTAATTAGCACACTCCAGCAGACTCGATTAATTGAGTCTGCTCTGATGCACTGTAATTACAGCATGTTTGAGTGACCTCCCCACACGTGTACAGGCATACAAAAATTTGAAAAGTGATGATAATATATGCTTTGAAGGGCTTCACGGTTGTTACTAAACTCAGTGGAAGTTGTGCTATTGAGTTAAATAGAAAATGGATCAGATATTATTTTTGCCATAAAAGAGCACTGGGATGCATGCCTGTATGAGTACTGTTGGATTTTATGACAATTAACCCTGGCTCCCCATCACAACCTTAATTAGGAATCTCTGTGCCAGACCACTACTGTCTACCTCCTAATCACTTTTGGTCACTTTAACCTTCAGAAAATCTTCAGACGTTTCATGAACAGTCTGAGGTATTAATCACAGATGATGAGTGCTAGCTGACATAACTGAGGGCCTAGTTCAAAGTAATGAAAACATTAGGAACCATACTAAAATAGCCATGGTGATAATTATATTAATTTGTTAATTTATTTTCAACCCAGTTTCTCCTAAGTGCATTTATGGCTTACTTAACTTCTTCCTTCGTTTTCCAGGATATGTGGTTTTATGCTGCTTGGTATAGCTGTTGCACTGTTCAAAATCAGCTGCTACATGTAACAGAAGAGGTGGCTGCCCTTCAGTGGCTAGGAAAGCAATCCTCAGTTCCTTGATAGACATTTTGTGAAGCTTGTTTATTGCCAGGCTTGTGATATGAGAACTTCAGATAAAAAGGTACTAGACGAGAACAAAGTATTTTATTATTATTTAAAATCTAACCCTTTCAGCTGTCTCCAGTATTATAGATTTTCTTAAGGTGTTATCCTTCTGATAACTGGGGGAGAAGCAGTGTTCATAGAAAATATAGGTATTTACTAATGGGAGTCCTACAATCATAGTAGCATGTTTTGTGCTCCCATTGATGTGTAAGGATTATTTTGATGATTAGGAGAACTTATGAGTGCATGTAATATGGTTCAGGCTGAATTATCAAAACAGAAATTAGTACCAGGATTTTTGCAATGCTAAACTACATTCACATAATTCTATATAATATGATTTACTGGGGAAGAGGAAAAAAAATCTTTATAACACAATTCTAAGTGTTACCTGAAAAATGTAACTTCAGTCAATAACAGCCATAGTTAGCTAGTCCAAGCCAGCTGTTTACTTATCTCAGGCATGGACAGATGGACACATATCCTGGTGCAATTCACATTGGTTTTGTATACAAATGAAAATCAAACTATGAACATCAATCAACAGATGTACAGCTACACTGAGTCAACTCACACAGTAGGCAGCCATCACTGCCTCAGAGCGAAGAACCAGGTAACAGCCCATTTGCCTTCATCAAAATGTTGCCCCAAGAAAGAAACAAATGGATGAAACAAACTGGTATAATTTACATGGTTACAGCTTTATCCCTGATTTTTTCTAAGGTAGTTGTCCACTGGATTGGACGAGGTTTCCTTAGTTTGAGAGCTGGTGTCAACTAGTCACTATTTCTGTACACTGGCATAATGCTGATTGTACTGTTGTAAACATTTTACCTGTCCAAGGCTTTAGTCAGGATTTACTTTTACTTCAGGTTCTGAAATGCAGCACAAGTTTTTATTTATTCCTGGAGTGGTGGTGAATATTCACTCTGAAATGTGCTAGTTTCTAGATCAGTGGCTGCACTGGGGAAAGCATCACTTGTCAGACATTTTACTATACACTGGAATGATATGTATCCTGAAAGATAATATAACAGCATATTTTTCTCAAATTTGTGGAAAATCTGGAGCAACACCAGAAAGAATACTGCAGGGGTCCAATCATGTGTGAAATATTAGGACTCCTTTAGAAATGAGGTATTCAAACCAATGGGGGGAAGCCTGGCTTTTTATCTTTCAAAGGCAGCTTGATTAAGGGCCATACTGTTTACTTGTGTGAGTCTGTTGGAGGAGATTTTATTAAGCAAGGTTCCAGCTACATGTGGCTGTTAAACTTCCAGTAGCACTTCCCATAATAAAACTATATGCTTTCTCCCAGTAACTGTAGCATAAGTTTCTGCTCCCAACATTATAATGTGACATGACATATGGTGACAAACTGTTGTTAACAACTAATGAGATTTGTTTTTGTGCCTCTAGTTCTAGTAAAATGCCTTTTTAGAGCCTTTGGCTACCTATTTTCTACACAAACAAATGAACAAAATCATATTTTCCATCACCCAAATAGGCTCCTTGAGCTTTCTGTAGAAACTGGAAATATACCCTAGTTTTCTCTGATTAAAAAAATCCCCAATTTTCGGATTAATGAAAAGTAACCCAAATCCAATTTTTTCTGTGATTAAAACGAAACATCACTAATGTAACCTGGGTACATCGAGGGTGTGCCCTCCCAGCCAAATGTAGAGGAAGTGGTGACATGCTAGGGTGCTGAGGGAGGGACATCACCGCCTTACATGCAGATCTCTCCGTTTCCCTATCGAGACAACCCCACAAGTGTACACTTAACTATATACAGTTTTATTATTACAAATACAATTAAAACATTTACATGCCAGAAATAATTGAATACCTGATATTACAAAATAAATTTCATAATCTCCAGGTCAAGAAATGAGTTATCCGACCCAATGAATCCAATAATATTCACAACAGCGGCTAAAACCCAGTACTTAATATACGTACACAAGTGACCCAAAGATTCCTTCAAGCTCTCAAACCCATCAACATCATGGTTAACAACACTAAAATAGTAAGAGGAATATTATGTATAAAATATAAAGCGCAACATAAACTCAGAACCTCAACCACATAGACGTCTAATTATGAATTCATTCCCTGAGCCTGAAAAATAGGGGTCCCCTCACCCACTCCCAACAGGGTCTTGGGACCCCCCCACTGGGAGGGGTCTTCCACCCACTCTGGTGATGCCACTCCTAATAACTCCCCTTCTTTTCATGGCCCCAGTGCTCCAATAACTCACAGCCCTTCTGATTCATAGATGTTAGGTTTCATAGATTCATAGATGTTAGGGTCGGAAGGGACCTCAATAGATCATCGAGTCCAACCCCCCAGCTGACCACAGTGATGGTTCAGCTTGAATCAGCGTGATGCTCCCCACTGGGGTCTCTTCTCCCACGCTGCCTCCAGACTTCCTTTGTGGCCCAGTGCCTCTGGCCTGGGCACCCAAGCCTTGCAATGTTGCCTGCTTCGGTCTCCATGGCCCTCGGCAGGTTTGCCTGTGCTGCTTTATGCCCTGTTCTGAGCACCAAGGGCTAGCTGCTTTATCCAGAGAAGTTGCTGGGCTCCCGAATGCCCGCCTCACACCAGGGTGGCCTTCCCCATCCTCTGTGCCCCCCCCCCCCCCCACTAGGGCCTGGGCTCTGTGAGTTGGACTACACAACATGACGATCTTCCCAGGGTGGCTCTGTGCAGTGGGTCCCTCCACTGTGACAAGCCCAAGGGTCTTACACTCTCCCAGGGATCTTCAGGAGCTCGGGGCTATTTCTCACTGGGGCAGCTGGTCCCCAGCTTTTCTTGCTTCAATCTTCCTTCTTCAGCTTTCCCATTGAGTCTCCCCACGTGCCAGACATGCTGCTCCTTTCATACACTTCAGAGGCTCCACCATTGAAGTTCTCTGGACCTCGCAGGGCACAGTCTCAAAACTGCAGAAATTGCAGAATCTCAAGCCCAGGACTCATCCAGAGCTGAAAAGGTAAGTCTGCTACTCTAATATATATAGTGATGTTTCATTTTAATCATGGAAAGTGTGGATTTTGGGTTACTTTTTTAAATCTGAAAATGTGGGGGGCAGCGGGGCTGGGGGCAGGGGGGTTATCAGAGAAAACCAGGATTCCTGCTTATGATTGCCTTCTGTTCATAAGCCTATTAGGAAACAGAGTAAGTCTGCCTTTCATTAATCAAGTCCAGTGCCCTCTCTTCATATGTCCATACAGTAATGATCACAGTGTGGGGTAGACATGTCTCAGATAGCTATAAACTAGCTAACTTGGGTAGTGGTAGGAGCCTAGCTGCAGTCTAGGCTGAAGACTTCTTTCTGAGTGGGTTTTGCAGCCCATTATAAACTCCTTGCTGCAGCCTGACTGTATTCTCAGTTTCCCGGGTGCTTTATTCTCTTTCCATCCCAAGGTAAGGCTATTTCTTTATTAGAGATACAGGGATAGGCAGCATGACTCACGATAGCTGCACTTGGAAGCACAAGTGTCTATCATACACACTGCAGCCAGTTTAATTAATAAAAATTCAAAATAACTTAATGGGAGTCAATGTGGTGCCTTCAAATTTACAGCAGTATACAGTGGAATGGGATCTGACCTAAAGAGAACACAGTTATTTAACCTGGAAGCATCGAATTTTCTTAGAAACAAAATGACTTCCTTTACTTCAGGGTTTCTTTCTTAAAAAGACCCTACATACCCAAAATCATAAGTCTCAGTTATTTCCTTATGTCTCCTAACTTAAAACAAGCCATGTGAGATACAAGTTTCCAATCATAAATATATGGTTCATAGAACTATGTAATGTTAAGATTGTGGTACATTTTCTGTACTTAAACATTTTAATTTGCTAACCATTGGGGATGACATTTTCTGTGCTGGGTGCCCGAGATTGATTTTTTTCTTCTTTTTTTAAAGTAGTAGTGAAAATGGCTGAGCCGTTTCAGCAGAGCTGTGAAAATAAATAAGATAAGAACTCAGGATTACAAGAGAATTCCTGGGTCGCTATATCAGTCCCCTCCTATCACAGGCAATTATACTATATAATATCCTTTATAAACTGATCAAGCTCTATCTTAAAAGTGTTAAGGCCTTTTTTTTTTTGCCCCACCTTCCTACTTCCCTTGGGAGCTATTGCACAGACTCACTGTTCCAATGGTTAGAAATCTTACAAGTTATTGAATTATAGCCTACATTTATTCAGGAGAAGTGTATATGCATTTCATCTTATATCAGTATTGTCCCTTAACTTAAATAGTTTATCTCCCTCCCTGGTGTTCATTCCCGTGATGTATTTATAGGCAGCAGTCATATGTCCTCTCAAGCTTCATTTTGCTCAACGAAATCAGCCAAGCTCTTTTAGTCTTCTCTTCTAAGATTGGAGACTAATTTTTGTAAAGCACCCAGATTCTATATTTATAAGCAACTAAGAAGGGTCAATGAGAAAACTTAATAATTCTATTCTCAGAGTAGGGTTTAAATAGTGGCAGCAAATAAGACATAGAATCATGCATGTTTTATTTGCTTTAAATGAGCATTGTCCATTTTATGCACTGAAGTGTGTAGAGTCCTTTGGAAAAGACACTATTCTAATTAGGCAGGGTAGGAAAATAAGTTTTGCCAGAATGTAACGATTCATTGAGCCTGAAATATTTCACTTGAGACATATTTGGTTCAATGAACTTTCTCTGTAGATTTCAGCGGTGAAACTGACAAGAACATCAATTTCACTGAGCAGCTGGAGGATCGGGGAGCTTCTGTTTCATGAGAACTTAAAAAAAAATGTATGTTTCGGCCTGATTTGGACTAAAACCAAGTTTCTAAAAATGAAATTTCCCTAAAACCAGGGACCTTGTTTTTCAGACTGCTCTAATTAAAATGCATATATGCAACAGGGTGGAATTAAGGGTGCACGAGCAACCTTGATGTTTAGCATTTTTTAAACTTTTCACTTGACTTTGCAACCAAATGCTCCTTACAATTATATTGTTTAGGTATAACAATATAGATCTTGATACAGAGTATTACAAGTAAAATATTCCTAAATGCTTCTTGGAAAAATAGTTTTTCCATCAGTCTGCTTTCTGCAACTTGTTTGACTGCAGTGAAATATTCATATGTGTACCTTCTTCTACATTAAGTGTTTAAATTAATTTTGTGGATCAATTTATATAACCAGATTAGCATTTGCCATATAAAGTATTTAGTTCTATATTTTTACTCAGTGTGAATGCTGACAGTCTCATTTCAATATCTGCCATAAATGTACAATATAGTACATTAGAGACCCAAGTATTTTAAAACTCCTCAAGAACCTTTCTCCATTTATAACTTCCAATTCATACATGTAAACCTTTCACTGCCTAATTCTGTGCTAATTAAGAGTAATTGGTAGTAATTGTCTATCAGCTGTCAGTTATTTAGTAGGAGAACAAGAAGACTGAAGGAAATGAATGAGCTTTTAATTTTAATAATAGACCCTATTGTACCTGTTCCTAAAAAAGGTTTTTTCCCCTGTTGCTTCTCCAAAGTTTGGATAGGTGGATTTTATCCCTTACATTTGTGACTTGTGGCTTTCAAAGAAGTTACTATAAAATGCAGAAGATGAGCTAAAAGTCCCTATGGCAATGTCACTAACTTGCAAAATTATGTTGAATCACTGTGAATTGAAAGAGCTTAGTCTTTTGAAGAATTATGCTCTGCATTCACTTAATTAAAGCTAATATGTATGTAATGTGATTATAGTTATCCATGGAATGTGGTGTCTCAAGTTGCAAATCTTAAAGTATTAAGGTTCATCTTCACTATAATTGTAGTTGTTCGTGTTTTGAGCCCTGTGTGTGTTAAGAACCTGGTAATGATTTTGAAACATGTAATTTTTAGAAATAATAATAGCCATGAATATACAGAAAAGCTTCAGACAAGATCATGGCCCCATTGGGTTCTGTATAAACACACAGTGATAATCTCTGCTCTGAAGAGCTTCCAATCTAAATAGACAAGACAGACAGAGCAAAAGTGGAAACCATGACATAAGGGTATTGTGACTTGCTTAAGGTCACTCTACCGGGCAGCTATAGAGCAAGAGCGACAAGCCACATCTCCTGTCTGCTACAAAATTATCTTTCCACTAGGATCTACCCTACAATGTATTATGTGATGGTATTTTCCCATATTATAAGGTTTTTGGGTAGCAGCAGGTGGATGGCCCTTTAAGACTATGACCCTGCCCACTTCTGTCTTCACTATGTAAGGAGGGAGCCAAAAAGCAGCAGTTGGTGAGGTATAGTATGGCTAGTAAAGATATTCGATATCCCCAGTGAAGGGTGACACAACTCTGACGATGTGAACATGCTACAGATGTATTATGGAGCAAACTCACCTCAATCAGTAGTAAAAGTGGAATGAATACATGATACACTTTATGTTACTGTAAGTCACACTGCACTGACAACAGTGAGAAGTGAAGGGGAACGATACTCCCCAGTGAGTAAGTTACATTGGTGTACCAGCACGGTGTCTGTTCCCCTAGCCGGCTTATCTGAGAGTATCCGATTGCTCTTGGCTGGGTACTGTAATAATTCCTACTGTAGGCAGCCAGCTTGATTGTGTGTCTGCTACTTGCTACAGAGTAAACTTACTATAAAGTAAAATCTTGAGCAGATTTCTGTGTCGCAGTTTTATTATGTGCCTTCACCTTGAGTCTGTCGTGGCAAAACAGAAGGAGCCTGAGGGACTACAGAGCATGGAGAAGAAGGCCAAAGCAAATGAATCAGTGAGGCAAGTATTTTAGTTATGGGAGACGTTACAAATACAGAACATGCTATCAGAAACTGTGGTGATACCATGGATAGAACAAGAGAATGACTGACGGTTGTGGCCCTGGCTAAAGAGCAAGAGACAGCTTACACAGCCTTTGCAAAGTGGAACTGCCTAACTTCAGGTCATGGGCTGCTTGTACACATGATGGGGGTTTACTCCCCTAAACTGAAATTGTGGGTTTTTAAGTGCAACAATTAAGAACCCATTATTTCAATTTAGGGGCTTCCCTCACCTTTATGGTGAGGGACCCGATCCTTTTATTTTTTTTTGGAGACTGCCTGTAACTCCCATGGCTGGGGAATGAGCTGCTAGTGGACCAAGTGGCTCCTGAGCTGCAGGGGGCCCAGGTCCTTCCCTCCATGGCAGCGGCACCCCCCAGGACCACCTGGGTGGGTGGCTACTGGGCAGATGCTGCCCCAGCTTTGAGGCGGCACCCAACCCGATCCAGCTGTTCACTGAGCCTGAGCTTGGACAACACTCACTTGTTAGCAGTCTTATTACTTGTTCGGGCAGCCCCAGGGGGCACTGCCTCTGTGAAAGGAAGGACCAGGGCCCCCTTCAGCTCAGGGGCTGCTTGGCCCGCCAAAGGCTCATCCCCTGGCTGTGGGAGACGTGGGCAGGCTCTGCAAAATAATAAAAAATAAAAAAGATTTGGACCCCTTGCATAGCGGGCAGGGGGAAAGCTGCCAAAGGCTGCAATGTTACAAAAAGCTACATTGCAAACTAAACTACATGCAGATGTGGTAGCAAACTCATTTAAATCATAACAAACTCTTGCATGTGTACAGTGTGATGCAATTAAACCGCAAAATGGCCAATTTTTGTCACGTGTGCAAGCACCCATGGGCTTTTCTGGGTATAGAGACTGTTTTTTAGCATATTAGTTGTCCTAAGGAAATCTGAGAAAGACAGAGAAGAAAAGGCCTGGCTTCCCTCATGTTCACCCTGCCAGCATATGGAGTGGCTTTGTGCTCTGCCAATGGTGGGTGCTATTTTTCTCAGCCATGCACTAAAAACGAATACCTTTGGGTAGAAGAATTTCAGGGGAGAATGCAGTCCCACTCAGCCCTTCCGCTGTAGACACATCCTTTCTTCTGCATTTCCTCTTGCTCCATGGTGCCAGACTCCCTATAGCAGTGGGAGGGATGATGGGCAGGAGGAGGAAGAAAAGCAGCCCTTGTTGCCTGAACTACATACACCTACCACAGTAACTCTTCTCATCCGAGAATAGAGATTGCAGCAAAACACTCTCTTCCCTGTCTGCAGTCTGGCTGATTTGTAAGAACTTCTGCAGGTCTGTAGGAGAGCATACTGATGGGGTCAGGAAGGGATTGTGAATGTCATAGACAAGGAGTGATATGTTGGTGTTGGCCTGTTACTCATTTTCAAGCAAACAGACTACTAACAAAAAAATATGAACACATCCCTCTGTTCATTCCTGGCAGCTCTGTTGCTGAATTTTATCATCTTCTTAAGGTTTTCTAAGAAGGAGGAAAGGCTGCTGACATCATCACTTGGAGCTTTATTCTGGGCCAACAATGAAGCGCTATGTCAAATTCCATGCAAGCCAGGCTGGACTAAGTTAATTATGGACACAAAGCTCGCGTCCCATTGTCTGCGTATACTCTATGGCTCTGGCAGCTTAGACCAGCTTCAAAGCAGACAGGAATGCACTGTGGAGGGTGCCTGCAATTTATAGCACCAAATGCACAAGCCAGAGCATCCTTAAGGAACAATATTAAGGGGAGGGAGGATAAAGTTGCCTTTTAACAGCCATTTTTTCCTTCAGGTGTGTGCACCAAAGGCTGGGATGAAGTAACAAAACTAGGCCTGAGTGTTCCTTCAGAGCATTCCTAGGAGAATGCTATAAGTGAAACAAAAGGCTGCAGCAGAAGAGGAGAGGGGATATTTGCACATCAAATATTTGGACTAATTATAGCTAAAACCAGGAACGTGGGAAGCATTTTGCAGCTACTGGTAGAAGCAGGTGGGCAGAGCATGAGGGTTTTTATTTCAAATACATTTGTGAAATGATGGCTTAAAGTAGGAATGGGGGTGGGAAAGCACTGTTGGGAAGGACAAAAGAGGAACAATTTATAGATGTGTCTCCAAAACCTGATCACTTCAGTTTTGATGCAACTCTGGGGTGGAAGCCTCTCCCGCTGGCAGCAAATTATGTTAATCTTCTCTTGAGACATTTGAATATAGAAATTCATGGTAAATAACAGAAACTGGTGGAGCTTTCTCACCTGCTAGGGTTCTGCTTACATATTGTGTATCACACTTGCTGACATTTGGAAGAGACATGGAAGAGATGATTCACAAAGTGAAGTGTCTGGTGTACTACCCTTTCAACTTAGAGAGGCTCTGAGTGAGCTATCTTCCCTCACATTGGTCATATATGATGGCCACCAACGCAGACATGCACACAAGCAGTTTTGCAATGCGTAACAGTGATGACAGGTGCTGTAATGCCTTTCCTATCATCTTATCTCCTGGCAATTGGGCATGGGGTAATTCTCCATCCTCTTCCCCTGTGTATCCATCTTCCTCTTCTAGGGAGCAAGAATTCTCATGCAATGTTGTAGATACTGGGTGCATGTACAAGAGATGCTATATAGACTACTGCCTATTAGACCATAATCTAATATACATTAAAACATCAGCTTCTATACATATGCAGGACTTACTGGGAAGTGGTAGGGACCATGGGGGAGATGCAAGGGGAAAGCAGTGCCAGGACCAAGGGAGACCCAGGGGGCATGTGGGGAAGCATCCCCTGGCTGCTGTAGAAGGGCAGAGCAGGGCAGGAGGACAGGAGCACCCCCGGACTGATCTGTTCCTGTTGGGAGAAAATTCGCTCCCAACAGGGGCACATGTGTAGACATTTGCCTGAGAGCACTTTAATGAGCTTGAATTTTCTTCACAGAATATGCATGTAGATGTGCCCCACTGATATAGTAAACTACATCTCAGGTCTGTAAGAAGTCAGAGGAGACTAGGGACAGAAATAAGTTATCACTAAAATAAAATAAGTTTCGTCTCCCCATCACTAACAGCCAGTGCTTGCAAATTATATATATATATTTTTTGCTTGATTAGTATGAGAACATGCCTGGGATTTGGAGGAGTTTAAGTTGCAGACAGAAATATTTTGGAGGCAGCACCAGGAAATGAATCTCCATGTACGTGGTGACAATGTGGCAGCAGCACCTTTGTACATTGTTCCTTCAAGATACTATAGTAAAAAGGGCAGTTGGCTTTACATATGAGGCCTTTCATGGTATTGTCCACTAACTAACTTACAAAATAACTAGATGGGCCATGGCTGAGAGTAAGTTGGGAACAAGTGTGTGACACAATATCTACATACTGCAAATGGCAGCAAAATTAGAGAGTTCACATATGTTGCTGAGGCATATGCATGCATGTGTAACTGTCAGTGAAATTAGTCTCCCAAACAGTTGAATATTTAAATGTGATGCTAATAGAAGGGAAATGGAGTACAAAACTGTATGCACAAATATTTGAGTCTGATTCAACAAAGTGAGGCTAATGAAGTATAAAAACGGCGTTTCCCTCCCCTCTCCATGGGGTGGGCAGGCAGTGCTTCAATTGCCAGTTCATGACAGGTTTTCTGCTGGGGGCTGACATAGCAGCTGTGGATTCTTCCTCTCTCTCTCTCTCCCCTTCTCTGTCTCCACTTTCCCCAGCAAAAGCATGAGAGAATTAATTTTGCCTACATGCAAAGTCAACTGCTGACTGATTCTGCTGCTGAGGGTCTATGCCAAGTTTTGTGCTGATGCCTGCCAGCAAAAAGCCAAGTTGGACCTGATCTGCTGTGCTGTTTTATAGCAGGATTTGGAGTTGTAACGACTCTTCTGAAGCTAAATTTGTTTCTTTGTGAGCCTGGCCTGATTGCTTATATAAAATGTACTGTTTGTAAATCTAGCTCACAGTGGTTTAGCAGTCTGAGAACTACGTATATATTCTTCTTAGGATGTTAATTGCAGTGATAGGTTCTGTTCCATCTACTGTCTACTCTCCTTTGTCCACCTCTCAATACATAGTATAAAAGGGAAGCATAGATGCATCTTGCAGTTTAAGTCTGGTATGTATTAAAAGAAAATAAATTCATAACAGCAATCTTCTAGCTAGTGCAGCCTCTTTATCTCAGTCAGAGAAGGTTGAACTGTAAGTTGTTTGTCAAGGAAATATGAAATAGAGCAAACTTAATAGGCATCCTAATAGGGGGAAAATTGGCACCTTGACAAAAGCTTAATTGGCATAATGGCCAAGGAACAAGTTCAGTACAAAGTACTGCAATGAAACTGGGTCTGAGAAAATGGCTTAATAAGTCTCTTTTATAAGTACGCTTGATAACCTGTAGTTTACAGGTGTGAACATGCATTTTCCATTGTGTCCTTTTTGATCACTGT
>NW_005842308.1:14273-15240 GCF_000455745.1 Alligator sinensis | reverse complement strand
TATTACTAATTTAAATGTTTATGATTATCTCTTTTTTACACTGTAGCAGTTGACTCTTGCCACTATGTGTTTCCGCATTTCTTGCAGGGGGTAACTGGTGGGGGAGGGGGAGGTGGGACTTTCACCTCTTCTGGAAAGTATCTTGGACCCAAATTCTCAGAAGCATTTTGGCACCTATCTCCCATGGGAGCTAGGTGTTTAAATACCTTTGGAAGTCTATAGAATGTAATCCGTAATGGGAAAGCAGACCATGTTTCTAAGCACCTGCAGGACAAAAGGTGATAGGTAATAAACCAGCATTGATGTGTCAAGAACACGCTTTATCTAACCAATCTGCTTTTCTTCAATGACAAAGACACAGGCTTTATGGATGGACAGAAATCAATGGATGTAAGAAAGGCCTTCGATACGGTATCCCACCCCAAACTGGTGAACAGGTTAAGAGGCTGTGACTTGGATGACTACACAGTCCGGTGGGTGGCGAATTGGCTAGAGGGTCGCACCCAGAGAGTCATGGTGGACGGGTCGGTTTCGACCTGGAAGGGTGTGGGCAGTGGGGTCCCGCAGGGCTCGGTCCTTGGACCGATACTCTTTAATGTCTTCATCAGCGACTTGGACGAGGGAGTGAAGTGTACTCTGTCCAAGTTTGTGGATGACACAAAGCTATGGGGAGAAGTGGACACGCCGGAGGGCAGGGAACAGCTGCAAGCAAACCTGGACAGGTTGGACAAGTGGGCAGAAAACAACAGAATGCAGTTCAACAAGGAGAAATACAAAGTGCTGCACCTAGGGAGGAAAAATGTCCAGCACACCTACAGCCTAGGGAATGACCTGCTGGGTGGCACGGAAGTGGAAAGGGATCTTGGAGTCCTAGTGACTCCAAGATGAACATGAGTCGACAGTGTGACGAAGCTATCAGAAAAGCCAATGGCACTTTATTGTGCATCAGCAGATGCATGACGAATAG
>NW_005842308.1:6479-13938 GCF_000455745.1 Alligator sinensis | reverse complement strand
AGGGGGTTAGATGAGCATCTAGCTGGGTCATCTAGCCCCAGCCCTCTTTCCTGCCTATGCAGGGGGTCGGACTCGATGATCTATTGAGGTCCATTCCGACCCTAACATCTATGAATCTATGAATCTATAAGGCTGTAATGTTGTCAATATTGTCACTGTCATGGCGGGGTCCTGCAGCAGGGCTGTGATCTCCTCAAGGCCCCACTTCCCATGCCAAGTTGGCCCAAGGGCACCCTCAAATTGTCATCTGCCATGTCTTTGATGGAGATTAAATATATGGGAGGCTGCCTTACATCCTATTGGACACGGTCTGTTGCAATATCTGACCCCGTGGACTCCCGGACCCCTTGTGGGTCCCGCTCTGCAATGGGTGCTTCAGGGGCACCCTAGCCTTATGCGCTATGCATGGCCCCAACCATCCCTTTACCATGCCCCAAGCCTCACAGTTGGAATAGACATTGTTCAGTCTGGGTCTGCACCCTCTCTCGGGGACTCGGGCTCTCCGCGGCCCCGTCTCTCTCCGTGCCCTCTTTCTGGCGCTTCTCCACAATGCTGCCCCCTCTCCTGGGGCTTCTCAAGCATGGCCCCCCTTCTCCTGGGGCTCTTCACTGCCCCTTTTCTCTCGGGTCTCCTCACAATAATACTGCCCCCTCCTCTGGGGCTCCTCTGTAAAGCTGCCCTCTCTCCGGGCCTTCTCTGTAAAGCTGCCCTCTCTCCGGGGCTCACCACAATGCTAACCCCTTCTCCGGGGCTCACCACGCCCGCATTGGGGCTTCTCAGCAATGCCCCCTTTCTGGGGCTCCTCAACTGCCTCTCTCTGGGGCCAGGGTCTGTGCATCCTGAATGCTGCGCCCTTGCTGGCGCTGGGGTTCCCACACTGCTGTGAGTCCCCTATGAGGCCTCCTCCAACCCCTAATAGCCTCACCCAAACCACCGGTGACAAACAGCAACACAAACACAAGCCCTTTGGCTATAACTTAAATGGAAGCCGCTTGGCCATAACAACATTCCAGCCTACCTGGGGATTTTTCATCTCGCAGCCATGTCAGACGCTGCTCCTTCATCAGGCTTCTCCTCTCTTCCTTGACAGAGAGCTCCTTCCTCCTGGCTGCTGGCAGGGAACTACCTCTGGCCTCAGCCTCTAGGGTTTATAAGGGAACCAGGCCCTGCCCCTTTCAATCAGCTGACCGCTGGCAAGTGCTATATCTTGCTAGCTCCAGTTGCCCTGGCAACCAACAGCTTGGATCCTTATTCACTGCTAGGGCTCGTTCCCTAGCAGTTTCCCTTCTTTAGGAGCAGGGCACCTCAGTGCTCTGTGACTGTATCCCATAACATTCTCATAAGTAATTTCAGGAAATACTGTATATGACACTACTGTAAGGTTGATGCCTAACTGGTTGGACAATCATGCTTATAGAGCAGTTATCATCACCGTAATATCAAAGCTGGAGAAGGTATCAAATTAGATCTCTCAGAGGGTTTTTCCATAGGCACTGTTCTGTTTAATATCTTCATTCATAACTTGTAGGAAAAAATTGAACCTACACATTCAATTTGCTTGACACCAAACTGGGTGGGGTAGCAAACACTATGTAGACTAAGATTAGGATTTAAAATTTAAAATTACCTTGATAAATCGGATAAATGGTTTGAAATTAATCAAACAAAATTCAAGGAGGATAATGAGGATGGTAGTTTGTTGGGGTCTTTTTCTTTCTCTGTATCCAGGTGCCATTAACAACTCTTATAGGAAGAATGTTTCATAGAATGAGAAAATCATAAAAAAAATAGGGCAAAGACCTCAGAAGGTCATGTAGTTCCCACCCCGACTCAAGGTAGAATCATCCTACACTAATGTTTATGTAACCTGCTCTTGATTTACTCTCCTCTTTCCAATTTCGACATGTTTTCCTTAGTATATCACTCAAAACTGGACAAAATACTACATGTGGTATTTTAAAATTGGTGAATAGAGTCCAAGTCCCATGGCTTGCATACCATACTCCTGTTAATGTATCCTCAAGACTTCATAGATAGTTAATATAATTAATTAACCATTTAATATTTGCCATATTTTATATAAAAAGGGACACATGCAAGAACTGGGAATGCAAATAACATATTCACTTGAATATATGACAACCCTGGTTATAGATTCATAGATTCATAGGTTGTAGAGTCAGAAGGGACCACAAAGGATCATTGTGTCCAACCCCCTGCCCCTGGCAGGAAAGAGGACCAAGGTCAGATGACCCCAGCCAGGTGACTATCAAGCCTCCTCTTGAAGACCTCCAAGTTAGGTGATAGTACCACCTCTCTTGGCAGCCCATTCCAGATTCTGGCCACCCTTACTGTAACAACTTTCTTCCTAATGTCTAACCTGAATCTACTCTCCACTAGTTTGCACCCATTATTCCTAGTTACTCCTAGGGGCACTCTGGCAAACGCATCTCCAATTCCCTGTTGTCCTCCCTTGATAAACTTATAGGCGGCTACAAGGTCTCCCCTCAGATGTCTCTTGTGAAGGATGAAGAGATCCAGATCCCTCAACCTCCCTTCGTAGGGTCTTTCTCAGAGGCCACTAATAATGCAAGTGGCCCTCCTCTAAACCCTCTCCAGATTCTCCCTGTCCCTCTTAAAGTGCGGCACCCAAAACTGGGCACAGTACTTCAACTTTGGCCTGACCAATGCTGCATAGAGAGGGAGCATCGCCTCCCTCGATCTGTTGGTCATGCATCTGCTAGTGCACGACAAGGTGCGATTAGCCTTGTTGATGGCCTCCTTACATTGCTAGTTCATGTTCATCTTGGAGTCAACTATGACTCCAAGATCCCCCTCAGCCGTTCAGCTGCTGAATCCCCCAACCTATAGGTGTGCTGGGGATTCCTCCTCCCTACATGGTGTACCTTACATTTATCTTTGTTGAATTGTATCCTATTTCATTCTGCCCATTGATCCAACCTGTTATAAGGCAATCCCCCAATACTTAGAGTCTATACAAGGACAAATTATAAATTTGTTATAATTTTCCAGGTATAGAATCTAATTATTGGAGGTTTGCCTTGATTTTGTCCCTTCTCACTGCTGCAGTAGGGAAAATAAATCTGGAGGGGGTCAGGTGGCTCCTTGCCCTCTGACCCCCCAACTTCTTCCCCCTGCAGCCTCTTCTGCTCCTCCCCTCCCCATACTTTCAGGCTTGACTCTCCCTGACCACATGGAAGTGAGGGGCAAATTTGAAAACACTGACAGATTAATTGATGCATTTTATCTTTTTTTTTTTAAACTGATGCAAGTTTTAGTATAGATATTTGTGGGCTTGAGGAGGCTGCATATGAGCCTGCAGTTGGGAGCAGACCCAATCAGGAGGGTCACATGGCACACAGAAGCCTGCCTGATTGACGTAGGTTAGCCAGTCAGGGTACAAAACAGGCCCTAAGTGCAGAGCTGGGGAGTTGCATCTGGGGAGCCAAAGGGTGAATATCTCCTTGCTGGATCTGCTGCCCTCAGCACCTCTGGAGGTCAGGGTAGGAACTATGAGGATGGAGAAGGTTCCTGGGGACCCAGTGTGGAGTCCAGAAACTTGAAAAGGGGGCTGAGTGCCTGTGACCTGCTAAGCAGAGGGCTCAGGACAAGCCCAGAGAGGAGCTATATGCACAGGGGCTTTGTGAGAGATCAGGAAGGTTTGAAGACTGGTCCTGGGGCATGACCTGAAGCTACACCCTGCTGGGGTTGGATGGCACGGTGGGGCAGCCCTCAGAAAATGGCACACCAGTGCCTCCCCAGTGAAAAGTGAGTATGGAGTGCCAGAAAGCCTCAGTGTCCGTTGCCTTTCAGGTGACCCTGTGGATGGGGAAAGTTAGGGGAGCATACCCCAGCCCAAAAGCACAGGGCCAAGACCCACAGAGTGATAGCAGTGTGTGGAGGGGCCTGAAAGACAGACCCGTATGAGAGAGAGGGCTAGCTGCTCAAGAACCTAACCAGAAAAATCTTGACTGGTCAATGTTGGGGCCAGGACCAGGACAGCCGAAGGGCATGAGTGCCTACAGCGAGGGATGACCAGAGAGTCCCGATTGGCCTAAAGGCAAAGCCAGGGACTGCGAGGCCAAAGGTCCCAGAGGGGGCCACTGCCAAGAGGGAAAGGAGTCTAGGAAGTCTGCAGCCCCACAGAGGTTAGGACACCTGAGTAAGAGGGAACCAAGTCAGGGTCTGAATGTCAGCCAGGAATATTGTGGGGCCCAGTGTAGGGCCGGAGGCATATAATGATGCCATCTGAGAGGCATGGGACATGGTATAGGGATGGTACAGAGCCGTGTATTACACCCTTGTCATCAGGGCATTAAATGGGCAACCTCCCACCTAGGAACAACTATTTAACTTGGTTACTGTCATGGGATGGGGTCCCTAGGAATGGCTGTGATGCCCCTAGGGCCCTGTGACCTTGCCAGCTTCACCCTCTGGGTGCCTTCTATTTTCGCTTGCCATGTCTTGATGGTTAAGATAATAGATGGTAGACAGGGAGGCTTCCCGCAAGGTGCTATGCAGTCATGGTCCTGGTGGATCCCACTAAACCATGTGGGTTCTTAGATACCTTGCTTGGTCCCTCTCTAAAGAAGTGCTTTGTGGGACACCCCAAGCCTTATGGGCTAGACACATGACTCCAAAACTGTCCCTTTATCATGCCCCATGCCTTGCAGATGGTATGTAGATGTTGTCTTTCACGATGAGGCCTCAGTTTAGTTCACCCTCCGTAACTGTGCCCTGTGGCACTGGGATCGGCTCACCCGCTGTCACTGCACCCTCTGACACTGGGGCTCTGCACGGTAGTGCGCCCCAATGAAGCCTCCTCCTCCCCAATATCCTCAGTCCGGTCTGCTGGATTAATAGCAACATCATCAATATGAGCCCCTGGGCTATAACATAACAGCTAGATACTTTAGTTTCACCAGCAGCAGCATAGGCACCCAGGTATCTCTGTGGAGCTTTTCTACATGAACTCCACTCCCCCTGGCAGCTGCCAGGGACATAACTGCCTTCAGTCCCAGCCCTGGAGCTTATACAAGCCCAGGGCCCAGCTGACCAGTTGCAGATGCAGGCTAATTCCCTCGATAGACAGCTGTTGCAGTAACCTGGACCCATGGGGTTTCTGTCTGGCTCCTAGGGCCCTCTCTCTAGGAAGTTTCTGCCCTTAAAGGAGCAGGCACCTTTGTGCCCTGTGACAGTTACAACAAAGGCATGGCGGGTGAGTCAGAGGGGCAAACTGCTCTAGACAGGCAGGCAGGCCAATGCTTGGACTGGCCTCGAGATGGCCCCCTGTCACACTATTCCATAAACACTTTTAAGCAACACTTTTGTACCTACTTATATAGCATACAAACTATACATGATATCAATCCAAAGTTCATCATTTACCATATAGTTCATTGGTCATGGTGACCCTATAGCTCAGCACTGTTCAGCATGCGTGTATACTCCAGGTAATGCCCTCCCCTCCCCCCGCCCCAAACACAAAGGATGCACATGCTAATTAGTTCCCCCACTCATGAATGGAACTGGGTGTTCTTGTCATGATGGCTGGGATGCTCCAAACATTTATATGCAGATGATGTGCAGGGCAACCTGGGCTGGCTCCACCTCATGGAGGGTGGGACCACACTAATCATATGTGACAGGCTGAGAAAACTAATTTTCAGGTTGGTGTGATAATTTCAAATTCTTTGTCTAAATATATAATTTAAAAGAGAAAAACATTGGTGTTCAACACATAATAAGACTAATTATTTTATTTCAGTAGACTTCTACGCTAGAGCTCATTGAAAGTGTCCAAATTTTGCTATTTCAAATTTTGGAAAACTACACCACATTTTTTCTTGTACATTTTACTTTTTTTTTTACAATTGTATATGAGCTTGATGCAACTTAAAATAAAATATGACAACACACATGATTTCCCCCCTTTTTCACTCAGCTTCATTAGGAATACTGTTAAATTATCTAAATATTTGGAGCTTCTAGGTCAATGATACTTTTTATGTTGTTATGAAAATAAATGGTAAGCATGAGTTTGTGCTTTTTGTATATGCTATTTTGCACTTCACTAGATGATGAAAAAAGAGGACAGTAAATAAAGCCACAACTTCCAGTTAAATGCCTCAAGTTAAATATCTATATTCGTATTGAGTTAGTTAAGTATATAGCCTGATTTTTTTTAAAGTGCTGAGTGCTCATTATTATCAATAAGCCAGTCCAATAATCTGTGGAACCTCATGTTCTTCAGAGACTCTAAGTACTTAACAGTTCCCAATGCTGGGAAAACTCCCCACTTCAAAAATTACACTAAGCCCTGTGCTGTTAGTGCTGTCCTTCTCAGAACATTTCACTACAAAGGGATTATGAAGATCAGCCTAAAGTATAATATTTTTCCTGGAATTATCACATGAAACAACTTCTATTGCTTTGCAGAAACAGGTAAATTTACTTGAAAATGATTTGTCAGAAAAAAATGTTTGTGAAGAAAGATATATTTAAAAAAACAAACAAACAAGTTTCAAGTTGTGCTTGAATAAGAAGTGTTTTTTTAAATACATCTTGAAGAACCCATTCATAGATTCATAGATGCATAGATGTTAGGGTCAGAAGGGACCTCAATAGATCATCAAGTCCAACCCCCTGCATAGGCAGAAAAGAGTGCTGGGTCTAGATGACCCCAGCTAGATGCCTATCTAACCTCCTCTTGAAGACCCCCAGGGTAGGGGAGAGCACCACCTCCCTTGGGAACCCATTCCAGACCTTGGCCACTCGAACTGTGAAGAAGTTCTTCCTAATGTCCAATTTAAATCTGCTCTCTACTAGCTTGTGGCCATTATTTCTTGTAACCCCCGGGGACGCCTTGGTGAATAAAAACTCACCAATTCCCTTCTGTGCCCCCGTGATGAACTTATAGGCAGCCACAAGGTCGCCTCTCAACCTTCTCTTGCGGAGGCTGAAAAGGTCCAGTTTCTCTAGTCTCTCCTCGTAGGGCTTGGTCTGCAGGCCCTTAAACATACGAGTGGCCCTTCTCTGGACCCTCTCCAGGTTATCCGCATCCCTCTTGAAGTGCGGCGCCCAGAATTGCACGCAGTACTCCAACTGTGGTCTGACCAGAGCCCAATAGAGGGGAAATATCACCTCTTTGGATCTATTCGTCATGCATCTGCTGATGCACGATAAAGTGCCATTGGCTTTTCTGATGGCTTCGTCACACTGCCGACTCATGTTCATCTTGGAGTCCACTAGGACTCCAAGATCCCTTTCCACTTCCGTGCCACCCAGCAGGTCATTCCCTAGGCTGTAGGTGTGCTGGACATTTTTCCTCCCTAGGTGCAGCACTTTGCATTTCTCCTTGTTGAACTGCATTCTGTTGTTTTCTGCCCACTTGTCCAACCTGTCCAGATCTGCTTGCAGCTGTTCCCTGCCCTCCGAC